>NC_034594.1:7650543-7703480 GCF_900095145.1 Mus pahari | reverse complement strand
AACAACAATATGAACTAACCAGNACCCCCTGAGCTTGTGTCTCTAGCTGCATATGTAGCAGAAGATGGCCTAGTCGGCCATCACTGGGAAGAGAGGCCCCTTGGTCTTGCAAACTTTATATGACCCAGCACAAGGGAACGCCTGAGCCAAGTAGTGAGAGTGGGTGGGTAGGGGACCGGGGGCGGGGGGGTATAGGGAACTTTCGGGATAGCATTTAAAATGTAAATAAAGAAAATAATAATACAATATTAAAAATGCCATTCAAATGAGAGAGTAAAGATTATGTTATAAAAATACAAATATGGCCATTGTCTCAGTCAGCCATCATCAGAGAAGCTTCCTCCTGCATTGAAGGGGAACAAATACAGAGACCCACAATGGGGCATTGTACAGGAAGTGATAGATTCTTCTCCCATGCAATACACCGTGACCACAGTTTCCTCTCCCTCTATCCTCTAAGCTCCCTGACTTTCTCTGTCTCCCTTCAGAAAAGATCAGGAAAAGAATCCCAATAGCAGGTAAAAATTCAAAGACAGTCTGCTTCCACTATTAGGAGTCTCACAAAACATCAAGCTTATAGCTCAGATACACAGAGGACCTGGTGCAGACTCATGCAGGCCCTGTGAATGTTGCTTTGATCTCTGTGAGGCCCTATAAGCCCTGTTTTGTTGACTTCAATGGGCCATGTTTTCCTGGAATCCTCTATCCCCTCTGACTCCTATAATCTTCCCTTCCTCTCCTCCACTCTTTCCCAAGCTCCAAAGGGTAGGACACAAGGGAGGCTTCTAATTTAGATTCTCTCTCTGCATAGTGTCTGGCTATGCAAATCCACATCCACTCCAGTTTGCTACCAAGGTCTCTGATGATGACTCACAAGATAGATGAGTAACATAGCAGAATATCATTATGAATCATTTCATTGATTTTTTTCATTTTGACAATCATGTTTGTTCCTAATGTAGATCTCTAAGCTATCCAATCACTGGTAACTTGTGGGGCCAGGATAGGCAGGCTATTTTGGTTGAATGGGGATTGCTCTGGCAACCCAGTAGAAAACTGTACAAGAGACTATATACTGAGCCACATTCCCAGAGACAGGTGCCAGACACCACAGAGCCCCCAACTCCATAATTCTGTTACTATAAGTCACTAAGTCGCACAGACAATGTTCAAAGCTTCCGCCATTCTGCCTAGACTTCACCACCACAGTTACCTGACTACAGACAGGTGTGCTGCTCCCCACAGTTACCTGACTACAGACAGGTGTGCTGCTCCCCACAGTTACCTGATAGCCCAGCCCACTATAAAAGGAGCTGCTTGGCCCCTCCTCACTCTTTTTAAGCTCTCACCTTTCTTACCCTCTAGCCCTCCTTCTCTCTCTCCCTTCTTCACTCTCTCCACGTGCCTATGGCAGGACTCTCTCTTTGTACCTTCTCTCCTTCTCTCAATCTTTCTATAATAAAGCTCTAAAACCATAGACTGTCTCTGCTCATCAAGGCCCGCTGTACTTGAATGATGCGATAGGCTTTCCCTTAACAAGTCACGTCTAACCTCCCACCAGAAGACCTTCGCTCCGGGGATGACTGAGCCACGTCTGGGACCCCCATTTGTTCTCAGCTCTTCTGAGGTGTCTAGCTGTGTCAGGGATGCCTGAGACTGAGAACCTGGTACCTAAGACTGCCCCTTGTCTACCCCCCTCCGAGCTTGGGTTCAGTGGCTTCCAACAGCCAGACACCCACCCAGGGTCTCATGGAAAGGGTACAGCAGTCCTTCTGTGCCCACCCACCCAAAGCACCAAACTCTGGCAGGACGCAGGTTTTCTCCCACTCACTTTATTCCCTGGTGCCTACTGACCAATAGTACCTAACCATAAAGGCAGTATAGGCCATGGGCTTCCTCTTGTGGTGTGGGCGACGAGCTAAACCTGATATTGTTTGGTCACTGCCACAAGTTCTATACCAGTATTGGCCCATTGCATCTTTCAGACAAAACACCTTATAGGTCGGGGATTGTGTCTGGGTTGGCTCTAGGCTTCTATTTCCTTAGCCTAGGGAGTACCTTCTCATGCCAAAGAGAACATACCATAGAGGTGAAGGCTCCATGGAGGAGGTCACCTCTCATGAAGTCAATCTTTCTAAATGCAATGAACTGTGTAGATGTTGTCCTCAGCAATGGGCCACCTTAGCTAACAACTCAACAGAGTGCAAGCTAGCCCTACCATTGGAAGTCCAGCTAAGATTCATTATCCTCCATTACTAAGTTCATTCCAGGAAATTTGCAGTACACTCAGTTTCCACACCCCCTACATTCTCTCCCTTAAATTCAAGCTGTTGTTCCCCCTCACCTAACAGTCACTCTCTACATCCCTTCCCCCCACATAATCTCACTTTCTCTGGTCTCCACCTGCACATAGTCCACCAGTAAAATCTATCCTATTTCCCCTTTCCAGAAAGTACAATGCCCACCCCTAGAATCCACTTCTATGTAAACACATACCATATTTGTGTTTCTGGATCTATGTTACCTCATTCAGCATGATTTCTTTTTTAGTTGCATCTGCGTGTTTGCAAATTTCATGATGTCTTTTTTTTTTTTTAAGTTGACTAATATCTCTGAATAATTACATTTTACATTTACATCAGCAGTCGAGACTAAGAATTGGTTGTAAAGTGGCAAATGTATTCTCTCTCTTCCCCTATACAATCCTATATATTATCATTTTCATCATTACTAATAATATTATAAAAATAAGAATCGTCCTTTTAGTCATATTAACTTTGAGGAAGAATTTGTGCTGCCCTGTCTGGTTCTAATTGTGAGGCTTTTCCTTGCCATGCTAGTTTCTCAATATTCTTAAAGATAGATAAATAAGAAAAAACTGAAAAGTAAACACATAGACTGTATAGAGCCTTCATTCAAAGTCTATGAAATGGGCTTTTTAATGTTACAGTATGATTCAGAATATAAAGTAACATTATTATAATGACAACAAACATAGTTACTTCTTAAGGGAGATGCTCTGCTTAAATTACCTTATAGTCCCATTTAAAAATGCAAATGTCCAATGGCTATTTTCACAAAACAGATCACAGTCTTTAAGTTTCTTCTCTACATTTTAACTCATTGTGCATTAAACTCTGACACTGTCTTGCCTGGACTCTTACCTGCTTATTAACTTTACTTAGTATATACAAAATCTATATTCAAAAGTGCACCACACAAAAATGCACTCAGCACTTTCTTTTTAAACCTCTACGTGTTCTTGGGATCTTGGTGTTTGCTACTGAATAAATGGAAATGAACTTTTTGTTCTTGATCAGTCTATAATGTTTCTTTCTCTTGTAACATAAGGGGAGGATAACTTCCTCTCACATTGGTTTTGCAGCTCAAACTATGTAATTTGGTGCATTAGAATGGATTGTACAGGGATTCATAAAGTCAGAGTCTCAGGACAAAGGCAGTAGGTGTTTATATTTCTGAAGTAAAGCCTATAATTCACTTGGACTTATACCATCATAAAAATAATTTTACTTGAATGAAAAAGCAGATCCATAAAACATTATTGTTACTTTTTCTGGGTAATGGTGAAAATATCTTTTTGACTTATGGTGCAGACATGGGCTTTGATCAGGTCAAATTCCACATAGAAATCCTCAGGAGCTGACCAGCAACAACTGCCTTGAGGTGTCTTCTGTTCCACTTCACCACTTCACCATCTGGGCAGACATATGAGGATCAGTTCAGCAGATTTTAGAAATGATTATTTTAGCAGTTATTCTTCTTAGCAGATAATACATTTTTGCTTTGCTATTCCCACATAAATGTAAAACGGAAATATGTTCAAAGTAGGGAAACTAACAGGGATTATGTATTCAAAATTTCCTCTCCACAGATGAAGTCACTCTAGATTGAGTTTGACACTCTCCAGTTACAGGATGAAGAACAAGTTTTAAAATGTGAGTGCATTGGTGTGGTGTCTAATTCCCCTAGCCCCTCCTCCACCAAATAAATTTCAAGTTCTGAAGATAATTATGAATACAAGAAGAACCTGTGATTTTATATAATAATTAAATCTCCTTCAATGTGTCCTTGAAATATCTAACAAAGTGGTGTCATTTAGAAGTATGGAATGTATGAAAAGATTACAGGACTCTAACAGGTTTTCAAAGTTAGAACATTCTTGAATTTGAATTCGTTTTGAGTTTATATTATACTTGCTGATATTTCTTCTGTGGGTAGAGTCATTTTATGAGAGTTCTGGTCTCTCTAGGTTCTGAATCTTTAATAGAGTGTGAAACTTATTGTTACATAGTGCATACACTCCTTCACAGGCAGTTAGGAGCAGAATGGTTCCTAGTCTCTCTGTCAGTTGAAACACATCTCAGAGTAGTTCTGTATACTATAAGTTTAATATTGAAATCTTCCTGTAAGTCTCATAGAAGGCTTTGATCATAAGACAAGCACTGTAAAAAAAAAAAAAAAAAGGAATATAGTAAATGACAAATGTAAACGGTGTTGCAGATTTTCAGATGGCTTGGATAATTGAGTACGTTGTTTGGTTTTAGGTCAACCTGAGATAAGCTATAGTCATCTGAGGAAGGAAGGGACCTCAACTGAGAAAATACTGGCATGGAATCTGGCTGCAGACAAGCTTAAGGGCTTTTTTTTTTTCATAGTGATAATTGTGAGTGGTTCTAGGACATAGGTAATGCTTCCCTAATATGGTGTTACTGAGTTCTATACACAAAACAAACAAAAAAAGTAAACCACCAATAATCCAAAAAACAAACAAACAAGAAAAATGAGACTGCACAAGCCAGGAGGTGCAAGGCAGTAAAAACACCCCTCTGAGGCCTTTGTATCCACTCCTGACTAAAGGTTTGAGTTCCCCTCCTGACCTAAATGATGAACAGTGATGGGGAAGCATACGCCAAATAAACCCTTTCCTTCCTAAGTTACATTTGTCCATGGTGTTTCAATGAAGTACTAGAATCCCTGACTATGATGCTGAGACATGCTTTCTCCAAAAATATTTCAAGTCACTTTTGCTATGCAATAGTTCTGAATCACAGATTTTTTTATACTCTTGGTATGAGATATTTAACAATATTTAAAAACATTTGGATGTGAGGATTGGTGCATTGGGTAATACATGGTTAGAATAAAACATAATAGATTTGTTGATTATGATAGATAGATATAAGTAATAGATACATAGATAGATGATAGATAGATAGATAGATAGATAGATAGATAGATAGATAGATACATACATACATACATACATACATACATACATACATACATAGATACATAGATAGATAGATGATATTCCATAGGAACCCTCGGGCAACTTCAGTGTCGAGGAAGAAGTTAGACTGTATATCTTCACATCTTCTTCCTCCCATATAAATCTAATCCCTGTCTCATCCTTTCCTGTGTAGCAAACTAAGTAGTGCAGTCTCCCCTTACCCTTTGCCCCTATCTCAAGCAGATCATAAACATTTACCAACCTTCCTCCCCATATATGCCACTATCTTACTCCTTATTCCTAGAAGGAATTCCCAGAGAACCCTAAGACAAGCTGTCCAAAGAAGCAAGTGGGCCAGAAAAGCAGATTGATAAGCTTCAGATCTCCACTCCCTCTCCTCTCTCCAAATCCAAACCCTAGATACGTCTCCAGTTCTGGAACAGAATACCTGCTATAGCATCTCCTCACAAATTATTCCCATTTCCAGGGTACTAAATCCATTACCCTAAGTGTCATTGCTTAATGTCCCAAAACACATTTTACCCAGAACTTCTAGTATCACACCTGGCAGAATCAGAGATTTTCCTACCAGAAAGAAACCCTGCCCACACCCTCCTGTGAAACAGAGGAAAAACAGAAACCAAAAAAGAAAATGCCCACCAAACAAGACAAGAATAGATATAAGCACCTGGAATAATCGTCAACCTAAACACAGATGCCTAGACACCATTATAAGAGCAAAATCAACAACAGCCATGGCAATATGTTTCCACTAAATCTGACAACAATACTAAAGTAGTCCCCAAGAAGTGAAACATAGCTGAAGCACAAGACAAAAAAAAAAAAAAAAAAAATAGCTTTTACAAATGTCATGGAGATCCTTAAAAAGAAAATGAATAAACTGCTTTTTAAAATTCTATGAAATTAAGAAAGAACAAGCAGTGGAAGAAAATGAATAGAACAGTTCAATATGTTAAAATAAAATTAGAATCAATATAAAAAATGCAAAGGAAAGGTAACCTAGAAATTAAAAATATAGGAACAGGATATCTAGACGCAAGCCTTGCCAACAGAATCAAAAAAAGATGAAAGAAAGAATCTCACAAGATTTAAAAATAAATGGGTACACTATGAAAAGACCAAAGCTAAGAATAAAAGAAATATAGGAAAGGGAAGGAACACAGATCAGAACCACAGAAAATATTTTCAACAAAAACAAAGAGAAGAAAATTTTACTAACCTAAAGAAAAAGGAACCTATTAAAGTACAAGAAGCATGCAGAACTCCCAACAGACTGAACAAGAACAGAAATTTTGCCCAGCAAACAATAACCAAAACACTTAAGAAATTATATTAAAAGCTGGAAGGGAAATAGACAAGTATATAAATCCAGAATTGTTAGAATACCTATATTCTCAGTGGTGTCTTTAAAACCAGATGGGCCTGGATAGACGTGCCACAGAATCTAAGAAACCAAATATGGTAGCCCAGACTACCATACCTACCAAAACCTTCAGTCACCCTAGATGGATAAGATAGCATATTAGATGATAAAACCAAATTTAAGCAGTATTTATCAATCCTTCACTACAGTAGTCTCCAGAAAGAATATTTCAACCTGAAGTAGTTAAACACTGCCAAGAAAACACAAAGAATAAGTATTCCCAGTGCAGCAAATCAAAAGGGGAAGAAAAAAACAAAATAAAAAAATATGACAATAACAAAATAAAAGGAATCAACAAACACTGCTAATTGATAACTCTCAGCATCTATATGGTCTTAATTCTTCTAAAAAAAGAGACAGATTAGCAGAACGATGTGAAACAGGATCCATCCTTCTGCTGAATCCAAGAAGCAAACCTTAACATCAAGGATAAACATTGCCTTGGGTTAAAAGGAGATATATACATATACACACACACACACACACACACACACACACACACACACACACACACACACCAAACAAATAGAACTAAGAACCAGGTTGCTGTGGCCATTTTCATGTCTGACAAATACACTTCAAACCAAAACTAGTCAGAAGAGATAGAGAAGAAAAATACATAGTCATGAAACAACAACAACAACAAAAATCCACAAAAGGAACATTCCAATTCTTATCATCTATGCACCAAACACAAGGTTACCCAGATTCATAAAAGAAACACCACTACAGCTAAAATCACATATTGAACCTCACACACTGATAGTGGGAGATGCCAATGCCCCACTCTCTCCAAATCAAAGGTATTTCAGAAAAAGACTTAATAGAGAAATGCTGGAGCTAATTGGCATTGTAAAGAAAATTGATCTAACAAGTTTTTAAGGAACATTTCATCCAAATGCAAAAAAATACTTTGTTTTCATCAACTTATGCAATTCTCTACAAAACTGACCGCATGCCTTTGACATGAAGCAAATCTCACCACATACTATAAAACTGAATTAACATCCTGTATCCTAACCATCATAAATTAAAACTGGATATCATCAACCACAGAATGACATTTTAATTTAAAACAACATTTAAGACTAGTTTTTCATATACCTTAAACATAAAAAATAAAGAAGTTAAAAGTGATGTTATTTATCATAAACTTTTAATGACAACTTATAAGGTATATGTAGGGGAAAAACAAGACTGGAAACTAAAATTCTGGAAAATTATAATGATGAAAATATTAAAAATGTAAACTCTTTTTTGTAAGCTTTGAAAGTTTTTAAAATATTTTACTATACATATATATGTATCGATCTACGGGAAGGTGATTATATGACTGACAATGCCATTTGGATGAGAATGGCACATATAGGCTCCTTATATATTTGAATGTTTGGTCTACAGGTTGTGGAAGGATGGGAATTGTAGCCTTGATGGAGGAGGTATACCAGTGGAGGTGAATTTTAAGCTATCAAAATTCCCCTACCCACCCCCTTCCTGAGGACTGTGATAAGTATGCATAATCTCAGCTACTGCTCCTGCACCATGTTTCTCTGCCTGTCACCATGGTACAATGAATGAAAGTCACAGACTAACCCTCTGGAACTAAAAGCAAGCCTCCATTTAAACTCTCATGGGTATCCTTGATCGTGGTGTCTCTTCACAGCAATAGAACAGTAGCTAAGACACCAGCAAAATCCAGAAGAGAGAATGGGATCCTCTGGTAAGATTGCAGGCAGTGATGAACCACCCAGCATGTGTGCTTGAAAGTGGACTACACACTTTCTTAGGGGCTGATGATCCTTTTCATCATCAAGAGCAGAAACAAGAAATAAAATTTTTATAATTATATGTGGAGGATTTTTTGCTTTAAAAGGAGTATAGCAAGTTATATAAATTTGGAACAAAAAAGAAAACTTCATAATAGATATAAACATGTGAAAACCATAGGAGAGCAAAGCAAACAAAAATGAAAGACTAACTAAATTTATAAGTATCCAAAAGGAACAATTGAGAAATTGTACAAAAACTGTAAAGATATAAATACTCATGCACATTTTAATAAACTGTTTGCTGCATACATAACAATTCAACTTAAGTTAATCCAGATCAAAGCAGTAATTATCCCCTAAATTTGTTTCTGATAAAAGTAATATACATTCTTAATCACCCATATTGAAGTAAGCATAACCTAAATGGTTTAGAAAATAAGATTATTGTATGTTTTTTTTTTTAGAAAAGCTAGAAAATGTTCCAGAAGTGTAATGATAAATTATCACTATAATAATATAATGTCAGATTGTTATAAATAAGAAAACAAAGCAAACAAAACAAAGCAGGACTAACAAATACAAATGTCTGAAAATGGAACAAATATATTCATGTTGGTGAATTAGAAATACAATAAAGCCCACTATTGATCTACTTGCCAGGAATATATGCCCACTGATCCAGTCGTGATATGAAGTTATGGCACTAAACATGTGACACTAACTTTTGGATAGCATTTGAGGACTGATAGTTATGACATAATTTATGCCTGATACTATAAACCTTGTCAAATGCCAATGCTTCAGGAGGTCATAGCATCTTGAGAGAAATCTACAGCTGTTTGGATAAATGGACATTGTGAAATGCTGCATTCTGAATACTGATGATTATGCCCATAGATTCCTTCCAACTTCAAATCTCGCTCTGCGGTGATAACCATGTAATGTGAGATCAATAACTGGTCAGAGTGTTGATAATAAGTACTAAGCCTTCAATGGGGCATCTGTATCAATCCTAAACCTCAAGGAACTTCCTGGAAGAGGGACCAGAAAGAAACTAAAATCCAGAGGGTAAGAAGGCATTTTCTGAAGTGCAGTCTTCTGCTCATGACACAGCAATTACATTTGCTATTCACAAACTCACTGCACATGTATATCATCACCTCAACAAGGCCTGAGTGATATAAATGAAAATAAAATAAATATTAAATAAGAATGAAGTATGTAGTATATGTAAAAAGTATTATATAGCAAAATAAGTAATTGTATTTAGTTTTGAGTTATGGTATGAGATTCATTGGCTTACATAAACTAGAATAAAATACAATATTAATGGAGACATAGCTCAATGGCAGAGCTCTTGCATACCACATGTGAGCCTCTGTTTTGTTTCTATAGCACTGAAGAAGGAGACACTATTTAATGCAGGCATAGCACATATCAAGTGTTGAACCTAGACCTACTTGACACATAATGTCTCGTAATGTGAATATGTATCTAATATGCATGTGTATATCATATTTAATAAAATTATATGTAAGGTTATTGTATTATATCATGCTAAATATATTTGATATATTAATTAGTCATGTATATTAAATTATAAATTTATATAATTAATATATAAAATTATATCTACAGTTCATAATAATTCCTAAATATTTCTGAGATAAATATATAGAACATGAGAAAAGTATATAAATAGGAAGGATTTTAAAGAATTAGTAATCTTAAGTGTATTCTTTTCTGTTAAATCTAGGGAACACTATCTAATGAAGATGAAATGGCTCCTTGCCTCTTATAATCTATATGGGTTTTGTTGGATTTATATTTGTTAGGTCAGGCACCAAAAAGACATTTATAATCTACATTTTGAACAACATCCTTACTTAAACAAGACCGGTATAATGATGACATGTGCTGACATGCCAGCGTGAGCAAGGTAAATCCCACAAGGGCCTACCTTTTGTTGAAGAGCTAAAGGAAATGGATGGCTCTTGACAGAGAGAGAATCAGTTTCCTCCAGACCTGAGCTGTCACACATGCCACAGAACCCAAAGGTGTAAACCCTGGTCACATGCTTATGGTCAAAATCAAATGAGCTCAGTAGATTGTATAAATATGTATGTGCAAGTGTAACAGTAATGATTAAAGAATTACTGTCTTTTAGTTACTGTTCTATTGCTATAAACATACACCAATATGAAGTAAACTTATAAAAGGAAGCTTTTAATTGGGAACTTGCTTACAGTTGCAAAGGCTAGTCCATGTCTGGATGGCAGGTACGGTGCTAGAGTATAAGATAAGAGATTATATTTGATCCACAAATAAGGGGTAGGAAGACAGGAAGAGGACAAGGATGAACCTTGTGTGGGCTTTAGAAGCACCACTGCCCACCCCAGTGATACACCTACTACAACAAGGTCATACCTAATCATGTTTGCTAAACAGTCCTGCAACTGAAGAATAAACATTCTAATATATGAGCCTATGAGGACCACTCACATTCAACCACTACAGTCATGATTTTGAGACGAAGTAGGATGTGGGATGAGCTGTGTGGTGGTGATGGTGGTGGTGGTATGTGTGTGTGTGTGTGTGTGTGTGTGTGTGTGTGTGTGTGTGTGTGTAGGGCAGCAGTGTCATAGATTCAGTTCTCATTTATGAAGTTCTCAAATAGTAAAACAATTAAGAAACAATATTTAAAAGAAGTAGTAATTATCAATAAAGTGTCTGGTCCATTAGATTTAGGATGATACTGAGATGTTCGTTAAGTACCACTTCTTGTCTAGTATATTGTTAAAAAGAGTGAGAGGTGATTCAAACTGATAGGAATTCAAATGATTAGCATTTAGAGAAAATCAATGCATTCTGTTTTAAAATGAAAATGCATAAACATCTCTTCTAATATTTCTATATTTAGGAACATATGCCATAGTAAAAAAGAATTGTAATGAAATCATTTATCATAGCCACTGGTTTGCAGAAAATACTTGAAACTTTCTTTATCTATGCCATAGAACATATATCTTAACAACTAAAAGAAGCTAAATGCCCAATATTTTACTGAAAGTAAGATCATGCCATCCTTTCTATTTTTACAAAAGGATTGTTATGGGTGGGTAACTCATCCAGGAAAGAGGCTCACAGCTCTGAAGCTGATGTGTCCAAGAGCAGGCCACACCTGTGGTCCTCATCAAGAAAGTAAAGAGAAATGGGCATTGTGTGGAAAATAGGTGGCATTTTTACAGGACAGCATCCTTCATTCATGACAGCTGACCATATTCCTCAGGAGTGAGAATTCAGTCCTGAAAGAGAACATCAGTCAACTAATGAAAACCTCTCATCCCTGTCTCAACTTTCACTAACCATGATTACCAACACTAGAGATAAAGCATTACCTTAGATCTATGTAGGAAAAAAAAAACAACATTTTAAGGCATGACAAAAATATCCCCATGCATTTCAAAACATTTTGCTTTTATTTAAATAAATATTTTTTTAAGAAACTGAATACACCACATCCATTTCAAACAAAGTCTTCATTTAAACCAGTACCTGAGCAAATGCATACACATGTGAATCACCTATATTTATTTGTGTACCTAATAAACTGTGGCAAAACTTTATTGCATACCATTGTATAGACCAGACTGATAGTGTTGGCTCTATAAAGGAAGATAAATAAACTAAGATATATAATTACTAACAGAAGTAACAAGGCTAGGTAGAAACGAAATCTCAATCTTTAACACTAATACTGTTATTTCTTTTAATTTATTTTAATTCTCATGCCTAATCGTGTCAATTCATTTCTGTATTGTGCTCAGTAGCTCACTAAGCACCTTCACTCCATTGTTGGGCCATGTATATGCTTCTAATTTTTTAAGTTTCTGGGGACTTGTTTCTTCATGACTCTCATTAGTTTGCCAGTTCTACATTCCAAAGAACTGGCTACCTCTTCCAGTCTTCCTGGTCACTCTCATTAGGAAAAGCTTTTTATCAATTTTCCCAGTGAGAGATCTCGTGACTGCTCAACATAGTTTGTTCACAATTCTTTTCAGTATGTGTGGATATAAAATCCTAATGAGAGAACCATGTGCTAGTTCATTTTCTCAGGAGCCATCAATCTCCACATCCCTTTGTGTGTATTTGCTTAACTGTAAGACATATGAGGTAGACTTTCTGCAATTCCACAAAAAAAAAAAAAACAAAAAACAAACAAACAAAAAACAAACAAACAAACAAACAAACAAAACAATCAGCTTCTCATTTACAGTGAGTCAAAAAGAGAACAAGAATAAACCAGGTCCTAAAAGCATGCTGATTTAAGGAAAGTCAGTACTTCCAGTAACTCAGAATTCAGACAGAGTGGATGCTGAGTAGCTGAGTACTTGGTTCTTTTCAGACTTCTGATTCCCCTCCGTCTCTTAGGAAAAACTACTGAATCCTATGTTTGCCTGACTGTTACCTGGAGATGTTCCTGCAGGCAAGACAAATTCTTTTGATCTTGTTTGTGGAGTTCACTGAGCACAAGACATATTAGAACTCAGAGAAAAGACACAGAAATAATTTCCTGTGGGCATGTCTCAGGCCAGAAAGGTAGACATACGCTGCAAATCCTTCTGTCCCAGAGGCAAAGCAGAAGTTGAGAATCTTCTCCCTTTTATGCCCTGTGTGTTTAGAAGGAGGAAAGACAGACAGTGAACACACGCAAGCTCAAAGGACTGCCTTTGCTCCCACTGTCCACCCACCTGGAAGCCTTTACTGTCAAGTCTCCGTTCAGATGAGAAAGAAACCCTTGCTTCAGGTTGTCTTCTCAAAATGCTTTGATCAGCTGCATGTGTGTTGCAGACCGTTTCCTTCCCAGGAGTGGAGTCTCTTTCTAATCACAGGTCAGTGTGCATTTTAGAAAGCCACTGCAACTGTTTCTCTTGTCTAATTTTCTGCTTTGCTAGGGTATAGATCTCTTAAATGGCTTCTAGATTTCTAATGAAGGAATAAGCTCGTGTGTTTTTATCAAATATTTGATGTCAGGGGAAAGGAGAGCCTACAGCTTAATGCTACCCCATCATGCTGATTACAACTTTTCTTTCAAAGTAGTCATTTTTAGTTGAGGAAAATAAAATAGTTATAAATATACTAACATGGTATGCTGTATTCTAACACTGCAATCCTTTCCATTATTATTAGTTTTTTCCTTTAGTAGAACATTACTTTTCTCAGTCTCTGGCATTATTTATGGAATAGACTAGTTGTGAGAATATAGTTCCAATTCTTCATTTCTATTTGTTGTGTCCTTAATTTCTCCTCATTTTGCAAAGACTACGACATAGAGTAGGATATTGAATATAAAGGCATAGAGCCTTGTCTATTCTCAAATATTTCAAGATGTCACTTAAAAATATCAATTTTGCCAGGGGGTGATGACATGCCTTTAATCCCAGCTCTTGGGAGGCTGAGGCATGCAGATTTCTGAGTTCGAGGCTGGCCTGGTCTACAAACTGAATTCCAGGACAGCCAGGGCTACACAGAGAAACCCTGTCTCGAAAAAACAAACAAACAAACAAACAAAAAAGAAAAAAAACAAAACAAAAAAAAACAAAACAAAAAGCAAAAACAAAAAAAATCAATTTTGTGCTATCCATGAACCTCTGCTACCTTATCATCCTATTCCAAGATTAAGAAGGCTAAATGTTTCTGGTCTTTGTGACTAATATTTTTTTAGTTTCAAATACTACATGATCTTTTTTTTCCCTGACAAGCTTTTACTCAGTACAAATTTCATTGTCACGTAGGAAGCTATTTTAAGAAGAAAAATGATTTTGTAACATGATCAAAACACTGATTTCTTCCACCCCAGCCCGGTCCCACTTGAGTGTAGGAAACAGAAATTTTCAAGGGCAGGATGAGAGAGGATATGAGCTTTCCAGTTCCCTGACCTGCTCCCCAGTACACTGAGGCTATCTGAGGTGCCTACTGTTTCCCATGAACAGAAAACTATCCACAAAGAAACAGAGGTTGGCCACAGACCTTTCTGGATGTGTTCCCAAAGGACTAAGTAGAAATGATAGTTTAGGGATAAAGATCTTCTAAGTTGAACAGGTCTTAAGTATTCCTGCCTCACAGAAGCCACATCAGAGCCAGGGGTGGGCTTCTGAGCAGTAGAGGACTGTGTAGGATAGATGACCACTAATAATTAAATTTACGTATTTTGGAAAATGTATAATGAGTTTGCCACCTGTTCACATAACCTTACATTTTTATAACTATTTATTTTTCATTGTAGAGTATATTTATGGACTCTAAAGTGTATTACCTATCATAAATAAAACATACCTCAATCTCAGGAATTACGCCTTTGTTCTAAAGCTGGATTCAGCTTGCCATATTTTGTTTGTGGCTGTCATATTTCTGCTTGTGGGAATGATAGGTCTGTAATATGTGTTTATTTTAGTTTGGTTTCTTTTTTATTACTGTGTGAGATAAGTTTAGATTAATACTTAAATCTACCTTCTAGTTTAGAGTAAACATTGCAAAGAAATATCAGTGTAAGTATTCTCTTTACCTATATCACACAAAGCTGCATATTTTACTTCTTATTCACTTTGAAATTTTGTTTCTGTCGCTACATGGTAGGTGTGATAGTTAATCTTCATTTACATTTGACTGGGTTCAGAATTCTTATAGTAACATATCTCTAGGTGTGTCTGGGAGTGTGTTTCCAGAAAGACTTGACTGGAGAGAGAAGACACACTCCCAATATGAATGCATTGCTCTCTGAGCTGAAGTCCTGGAATGAATAAAGTTTAGGAAGTAAACTCTCCATTTCCAGACTGTAGGTTCAGTGACACCACATACCTCACTTTCCTGCCCCCCATTCTATCACACCATAAGGAGCTAGACATTCAAGTTGTGTTTTAAAACAAACATCTCCTTTCTCAGGTTGCTTTTTTCAGATAATACTATCACAACAGGGCATAGTATATAGCCTACCTTATTATTATTATTATTATTATTATTATTATTAATTATTATTTTCTGTGAAGTAAAGTCTCATTCCATAAAATTTAGAAAAAGCAATAAAGTAAAACAAATATATAAAAACACACAGCTTATTCTCCTCAATCTGACCTTCAATATGGACTATTGATTCCACAGTTAACTTAGCTTAAAAACTTGGGGACTGCCAGGTGGTGGTGGCACATGCCTTTAATCGCAGCACTTGGGAGACAGAGGCAGAGGCAGGCAGATTTCTAAGTTCGAGGCCAGCCTGGTCTACAGTGTGAGTTCCAGGACAGCCAGGGCTACACAGAGAAACCCTGTCTCGGGAAAAAAAAAAAAAAAAAAAGAAAGAAAGAAAGAAAGAAAGAAAGAAAGAAAGAAAGAAAGAACGAACTTGGGGACTACCAAAGCTTTCATCTCCTAGAAGAAATTTAGATTTAGATTTCAATTTGACATTGATCCTGTGAAAACACTAAATATTTCCTAGATAAAATTGTATAGTGTTTTCTCTGATCCTTGTTATTCTTCCTGTTTGAGTGTTGCAACGTAAGTCATTCCTTCCCTATGAAGTTCCAATGAACACATTAAAATGAATAATTCATTTGGAAAGTGATAAAACTCATTAAAAAGTTCTAAAGAATTTTTTGAAATTACATATGAATTACCCAGTCAAGATTTGTATGCTAGACTACCCCTTGTCCGAGAAGTACAATGCCCTATGTTTGGTCATCATAATCACAAATTATAACATAGAAAAACAAAATTTGTATGAAGTTATGACTTTGTAGTCATTTATAATGAACCTGTACTTGATATAAATACTTCAACTTAACTCAGAATCTCTCTATGAGACAGTAGATGGTAAACTTGTTTGTAGACATGAAGTGCTGAGACAGAAAGCTCACGTACTCATAAACTGGGTGGAATTTTGTTAACTGTGATGACTTATACTGAGAAAGGTAGAATTTTGAGTATATCAATGATCATCATGTTTCCAAATTTAAACTTTAGATTAATTTCTAAGTTTCTTCTCTGTGGTTTGATGTATTCTCTATAAGTTGGTCTTTGTATCTAGGGTAAATACACTATTTTCATTGTAACTCACAATGCCAATTCAGATACATGGGCTCTTTTTCTAATAGATTAAAGGAGGTATAAATCCTACTTAATGCACCCAGCATATTTCAGCATGCAACTTATACATGCTAATTTAATATGAAACAGTATTTCTTTTTTTAATTTTTTATTATTTTCTTTATTTACATTTCAAATGCTATCCCAAAAGTTCCCTATACGCCCCCCCCTGCTCCCCTACCCACCCACTCCCACTACTTGGCTCTGGCCTTCCCCTGTGTTGGGTCATATAAAGTTTGCAAGACCAAGGGGCCTCTCTTCCCAATAATGGTCAATTAGGCCATCTTCTGCTACAAATGCAGCTAGAGACAGGAGCTCAGGGGATACTGGTTAGTTCATATTGTTGTTCAACCTACAGGGTTGCATCCCCCTTCAGCTACTTGGGTACTTTCTCTAGCTCCTCCATTGGGGGCCCCATGTTCCATTCAATAGCTGACTGTGAGCATCCACTTCTGTGAAACAGTATTTCTATCATAGACTTTATTTGTCTTGATTTTCAAATTTCAAAAGGCCTACAGAAGATGTTAGGTCAGCCAACTCTTATAAAGACTTTAGACCTAGACACTATCACAAAGAAGTACAAGGTTATTCCATTATTCTGTAAGTATGAAGTCAGAAGTTTAGGGAATTACATATGTAGTTCAAAATCCTGTGTGTTTTCAGTAAAAGAGCTATGTCTAAGGGAAATAAAACAAAACTACTTTATTTTGTTATTACATCTTCTCCCTTCATTGTCTAGTAAAGGAGGACATTATTTGCTTCAATCCACCCTAGATTAAGTTACTTTTCTACTATAATGATAAAACTCCATGACTAAGACAACTTACAGAAGACAGGGTTAATTTATGTTACAGTATCAGATAACAAGTGTCCCTGATGAAAGTCTAGGCATGATAGCTCGATCAGGAAGTCAAAGGTCGCCAGTTTAAACTGCAAGAATCAAGAACTAGGAGCTGTGAGAATAACTTCCTTCCAAATACCTAAACAAAGTATAAGAATGCCATACCTTCCAAACAGCATCCATTAATTAGAAACCAACTATTCATTGCCCAAGACACTGGATTTTTTTTCTCATAAATTATCACAGCACTAATGAGTCTCAATCCCAGATGAAATAATCTCATTCTGTCTCTTCTCCAAAGATCATGACCAGGAAGAACATGAGCTCTGTATAGAAAACAAAGGCTTTTAACTTCCTTGCTATTGGAAATACTCATCACTGACAACTCAGATATCTTATTTAAGAGATACAACAAAGTCTATACTTTCATATTTGTGTAGTGCCCAATGGAGACATATTGTTTAGATACAGTTTTACCACATGCAAAATAAATTTATAAAGATCTTTACCTTAAATTAAAATTATTTTATATGAAATATTGCCCTGAAATTATTTCTATGATATTTTATTATTAACTTTTCTTTTCTTTTATGCCTTAGACCTTACATGTCACCCAAGAGTTCATGTATTGAAGGCTTAGTCCCAGTACATCAGTGTTCAGAAATCAATTCCTAAGATCTCCGACCTCATCATTGTATTAAACTGTTAATGAGTTCACATCAAAGAAATTATTAGCATTGATAGGAATGAGAGACGTGAAATCCAGGTAAACTATATGGGTCATTACGGATGTGTGTTTGGGCATTATATATTCTCCTTGGCCTATCGTTTCACCTTATCTTAAAACGTACTAAAACATAAACTTCCTTTAGTTTGCTATGTACTTCCACCATGTTGTTATGATGCCCCACAAAAATGATAATAATAGTAGTAGTAGTAATAATAATAATAATAATAATCATAATCATAATCATAATGAAGGTGAAGGTAGGCTGAAATAGCTGAAATTCTGAGTCAGAACAGATCCCCTTTGTTCTAAGGTCTTTATTCCAGGTATTTGCCTTCACAGTATAAAGCTAATATATTTTCTCTGCAAAAAGTGCATAAACAGTTCCCTGTATAAATTAAAACATTCATGTTTGTCAAGCATGACTATGTTTGGTTTTCTCAATGTGTTGTTTACTTCAATTTACACTCCACTTTTTGACTTACATGATTTTTCCTTGTTTATTTTCAGGCTAAGTTTATATACGTGTGATTTTTCTCATTGTTTTCTTTGCTTTGGAAGTATTCATTGTTTTATAGTCATGTGCTTAATGAACACATGATTTTGCTTAAAGAACTTTAATATTTCAAAGTATTTGAATTATTTCATTAAATTCTCTTGAATTTCTATCATTTATTTCCAAGCTAATATATAAACATTTTTTATCAAAACAAATACAAATCTTTACTAACTGACTCACATTAGATTATGGAGTATAATGAACAATATTTATCTTGATTTAATTTAATTATTTTTAATTCATGATCACACATGACCATGAATCAACATATTGCTTAGGAAAAGCCAATGTTATATCTTTTTGCTTTGACCTTTAGTTTTTTAACATTCTCTATCTTCTTTCTTATATTTAAGGAATCTGCAATGAATCTTATGTTCAGTCTACTTAGAATCATTTTGGTGACATTTAACTTCCAAATACAAAACATTACATTATAGTAAACTAAATGATGATAACATCTCACGTTAGACAAGAAAATTATAGTCAGCATACAGTTGGTCTTATCTGATACAATCTCCTCAGAATGTTTGGAGCTGAGGAAATACTTCTGCACAAAAGTGTTTTAAATCTCATTCTAGTCTCTCATTGATACTTTGTTGTATTTCTTGTCTTTTTCTTGTTGTTATTTCCCTTATATTTCCATGATCTTATTACTCTGTAAAAAGTCATGACCTGGACAAAAGAGAGATCTCTGAAATGTTCTGAAACAGTTTCTGTGTAAAGTAGCCAGCAGGTATCCTGCCCCTCATTTTGAGTAATTTCAACACTAATAGAAACCAACATGGATATGTCAATAAATCTATCACCTAGCAGGAGAAAGTGAATGTTAGCAGCAGAAGCAGCTCACAATACGGATGTGGTAACCTTCATTTTTTTTAAAGTGGACTTTTTTAAAATTATTATTATTATTTTCTTTATTTACATTACAAATGCTATCCCGAAAGTTCCCTATACCCCCCGCCCGCCCCTGCTCCCCTACCCACCCACTCCCACAACTTGGCTCAGGCGTTCCCTTGTGCTGGGTCATATAAAATTTGCAAGACCAAGGGGCCTCTCTTCCCAGTGATGGCCAATTAGGCCATCTTCTGCTACATAAGCAGCTAGAGACACAAGCTCAGGGGGTACTGCTTAGTTCATATTGTTGTTCCACCTACAGGGTTGCAGCCCCCTTCAGCTCCTTGGGTACTTTTTCTAGCTCTTCTATTGGAGGCCCTGTGTTCCATTCAATAGCTGGCTGTGAGCATCCACTTTGGTGTTTGCCAGGCACTGGCATAGCCTCACAAGAGGCCACTATATCAGGGTCCCTTCAGCAGAATCTTGCTGGCATGTGCATTAGTATCTTCATTTTTCATGAACCTTATTAAGCACATACCTTACCTAAGAAAGGATTCTGTAGACTTTAATTTTTTACTGTCTAAAGCAGGGTTATGAATATAGCAACTTTCAACAGAAGTAAGAAGGGTTGTTTAAGTGCCTGGAGATATAGCTGCCATATTGTATAGATTCCTCTAATGTGGATATCAGAAAATATCCACGTAAGACAAAGAATTATTCTTGAAAAAGTTGGCCCAGGTGAATTTCTGTGACCTGTCTTTTCCAGGATGTTTAACAAGGCATTAATCAAAGTTTAGCTGACTCAGAAACTAGGATTCGATTCCAACCAACTGAATAGTTTTCAGATGCATTAACATCTTAAGAATTTTTACATGGTGGGTCTCATGGCTCTAGCTGCATATGTAGCAGAGGTTAGCCTAGTTGGTCATCAGTGGGAGGAGAGGCCCTTGGTCCTGTGAAGGTTATATGCCCCAGTACAGGGGAATGCCAGAGCCAGGAAACAGGAATGGGTGGGTTGGTGAACCGAGGAAGGGGGGAAGGGATAGGGGATTCTTTGAAGGGAAACTAGGAAACAATTGAGACTTAAATAAAGAAAACATCTAACAAAAAAAAAAAAAAAGAAAAAAGAAAAAAAGAGAATTTGTATTACTAATATTCTGTCTGACTTCATGTTTGTGATAAAGTTTGGTTGTGCTAATTAAAGTCAAAATCCTGGTAACACAGTAGCTGATGAAGAAGCATCTTTATAACTGAACCTAGCCCTGAGATTGGTAAACTTCCTTTTTTAAAGAATTCCACCTCTTGCCTCCTATAGTGTTTGAACGTGAGGCTAATTTGCCCAGGACATTCAGTCAGCATTCCATTCAAACCCTAATCAGCAGGGAACTAGATTGTCTTGGAGTAAGCAGGAGAAAAGCATACAGTGTGAGTATGATGAAACTGAATGATCAGTTTTCGAATAATCAAATTACTACATACAGATTTCATTTCTAACTGGTACGATTTCTTCTAATTTTTCCTTTCATAGAAATTTTGTCAAGCCCTTTCATTTGTTGACCTTTCAAACTCTATTTTCTACTAAATGCTTTTCCTCTCCTTGAGACTTAGTGTAAATGACTTGCCTGACAGATCATTAAGCCCTAGTTCCGCTGCTCTGCAGACCTCTCAAATAGAGAATTTACCTCACACTGATTCAGTTATTTTATTATCAAGTCAGTCTCCAACAATCCCTGCTCTGAAATTAGGAAGGGGCTACTATAATATGATTCTTTCCCCCATTTTAAAGGTTCTCACTGGGTTCACATCGAAAGGAATTAGACAAACCTCCGTGTGTGCACTTTAATGAGAAACAAAGTAATACCTGCTGCTAATACAGTTGTTTCTAAGCCATAATTAACTGTGAGCACAAGGGTAGACAACAATGCACTCTAATCCAATATAAGTATTTTGCCATGGCAAAGAGCTGCAAAGTAAATCAGAATTACTCCACTGGGTCCTAGATGCACTGGTCTGTGAGCGAAAGTCATTGCAAGTAGGCAGGCACAGTGCATCTAATCCAAACGATTCCCAATCGAAAGCCTCCTGTGCATGACAGGCAGCATCCAGATACACCCATCTCAAGCTCCCTCTCTTCAGTCTGCACCAAGAAGAGATCATGCTATGAGAGATGAAAATAGTCACATCTCCACTTTCAGTTGATATAAGTGAACTCGGAAAAATCACCTCATTTTCACCTCATTTACCATCCAATGACTATGAGGTGTTATTATATTCTACTATATGTTTCATATTTTTTATATAAAGACCTCTGTTATAGTTTCTAAGTGAGCTAGGAAGAAGAGGTTATATTCTTGATAACATCATAAATATTTTGGTTTTTTTTTTGTTTGTTTAATTCTATTATATTGGTGTAAAACCAGCCTAGCATAAATTGAACCACTTAAAATGATGTTAGCTATAATACATTCATTTCTCAGAAAGAAACATTTCTGATTGAACAATTTCTACCTACTTTATTTTCCTCTCAGCTGGGAAAACTCCTAATTTCAATCTTTACTTATTATGAATATTTAATATGAATGAAATAATATATAATATATACTATATTTTATTTTTTAACTTTAACTTAAATATAAGTATATTACATTTTCTCTTCCCTTTCTTCTCTCCAGTTCTTCCCATATACCCACTGTAGATGTGGAGAGGACCAGTGTCTAGAGTAAAAGAAGCAACTTAGCCTGCAAGCCCTAAATACAAATAGGGTTCATAGGCTGTGTATCTGGATCTAGGCTTGAGGTAAAGATGGTGGTAAGCAGTTGGAAAAAGGTTAGGAAGAAGGAAGAAGAAACCTAACCCACAAAGAAGGTTTATAAAGAAAGATACTTAGCATATTTACCTGTCTGTTTTATATAAGACAATATTCCAGAGGTTCATCCATGTCACAGGTTCCATTCCTTTTGATGGTTGTATGGTATCCTATAGTACATTCATACACCCTGAGTTATGTACCTGTTATTTGAAGAACAGGCATGAGTTGTTTCAACCTTTGGGTTATTATACACTTCATTGTTATGATCATGTGTTTACATTTACTTTTCTGAGTCATTTTTCTCCATTATTTTGCAAGCATAACTAGGAAGGGAATTTATTGTTCATTTGGCAATTTTATGTCTGCTTTTTGGAGATAATACTATGGCTGTAATGTTTTTCATCACCGCTAAGAATACACAGGAGTTCACCTTTGATACTTCCTTAAAATTTGGTATTTTCTAAGTTTTTATTATATATTCTTCAGTGGATATTAAAATGAATACCATTATGGTTTTTAACAATATGTCAACTGTATTGATCTACATTTTAAGATCATTAATTGAAGTTTATTTTTGTATCTTTCAACTAAGATATCATTCCTCTCTTTGAATCTCTCACCTGTCAAGTAGTGGGGCTTTTTATATATTATCTAAAAGATGGTAAGGATTATTTCTTATATATGAATATATACTTTATGTATATTTAATAGCTACCATGAATTGTAACAGATTTTAAAAGCTAAATCTTTTACTTTTATACACACCTTCTTGCTGTCCTTCAATATTATAAACTTTTTATTAATTGTTGTTATATATATACATTTTCAAATAGATCCCTAAATACCAAATAAACCAACTCAGTCTGGATAATATAACTTGTACATGTTTATTTTGACAATTTGTATTTGGGTAACTATTTGTGTTTGGAAATAATACCTGGTTCATAACCACTTCTGTAGTCTTCTTATTTCTTTTCAGTGTGTCATGTTTCACCTCTTTATTTCTCCCATTGTTGCCCTCTGTAATATATTATAATATTGACAACACAATTTTATTCATCTTTCATCTCTTCTTGTATAAAATTCCTATTATTTATTCACTATTACTTTGGAGATAACGATTATTGCCTTAAATGTGTGATACCAACAGTCGGCCTGTTAGACTCACATAAAAAAAAAAATCTATCCATCTACAGAGTTCGTCACTACTCAACCAATTTTTGTCTCAAATTGAATCACTACAGATCTGTGTCTAATCACAAGTTTATGAGTGCTTTTTTACATGTTTACATTTCAAATGATATAGGAAATAAAATGTGCTGTTTTACAACAAACCAATGATAATACTGTCTTATATGTGACATGTGATACATAGTATAATACATAACGTATATTTTAATGTATAATATGTAATGTGTAATATTATATAGATATATAAAACTTGTGTTTTTACTTCTGTGATTAACTTCAGAGTGAAATTTTCTTACATTCTTTTGTTTATTTCCTTTTTCTACTATCATGAAGAAATGACCATCCAGAGACTGCCCCACCTGGGGATCCATCCCATAAACAACCACCAAACCCAGGCACGATTGCAGATGCCAACAAGATTTTGCTGAGAGGAGTCTGATTTAGCTGTCTCCTGTGAGGCTCTGCCAGTGCCTGGTAAATACATAAGTGGATGCTTACAGTCATCCATTGGATGGAGAACAGGGTCCCCAATGAAGGAACTAGAGAAAGCACCCACAGAGCTGAAGGGGTTTGCAGTCCCCTAGGAAGAACAACATGAACTAACCAGTAACCCCAGTGACCCTTGGGACTAAACCACCAATCAAAGAAAACACAAGGTGGGACTTGTGTCTTTAGCTGCATATGTAGCAGAGAATGGCCTAGTCAGCCATCAATGGGAGGATAGGCCCTTTAACCTTTGAAGATTCTATGTCCCAGTAGAGGGGAAAGCCAGGGCCAGGAAGCAGAAGTGAGTGGGTTGGGGAGCAAGGGGAAGGGGTAGGGGATTTTTGGAGAGGAAACTAGGAAAGGGGATAACATTTGAAATGTAAATAAAGAAAATATCTAATAAAAATAAATAAATAATAGATAGATCGATCGATAGATAGATAGATAAGTGTTTCACCAAATATCAGCTGCTTTGATATATCTTAAAGTTCCTTAAGTCTTTTGTAATTTAAGCAAATATGGAATATTTGTCATTCAATCTTTTTAGTCATTTCATATATGTGATCTCACCGTCTCTGCCATCATGTCTGATAGAATAAAAGTTATTCAGAGGATTCCATGTGCAAGACAGAACCATGGCTCTCTTTATACTTTCAATAGCCTTTTTACAAAAACACAGTTTATAATTCATTCTCCATGGTTATTGATGGATTTCTTTGGTATTCATTATTTGTATGGGAGTTTTTCATTTTATTTGTTCAAATATATCATCTACCTATAGAATCCATTTTATATAAACCTCCAGTCTGTGCTCATTGTTCTCCATTCTCTTTTATTCCTGCATCTCAGACTAGATAAATTCAACTGTCTTTTGGATCTGTTTATCTTCCTATTTGCTTAGGTCAGATTTTTGAATCTCTATAGTGAATTCTTAATTGTATTTCTTGTACTTTTCAGCTGCAGAAGTTTTATTTAGTTCATTTTTGTGATTTATATCCCTCTTTTAGTATTATTACACATCTATGCATATTTCATTACTCTTTTAGTCCCCCCCCCATGGCTTCTTTTTGTCATCTGAACTCAATATCAAACTACTACAGAGTTTATATAAGCATAAGTGAGTCTTCCACATTCACTGTTATCTGTAAATACTCTCAGATCACATCAATATGGGATTTCATAATATCTGCTTGGTTCCATGACCTATATAGTTTATAAATTGTGCTTTTTTTCAGTTTCATATAAATGGCATTTTTTAAAAGTCACAGACCTAGGAAATGTACATTTCAAAAGTATCATCAGCTGCTTTGTACCATAGAAGACATGAGAATGTAATATTCTTCATTGAATCTTAGCATTGAATTATATTGACGTCTTCAGTTTCTTTGTGTGCTCCTAAAACCTTTGCTATTTCACTTTTTGGACCTATCCACTTATTACTGATATTGTTACATAATACTAAAAGTTACTTTTTGGAGTTGAATAGTTTTTTTTTAAATGAATGTTTCTTTGCCTCAGGTGTTTTTTAACTCTACCATATATTCAGGAAAACATTGTCCTAAACCCTTGACAAAAATGACTTCCTCAAACTTCATCATCAAGTCTCCATGAACTAATGTAGTTGCTTCAACATTTGAGCCACCATGAAATCTTGGCTTTAACAGGAACATAGTTTATATTATATGCAATCATACCTGTAAACTTTAAGAGAATAAATTCTGCATTAGACAAATTCTGAGGCTACATTTTTGGTGTTGTAATTTTGACTTTGTCATTTGATAGTTGTGTGACATTTGGTTATTCAGTCTTCCTTGGCTTCAGCTCTCGCTGTTGAAACATTGGAAGAGTAGCAATGCATACATGAAAGGCTTTTAAGAGATTGTGTTTATGGTAAGGCTATGTACATATCACCTTATATAAAATAAATTCTCTATATACATAATACCTTATCATCACCCTTGTTGTTATCCCATTTTATGAACTCTGGAACTATAACTATTGTGCTGTTGTGTCTGCATATATATGAACCCAAGTCATGTATATAGTACTTATCAATAGACATTCCAAACAAGTTAAATTATTAACAATTAAGTCAATCTAATTTTTATCACCTAAAATATGATCAGTTACTTGTATTCTCTGCACCATTTACTAGGACACAACTACCAAACATTTTCACTCAATACCATACATGAATTTTATAGATTCTGCTCTGTATTACTCTGGTAGCAGCTTCATTAAAACTTACAAGTATTTTTGTCTTTTACCTTTTTGAGTAATCTTCAGCAGTGCAATTTATTATCACTGTATATTAGTTTGTACATTGATAATCTACCATGTAAGTTTGTTCTACAACTTAATGTCACAAAGATTTAAACTACTTGGACTAAGAAGTCAATACAGGGACTTTAAAGATGGCTCAGTGGTTATAAGTACTGACTGCTCTTCCAGAGATCCTAAGTCCAATTCCCAAAAACCAAATGGTGACACACAACCTTCTGTAATTATAAATGATGCCCTCTTCTGGTGTGTCAGAAAACAGCTATAATATATTCCGACACAGAAATTAAATAAACAATTATCTATAAAGAAAAAAAGAAAGTAAAAACAATTATCTTTTAGAAATAATATCTTATTATTCTATAATATTTTATTATTACACTGATCATATTATTCATTAGTACCTCTGTCAAACTCCCCTGGTATCACTGTACCTTCCAACTGCATGACTCCAACTGCATGACTCCTTTTTATTAGTAGTACTTTATTAGGCAACTAATGAGCCCTCTATGTGCATAATATCTGGCCACCCATCTGAACATGAGCCACTTGCTTGGTATAACTCTCCCAAAAGAGTCATTATTCCTCCCTCAGCACCTCACATCTGTGAACAGACCCTCTAATAACAGTTGCTTCCCCACACATTAGCAGATCTTATTCAAGTAATCACAATTGCAGTTTGTCTATGAGTACAATGACCATGAGCTGGTCAGAGTATAGCGTTGACATCACTCGTCCCCATTCCTTGGCTCTTACATTCTCTCTGTCCCCTATTGCATGTGGTTTCCTGGACCTTAGACGGTGAGACTTGAGTATAGATGACTCACACACAGCTGAGCACTCAGAGTTGCTTATGCTTGGCATTTTGAGCAGTTAAAATTTCTACATTAACTACTACCTGATGCCGAAGGAAACTCCAATGACTGAACTTGAGAGCAGCATGAATATGGAAGCATAAAAATAAATATTTTGAAGGCAGTTTAATAGCATGTCTATTTAGAAAAGCAAGACTGTTAGGCTCTTACCCAAAGGTCCTGTTGACTCCCTAGTCATAAGCCATTGGCAAGGTTGAAAAGTACCTAGCCTGCAATCCTTCTGTGAAGCAGGCCTCACATCCACAGCACACAGTTGGCTATCTCTACATCTATCATGCCACTATTGTGTCACCAATCAAATTTTGTTAGCAGATCAGGAGATCCATATTGAACAGCATAAAGAGTTCAGTAGTGAATGGATAAGACTCCTTATGCCTATTTCCCCACACCCTATAGACTACCTTCTGGCACTATGTAAGCTGGCCAGCTTTGGTTGGGGGGGATTTTCTAGTCAATTCCAGGTGGATTTCCTTACTTTTTGTATCCAAAGAGAGTAGTTGCTTTAATAGCATGGTCTTATTAGTCATGATGGATAACCAAGAAGAGTACCTGTACTTTAAAACAAAACACTTTCAGTTACTCATTTTCCAAGAATGGAGGAGTTGCTAAATATATGCTCTTTGAATTAAGTTTTAATTATGACTGCTTCTCCTAATGATGGTCAACAACTTCTACACTCTTATTCCAACAGCATATTTTCATAGAACTTCAAAGAACATACTATACAAGAGAGTACTTGTTTATTCATTTTTATCTTCTACTTTGTAGGCATACAGAAAATATATCAGTGTATTATATATTCAATTGATTTTCTTGGCTTTCTACTTCAGTCAACAATTTTCATAAATTCATCAATAAAATACAATAAATATGTTGAATTTATTTTATGTAAAAGTGTTCTTTTCAATATCATTTTATCTTTATACCAATTGAACATTGCCTATAAGACAACATTTTTGAGATTTATTTATATAAGTATATATCTCAAGAGAAGAACATTCACATTTTACAACCAAATCAGGATAAAGTTTTAAAATTTATGATTGCATTTTAAATAATATCCTATAGTTTTTATACTATTATAATAATTTTGTAGAAAAGAAAAAGTGCCTCCTAGTTCTCCTAGAATCTAATAACTCAGTCTCATTCTCAGTCTTGTAGCAGGAAACTAACTGTCCTGCCTTTCCTATCTGATTACATCTTCAAAGCATTACAAATATCATTTTCCCCAACTTTCCTTCCTCTAAGTCATCCTATTATCCTAGCCTCCAACACAGCAGGCACTCCATGAAAAACATGGGGGCTAAGCAGAAAAGGAAAACAGGTATACTAACCATAGACTCTCAGTAAAATCTACTTCCTTTCAAATGTAGTCTCCCCATCTCATCCCCTGTGCTCCCACAGAACAGCAGCTGAAGGCTTCCTTCCCTTCACCCTATTATCTTCCATGGATCCCATAGTCTATCTACTCCTAACCTCTCTGGCCTCAGTCCATAGACTGATCTCAGCCCCTAAGTCTAATAGATAACCCTTACCAGCATACAGGTAATGCCTACTAGAAAACCAAGTAGACTATCAGCAGACCTTCTCTGCTCTCTGTGTTCTCTAAGAACAAATCCCCCAATCTCAGATCAAGCTCTACACCAGAACAACCATGGCAGCCCTCCCTGCCACCTGCTCTCATTTTCTTTCTTTTCTTTTTTTTTTTTAAGATATTTTCTTTATATACATTTCAAATGTTATCCCCTTTTCTAGTTTCCTCTCTGAAAATCCTCTATCCTCTCTCCCCTCCACCTACTCCCTCACCCACCCACTCCTACCTCCTGGCACAGGCATTCCCCTATACTGGGGCATAGAGCCTTCACAGGACCAAGGGCCTCTTCTCCCCCCACTGATGACCCACTAGGCCATCCTCTGCTACATATGCAACTAGAGCCACGAGTCCCTTTGTGTGTGTGTGTGTGTGTGTGTGTGTGTGTGTATGTGTGTGTGTGTTTGATTGGTGGTTTAGCCCCAGGAAGTTCTGGGGATACTGGCTAGTTCATATTGTTGTTCCTCCTAGGAGGCTGCAAACCCCTTCAGTTCCTTTGGTACTTTCTCTAGCTCCTTCATTTGGGACCCTGTGTTGCTTTTATTTTCTATAGATTGCACATATCTTCCTCTTCTAGCCTTTTTCTTCAGTATAATTGTTGTATCACAGATCCCAAACCAAGTAGGCACTCACTGTTAACCCAGAGGGTTTTCTTCTCAGGCCAGCAAGTAGGCTAAAGGTGGACCTCTTGCACTGCTCCTGAGATCCGATCTTCCCAGCCTCACTGCCTCTCTGTAACATGAAACTTGCCGTGATCGTCCATTTCTTTCTGACACCATCTCCAACAAATCACAAAAATCCTTCTCATCTAACCATTTTTCTCTCAATTCATCCCAGTAGTTTAGCCTGAAATACCAGTCCATAGTCACTGGGAGCTCAACAGATGAACATGTCAAAAACAGGCTACATGCAACCATCATACTCACCAAGAATAAAGATAAGAAACAGAAACCAAGGAAGAAAATACCTACCCAACATAAACAAACCGTAAAGTCAGAACCTAGACCAATAATCAACCCAAATCCAGATGCTTAGTTGCCACTGTAAGAACACAATCAGGACAAGTCCCTTCCAGTCCGCACCAGCCCTGGGTCACTTTGGGCTTGGAATTAGCAGACACACCCATGGTCTCCAGAGGATTCTCCACAGGATTTTAGGATCACTGGTGAGCAGAATACAACGTTGGTTCCAACCCAATCGCGCTGAACCTGAGACAGCAGTAGGGAAGCAGAAAACAGGCCTGACCAGGGGCACAAGTCCCTTCAGGTCAGCACCAACACCATATCACCTTGGGCACAGAATCTGCGGACACTCCCACAGTCTCCACATGATGTTAGGATAATTGGTGAGTGAAACACAACATCAGTTCCAATACAATTGTGACAGGCCTGTGACAGCAGGAACAAGGACACCAGAACATTCCTGACCAGAGGCTCAGGTTCCCTTTGATCCATTCTGGTTTACCTTGGTTTCTAACAGACCAGAGAGCTCCACGGTCTTCAAAGGAGACGCCACTTCCAGGCACTGTAACACGCCCAGGATCTTAGGACAACAGGATCACAGGATAACAGAAGCTGGGTCACACAAGTATTTCAGGGTCTCTAAGGAGTTTGACTGCAAAGAACTCTGACACACCTAGATTCTCAGGTTCAAAAGAGCCCGAAATAAAAGGATCACAGAGAAAGCGGAACTCTGAGGAGTCCTGAATCAACTGGGATTATAGGAAGGACAGACACAAATCAGATATATTGAGGGCAGCAAGCACTTAAGATAATCAGATGGCAGGATGCAAACATAAAAACAGAAGCAACAGATACCGGGGTTACTTGGCATCATCAGAACAAAACTCTCCTACCATAGCAAGTCATGGATACACCACCACACAAAAAAGCAAGATATGGATCTAAAGTCACTTCTCATGATGATGATGGAGGAAATACTGAAAAACACAAGTAAACAGCTAGAAGCCTTTAAAGAGGAAACACAAAAATCCCTTAGAGAGTTAAAGGAAAACACTATCAAACAGGTGATGGAATTGAACAAAACCAACCAGGATCTAACAATGGAAGTAGAANCAATAAAGAAAACTCAAAGGGAGAGAANTCTGGAGATAGAAACCCAAGGTAAGAAATCAGGAACCATAGATGTGAGCATCAGCAACAGAATANAAGAGATNGAAGAGAGAATCTCAGGTGCAGAAGATTCCNTAGNGAACATGGNCACAACAATCAAAGAAAATGCAAAATGCAAAAAGATCCTAACTCAAAATATCCAGGAAATCCAGGACACAATGAGAAGACCAAATCTACGGATAATAGGAGTAAATGAGAATAAAGATTTTTCAACTTAGAGGGCCAGTAAATATCTTCAACAAAATTATAGAAGAAAACTTCCCTAACCTAAAGAAAGAGATGCCCATGAACATACAAGAAGCCTACAGAGCTCCAAATAGACTGGACCAGAAAAGAAATTACTCCCGACACATAATAGTCAGAACAACAAATGCACTAAATAAAGACAGAATATTAAAAGAAGTAAGGCAAAAAAAGGCCAAGTAACATATAAAGGCAGTCCTATTAGAATTACTCCAGACTTCTCACCAGAGACTATGAAAGCCAGAAGATCCTGGACAGATGTTATACAGACACTAAGAGAACACAAATGCTAGCCCGGGCTACCTACACCCAACAAAACTTTCAATTAAGATAGATGGAGAAACCAAAGTATCCATGACAAACCAAACTTACACAATATTTTGCCACAAATCCAGCCCTTCAAAGGACAATAACTGGGAAACACCAATACAAGGACAGAAACTATGCCCTAATATTTCTTAAAAACAATGGACTCAATTCCCAAATAAAAAGTCATAGACTACCAGACTGGCTAAATAAACAAGACCCAATGTTTTGCTGCTTACAGGAAACCCACCTCAGAGAAAGTGACAGACATTACCTTAGGGTAAAAGGCTGGAAAACAATTTTCCAAGCAAATGGTCCAAAGAAACAAGCTGGAGTAGCCATTCTAATATCGAATAAAATCAACTTCCAGCCCAAAGTTATCAAAAAAGACAAGAAGGGGCACTTCATACTCATCAAAGATAAAAATCTTCCAAAATGAACTCTCAATTCTGAATATCTATGCTCCAAATGCAAGGGCATCCACATTCATTAAAGAAACTATAGTAAGGCCCAAAGGACATATTGCACCACACAATAATAGTGGGAGATGTCAACACCCCACTCTCATCAATGGATAGATCCTAAAAACTGAAACTAAACAGAGACACAGTGAAACTAACAGAAGTTATGAAACAAATGGATTTAACAGATATCGATAGAACATTTCATCCTAAAACAAAAGGATATATCTTCTTCTCAACACCTCACGGTAACTTCTCCAAAACTGACCATATATCTGGTCACAAAACAGGCCTCAAAATACAAAAATATTTGAAAATATCCCATGCATCCTATCAGATCACTTTGAACTAAGGCTGATCTTCAATAACAACAGAAATAATACAAAGCCAACATTCACGTGGAAACTGAACAACACCTTCCTCAATGATACCTTGGTCAAGTAAGAAATATAGAAAGAAATTAAAGCCATTTTAGAGTTTAATGAAAATGAAGCCACAACATACCCAAACTTATGGGACACAATGAAAGCATTCCTAAGAGGAAAACTTATACCTCTGATTGCCTCAAAAAAGAAACTAGAGAGAGCATACACTAGCAGCTTGACAGAACTCCTAAAAGCTCTAGAACAAAAGGAAGCAAATTCACCCAAAAGGAGTAGACTGCAGGAAATAATCAAATTCAGGGGCAAAATCAACCAAGTGGAAATAAAAAGAACTATTCAAAGAATCAACCAAACCAGGAGCTTGTTCTTTTAGAAAATCAACAAGATAGATAAACCCTTAGCCAGGCTCACTAGANGGCACAGGGACAGCATCCTAATTGACAAAATCAGAAATGAAAAGGGAGACATAACAACAGATCCTGAGGAAATCCAAAACACCATCAGATCCTTCTACAAAAGGCTATACTAAACAAAACTGGAAAACCTGGATGAAATGGACAACTTCCTAGAGAGATACCAGGTACCAAAGTTAAATCAGGATCAGATTAATGATCTTAACAGTCCCATTTCCCCTAANGAAATAGAAGCAGTCATTAATAGTCTCCCAACCAAAACAAAACAAAACAAAACAAAAACAAAAACAAAAAAAACGGACCAGATGGATTTAGAGCAGAGTTCTATCAGACCATCAAAGAAGACCTAATTCCAGTTCTTCTCAAACTAATCCACAAAATAGAAACAGAAGGTATTCTACCCAATTAATTCTATGAAGCCGCAATTACACTGATACTTATACCACATAAAGACCCAACAAAGATAGAGTACTTCAGACCAAATTCCCTCATGAATATTGATGCAAAAACACTCAATAAAATTCTCACAAACTGAATCCAAGAACATATCAAAACAATCATCCATCATGATCAAGTAGGCTTCATCCCAGTGGTGGAGGGATGGTTTAATATACAGAAATCCATCAACGTAATCCACTATATAAAAAACTCAAAGACAAAAGCCACAGGATCATCTCCTTGGATGCTGAGAAAGCATTTGACAAAATCCAACACCAATTTATGATAAAAGCCTTGGAAAAATCAGGAAATCAAGGCTCATGCCTAAACATAATAAAAGAAATCTACAGCAAACCAGTAGCCAACATCAAAGTCAATGGAGAGAAGCTGGAAGCAATCCCACTAAAATCAGAGACTAGACAAGGCTGCCCACTTTCTTCCTACCTATTCAATATAGTACTTGAAGTCCTAGCGAGAGCAATTAGACAACAAAAGGAGGTCAGGGGGATACAAATTGGAAAGGAAGAAGTAAAAATATCACTATTTCTAGATCATATGATAGTATATATTAGTGACCCTAAAAATTCCTCCAGAGAACTCCTAAACCTGATAAAGAGCTTCAGTGCAGTAGCTGGATATAAAGTTAACTCAAACAAATCAATGGACTTTCTCTACACAAAGGATAAACAGTAGGAGAAAGAAATTAGGGAAACAACACCCTTTACAATAGTCACAAATAATATAAAATACCTTGGTGAGACACTAAGGAAGTGAAAGATCTGAAGAAAGAAATTGAAGATCTCAGAAGATCTCATTTCAAATGCTATCCCCAAAGTCCCCTATGCCCTCCGCTCCACTCTCTTACCCACTCACTCCCCCTTCTTGGCCCTGGTGTTCCCCTGTACTGGGGCATATAAATTTTGCAATAACAATGTTCCTTTCTTCCCAATGATGGCCTATTAGGCCATCTTCTGCTACATATGCAGCTAGAGACATGAGCTCTGGGGATGCTGGTTAGTTCATATTGTTGTTCCACCTATAGGGTTGCAGACCCCTTCAGCTTCTTGGGTACTTTCTCTAGCTCCTCCATTGGGGGCCCTGTGTTCCATCCAATAGCTGACTGTGAGCATCCACTTCTGTGTTTGCAAGGCACTGGCATAGCCTCACAAGAGACAGCTATATCGGGGTCCTTTCAGCAAAATTTTGCTGGTGTATGCAATAGTGTCTGTGTTTGGTGACTTATTATGGGATGGACCCCTGAGCGGGGCAGTTTTTGGATGATCCATCCTTTCGTCTCAGCTCCAAACTTTGTCTCTGTAACCCCTTCCATGGGAGTTTTGTTCCCAATTCTAAGAAGTGGTGAAGTGTCCACATTTTGGGCTTCCTTCTTCTTGAGTTTCGTGTCTTTTACAAATTGTATCTTGGGTATTATAGGTTTCAGGGCTAATACCCACTTATCAGTGAGTGCATATTATGTGAGTTCTTTTGTGATTGGGTTACCTCACTCAGGGTGATACCCTCCAGATCCATCCATTTGCCGAGGAATTTCATAAATTCATTGTTTTTAATAGCTGAGTAGTATTCCATTGTGTAAATATACCACATTTTCTGTATCCATTCCTCTGTTGAGGGACACTGCAGTTCTTTCCAGCTTGTGGCTATTATAAATAAGGGTGCTATGAACATAGTGGAGCATGTGTTCTTATTACCAGTTGAAACATCTTCTGGATATATGCCCAGGAGAGGTATTGCTGGATCCTCTGGTAGTACTATGTCCAATTTTCTAAGGAACCACCAGACTGATTTCCAGAGTGGTTTTACAAGCTTGCAGTCCCACCAACAATGCAAATAATTCTTATTATGACACTTCCTAAATCTTAAGTGCAAGTGAACCAAATACTTCAACATAAGATCAGAAACAATGAACCTTTTAGAAGAGAATGTGAGATATGGTCTTAAAGCATTGGATTTTGTAAAGCTAGAAAGCATCTGTAAAGCAATGGATATTATCAGTGAGAGAAATTGTCAGCTTAGACAATGAGAAAATGTTTACCAACTCCACAGTTAATAGAAGAGTACTATTCAAAATATATAAAGAACTCAAGAAACTATACATCACAAAACCAAATAATCCAACTCAAAAGTGGTATGCAGACCTAAACAGAGAACCATCAATAGAGGCCAGGCAAATGGCTGAGGAATCTTTAAAGAAATGTCCAACATCCTTAGCTGTCAGGGAAATACAAATCAAAACTACCTTGATATTCCAACTTTCACATGTCATAATGGCTAAGATCAATAACACAATTAACAGGCCATGCTTAACAGGATGTGGAGCAAGGGAACACTCTTCCATTCCTAGTGGAAGAGGAAATTTATACAGCCAATATGAAACTCTATATGAAGGTTCTTCATAAAACCAGGACTCAGTCTACCTCAAGACACAACTATACTATTTTGGGGCATATACTCCAAGAGCAGTCCATCCTGCCACAGGGGCCATTGTTCAACCTTGTTCACTCTGGATTTATTCATGACAGCCAAAAAACTGGAAACCATTTAAATGTCCTTCAACAAATAATGAATTTACGAAATGTACATTTACACAGCTGTTAAAAAAGGGACATCATGTTCCCCCCCCTCCAATACCTGATCATGTTCCCCTTTCATCTCCTGTCCCCTCTCCCACCCAGATCCCTCCCTCCCTTCCTCTGCCCCACCTCCTGTAATTGCTTTCTTCTCCCTCCCAGGTATGATTGAGGCATCTTCACTTGTGCTCTTCATCCTGTTAACCGTCTTGAGTTCTATGGATTGTATCCTGGGTATTCTCTAACTTTTTGACTAATATCCACTTATTAGTGCATCTGAGTTACCTCACTCAAGATGATATTTTCTAGTTATATCTATTTGCCTGCAAAACTCATGATGTCCTCGCTCTTAATAGCTGAGTAGTATTCCATTGTGTAAATGAACCAAAATTGCTGTACTCATTCTTCCGTTGTGGAATATCTGAAACAAGCAACCTAGGAAAGTAGGGGGTAGGAGGAACCTCTAGAAGGTACCAGAGACCTGGGAGGTTAGAGACGTTCAGGACTCAGAGGAAGGGACCCTAGAAGAAATGCCCAGCATTAGGGAGACTGAACTTGTAGAGTCCACCTCCAGTAGAAAGACAGGACATCAAGTAGAGGAATGGGATAGTCATTCCACAGTCAAAAACTCTGACCCAGAATTGTTCCTTTCTAAAAGAAATAGAGGGACAAAAATGGAGAAGAGATTGAAGGAAAAGAATTTCAGTGACCAGCCCAAATTGAGATCCAACTCAAAGGGAGGTTCCAAGGCCTGACATTATTGCAGATGCTATGGTGTCCTTATACAGGAGCCTATCACAGCTGTCCTCTGAGTGGCCCAACAAACAGCTGAAGGAGTCAGATGCAGATACTTACACCTAACTAATGGACAGACGCTGGGGACCCATGTGGTTAAATTAGGGAAAGGCTGGAAGAAGCAGTGGAGGAAGGCACCCTCATAGGAAGAGTCTTAGTTATCCTGGACCCCCGAGATCTCTCAGACACCGAGTCACCAATAAGGCAGCACACACTAGCTGATATGAGGCCCACAAACATATACAGCAGAGTACTCCTTGGTCTTTCCTAGTGAGAGAAGATGCACCTAACCCTTGAGACACTTGCGGCCCCAGGGAGTGGGGATGTCTGGTGGGGTGGGGATGGTTGAGGACATCCTCTTGGAGATCAGGGAGGAGGAATGGGATGAGGAGCATTTGGATGGTGGACTGGGAGGGGGGATAATGACTGGACTGTATAAAAAAGATTGAATGATGATGATAAGAATGAGGAGAAGGAGGAGGAGGAGGAAGAGGAGGAAGAAGAAGAGGAAGAAGAGGAGGAGGAGGAGGAAAAGGAGGAGCAAGAGGAAGAGGAGGAGGAGATTAAGTGAAATCATGAAATTTGCAAGCAAATGGATGGAAATAGAGTAAAGTCATCCTGAGTGACATAAACCAGATCCAGAAAGATAAAGAGGCATATATTTGCCTTTAAGCAGAAATTTGCTCTTGTGCAAATCATAACCAACTTACAATTCAAAAACCATAATAGGTTATAAACAGGAGGGATCTAGGCGGGACACTTAGACCTCATTCTGAGTGAGAAACAGAATAGATTTTTCTGGGTAGACTTGGGGCAGGTAGGGACAAGAACAGGGAGAATCAGGTTAGGGGAGAAGGGGTGGGAAGGGAGAATGAGGGAAGAGACACTGGCATTGGTGAGCACATGGGTGATGGTGTGGAAACCTAGTGAAGTGAAAACTTCCTGGAAATGTATGAACGTGATCCTAACGAGGATTCCTCTTATTGAGGAATACTGAGTCTCAACTGCCCATCTCTTGTCACTAGGCAAGGCTTCTCATGGCAGGACTGGGTTGGGATTGAATTGAATTGTTGACCAAAGGGGTCCCATAGAAATTTCCAAATCTCCCAAGCTATTCCTAAGACAAAATCTTGCTCTGGTCAAACTGACAGTGAGGAGAAATTGCCAAAGATAACATCCATACATCTCTTTGAGCATGAAGAAGTGGAGTTCGTGCCAACATGGAGGAGTCCTCCTTTCTAGTCTCATTGGAACAGGGATGCACTCCTCAGACTACCAAAAAGGAAACTTGGTTACCAAACCACCACAAAATCTTTGATCTACAATCCATCCTGCCTACAAAAGTATGCCAGGGCAATGGTTGCACAGAACTTATAAGAGTAGCCAGCCAATGTCTGATTTGACTTAAGGACTATGCCATGAGAGGGAAGCCAAGCCCAACACTGCTTGTGTCACCAAGTACCAAAGACTAGATAGCCCAGAGACCTCAGGAAACACTAAACACTACTGACTTTTAAAATATCATCATAACAACCCCTAATGATATTCTGCTCTACTTATACATCAGAAATACATAGGTTGGTATCTTATTCAGTCATCATCAGAGAGGTTTCTTCTGGCAGCAGAAGGGAACAGATGTAAAGGTGACAGAAAGTAAGATGTTACACTGTGTAAGAGAGTCTAAATAGTAGGTCTGCATCAAACCCCTCCCCTCAGAGATCAGGGAATCTTGCAGAAAAGGCTTTAGAATAATTGCGGAACTGAGGCCATCTGGAGAGCAAGGCCCTCTGAATCAACTAAGTAAGGCACATGTGAGCAGACAGACTAAAACAGCAAGCACAGAGCATGCATGGCTCTACATCACATCCCCTGTGTATAGAAGATAACCAGCAGTTTAGTAAGTTTATGGGCTCCTGACCATGAGGAGGGGGGGGGGTCTAAGTCCTGTGCGTACTCTTCATACTCTTTTATCCCTGTTGGGTTGGCATATCCAACATCAGTATGGTAGATTTTGCTTCACCTTATTATATTTTAGTTTGTCGTATCTAGTTGTTATCTCTTAGAATCCTGTTCTTTTCTAATAAGAAACAGAGGAAGTGGATCTGCAGGTGATGGGAGGTGGGAAGAAATTGAGAGGAGTAGAGAGATGGGAAAATATAATCAGGATATACTATATGAGTAAAAGCATATATATTTTGTCCTCTTTTTTGATACTTACATAAAATATATCTTATGCTAAGAAAATGACCTTTTGTTTCTTATCCTCCTTTTAAAAAGAAATCATAAATATAGTTCTAAACAACAACTCTAGTCTATTTTTTCTCTTAAATGTCCTTCTCTTTGCTGTTAAATCCACGTGTGGTGACAGACACCTCTCATTTCAGTACTAAGAAGCAGACAGCAGTGTCACCATTCAAGGCTAGTATGGGCTACTCAGCACATCCTTATCCCAAATAACTACTCCCATCCATGCACACCTGAAAAATGATTGATATTTTAGCACCCCAGCTTATCCCACCAGGTAGTTTTCATTGTCTAACAAACAAGCATTGTCTGCTGTATTAATGACATTTATACTGAAGTCCTTCAAGCAATTTATATTTACTAATTTGATTCTCCAAACTGGATAGATTTTTTTTTTACAGTGCTTTTGCCGATTTTGTGTTAAAAAGCAAGCACTTGTCATCTGAGACAAACAGGTATTTATGTGACAAAAGTTTAATGCTTCTATTTGTTTGTTTGCAACTTTGCCTGAAAGAAGATAGTGAAAGTGTGAATTATCATGGCTCTCTATTATTTCAGCCAATCATAAATATGTTCTGGGGTAAGGAAATCACCATCAGCCAAGAATAGAAATTTATCTCCACACTGCCTTCAGTAGATCCAGTGGATTCAGGAAAATATTTAGTGACTTTGCTAGGAGGTCAACAATAATCGCCAAATGGAAACGCAGTGATTGAAATAATAGAATACCCAGGCGCTATGGAGCGAGATGACATACTACATACTGGAGTAGCAGCTGGGGAGACAATAAGAGAAATGGGTTTTAAATATAAAGTGCTAAAAATTTCCCATACTTAATGATAGTAACCAAGCCACTAATTCAGGAAACTCAGTGCCTACCACAGAGAGAAATACCAACACAGCTTCAACTGAATAAAAACAAGGAACCACTTAGAGCCATTTCCCCAAAGTACCCAAAATGGGAGAATAAAAAGCATTTATATAAATAAATAAATGTACATTCTTTTCTTAGGTTGCCATGCAAAACGGAGATTGGAATGAAATCTTTAGTATTTTAAGGGTAAAAATCTCAACAAACAACTTTATACTGATGAAAATTTATAATTCTATGAAAATAGTTAAAGAAAATAGGAAGACATAAAGATTTGCAATGTTTAGATTCCTATTTATATCACAACAAATTGTAGAAATGCAGTGGCTCATAACAATCTAAATTCACTCTCTTACAATGTGAAGCTCAGGACTCTAAATCAATATTTCTGCAAGTCTTCATGCCTTCATACCTGCATGCCTTTTGGAAGATGTGATCAAATTTTTTTAGTGTGTGTGTGTGCCTTCTGGGTACCAGCTGTGATCCTTGGCTCATGGTTTGTTCCTCCCTCTGGACCCTGTAGTCTTTTCTCCTCTCTGACTTAGCCCAGTTATGTTGTCCTTGGGATAAAATTCAGAGCCGGCTGTATTCCATCTCATATTATACACAGAAAATTACTGTGATAGAGATGCACAGGTTTATAGTTCCAACACGTGGAAGACTTATTACAGTGTTTCTTGACCAAGAAATTCATGGCTATCTGAGGTAAGTAAGGCTTTTATCACCTCTACTACCAAAACAATAAAAAAAAATATTGTAATATTAATGAGTAAAGCTTTGAAAAATTAACAAAGAAAAAAAGAAAAAGATTAAGAAGAAAGAAAATGAGGTAGAACAGGTTGAGTGTTTTCCTAATGAAAGGGAAAGCAAAATTATAAAAAATAAGAAATGAACATGAGAAAGCAACCCTGTAAAGGTGTGTGTGTGTGTGTGTGTGTGTGTGTGTGTGTGTGTGTGTATGTGTGTGTGTGTGTGTACATGATAATAGGTGGTTCAGCAAACCTGTTTTAAATATCCAGACTCAGATAAAAGAGAAATGACAAAGCAAATGTAACAACTAATATATCATCATAAAAGACGCTTATGCATATGTCTTTGGTAACTATACGATTTATATTTAATATCAAAAACATTACAAAAGCCAAATTTTCACTGTCAGTCAAATTTTAATTTCTAGCACCTAGGAGGCAGACCCAGGAGGTTCTTGAGGAAAGGTTTGGTTTGGGCAATATGTAGGTCAAAGAGCCTGTTCAAAACACAAATTTGACACTGGAGAAAGAAATAAGTCAGTCAATAAATGAGTTAACTGGCTAAATAGACATGTTTCAAGAGAGAATGTACAACTGTACAACCACTGCAATCAACTGTAATCACCTGGGAATTTCAATGTATGACTTTATTGAGATACAATATGACCCCAGTCCAAATTGCTGTTATTAAGACACAAAAAGCACATGTTAGTAGAGATGTAGTAAAAAGGAAAAATCTTATATGTGAATGAGACATGTATAAATTAATTCATCTATACTAGACATAGTTTAGAAATTCCTCAAAATCTGAAAGAAATTCAACTACACTGCTCCTGTGTATATGACCAAAGGTATGAATGTCAGAATCCAATATAAATGCCTGCATGTTCATACTGAATGGAACACTGTTTACAACAGTCAAGTTATAGTACCAGCTGTGTAGCCCATAACAGAACTATACAGTTACCAAACCCAGACAATATTGTAGATGCCAAGAAGTCCTTGCTGACAAGAGCCTGATGTAGCTGTCTCCTGAGAGCCTCTGACAGTACATGACAAATACAGAGTTGGATACTCATAGCCAACTATTCGACTGAGCACAGGGTCCCCAATGGAGGGGCTAGAGAAAGGATGGAAGGAGCTGAAGGGTATTGCAGCCCCATAGGAGGAACAATATCAACCAACCAGAACCCCCAGAGCTCCAATGGAATAAACCACCAACAAAAGAGTACACAGAGAGGGACCCATGGCTCCAGCTGCATATGTAGCAGAGGATGGCTTTGTTGGACATCAATCGAAAGAGATGCCTTTGGTCTGCAAAGGCTCAATGCCCCAGTGTAGGGGATTGCCAGGACAGGAAAGCAAGAGTGGGTGGGTTGGTGAGCAGGGTAGAATGGGATAAGGGGTTTCCTGAGGGGGAAGCAGGAAAGGGATAATATCTGAAATGTAAAAAAAAAAAATCTAATAAAAAAATTTCAAAAAAGTGAAAGTCACATAAATCCATAATAGAGCATCACTCAGCCATAAAGAAAATCAAAATGTCCCTTTCAGGAAAATGGATGGAACTGGAGAGCATAATGATAAGCAACATAAACCAACCTTATGACGACAAATAATACATATTGCATGTCATATCTCCAACTTGAAACACAAATGAAGCCATGAGGAAAGGACTGGAGGGTTAGTGCAGGGGAGTGACACAGGAAATGATCCAAACACACCATTTAAGTGAATACCATTTTAATGATGGAACCTATTCCTTTTGCCAATTAATATACACTCTTAAACTGTGGAAAATCATTAATGTGGCATAACAGTATACAATTTGAATATTATCAAAAAAATTCTTATCACAATAAGAAGTATAGGTAAAGAAGGCTTTGCTACAAGAAAGATTATCAGCATTTGTGTTATGTTAAGATTCCAGTGCTGTGACCTCCAAAACTTGTGTTGAAATTTACTAGTCATGATATTAAAAAAATGAAAAGTTCAAGAGGTAATTGCATTTTAATGCCTCCATCTCTATAAATGAGCAAATACCTTAATTATTATATGAGTAATTTCTTTTCTTGACAATAGGTTTATTATCCAAGTAATATCTCTTTTTTTCTTTCTCTGTCTCTGTCTTCACATTCTGTGTCTCTCTGTATGTGTTTCTGTCTCTGTCTCTGTCTCTGTCTCTGTCTCTGTCTTTGTCTGTGTGTGTGTTTTGGTGTTTATGTGTATTTGTGTGTGAGTGTTTATATATGTGTTTGTGCGGGTATTTGTGTGTATTTATATGTGTGTATTTGTGTGTGTGTGTTTGTGTGTATTTGTGTGTGTGTCTGTTCCTGCCTCTCTCTGTCTCTGTCTTTCTTTGTCTCTGTTTTCTCTGTGCCACTCTCTTCTCATTTTCTTGTTTTTTTAAATTTAATTTTATCTTTTAATTATTAACTTGACATCTCACTCACTGCCTCCCTCCCAGTCACCTCTCCCACAATCCTTCCCCCATCCCTCCATCCCCCTTTCCTCTGAGTAGGTGGGGTATCCCTGGGTATACTCCCACCATGGAACTTCCAGTCTCTGAGAGGCTAGGTGCTTCCTTTCTCTCTGAGGCGAAACAAGGCAGCCCAGATCGAAGATCGTGTCCCACATATAGGCAACAACTTTTGAGATAGTCCCCACTCCAGTTGTGCAGGACCCAAAAGCTGCATGTCTGCTGCATGTGATATGTACAGAGAGGTTACAATGGAATACTATTCAGCTATAAAAACGAACATCATGAATTTTGTAGGCAAAGAGTTGGAACTTGAGAATATCATCCTGAGTGAGGTCCCAGTCCCCAAAGGAAAAGCATGGTATTTACTCACTTATAAATGTATATTAACCATAAAATACAGGTACCATATTACACTCCACAGACTCAAACAAGTTAAACAAGAAGGAAAGTTCAAGCAAGAAATTGCTGGCTCCTTGTCAACAGGTCCAGGCAAGAGGAGAGAGGTCCTGGTCCCTCCAGAGTTTCTCTGGAGAGTCTTGTCAAAGAATGAACTCAACTTTATGGCATCAGCCTCTCACTTATATAAGTTTGGAACATAAGGAGGGGGATTTGTGGTTGGGTAAGATGACATAGGAGGCAGAGTAGGGTGACTGTGGGAATGGAGTGACAGGGCCAATGGCAAAGCTCTACATCAACAACGGAGGAGCAGAGGCAGGACCAAAGAGGTCTTGCTGAGTCTCCCTGATCTAGAAGTGACTGAGACACTTTTTTCCCCCAATTTTTATTAGGTATTTACTTCATTTGCATTTCAAATGCTATCCTGAAATTCCCCAAACCCTCCCCCGACCCCGCTCCCCTACCCATCCACTCCCACTTCTTGGCCCTGGTGTTCCCCTGTATTGGGGCATATAAAGTTTGCAAGACCAAGGGGCCTCTCTTCCCAATGATGGCTGACTAGGCGATCTTCTGCAACATATGCAGCTAAAGACATGAGCTCTGGGGGTACTGGTTAGTTCATATTGTTGTCCCACCTATAGGGTTGCAGCCCCCTTCAGCTCCTTGGGTATTTTGACTGAGACACTTCTTAAAATTCGAGCCAGGCTCGGGTTTGTCCTCAAGGCCCAAACCAGGGCCAAAATGGGGCTCAACAAGGAATCTTGAATCTAACTTAGAAAGGGAAATAAAATAGTCATAAGAGGCAGATGGAGAGAGAGAACTAAGAGGGAGGTGATATCTGAAAGGAAATGTGGTATTCACGATCAGATGTGGGGAAGAACAGAAAATGAATGCAAGACATGAAAAAATGAGTGAAAATCTGTACCTGACAAAATGAGATGGTAGGGGGCACCTCCAGGATGAGATGGAGACCTGGGATAAGGGAGGTGCCCAAGAGTCAATGGTGGTGAACTTAACTGTGACTCACAATACTGGGATATGGAACCTGAGGAGGTCCCCTCCTATAGTCAGGCAGGAAACCCAGTGAAACAATAGAGGCACCAACCCAAACACCAACTTCCTTTTCTCTTATCCTTAACCCCCATTTCTTCTGCCACATGCTAATATAAAAACGTTCTTATAAGATTCTGGCCATTCAAATTTCCAACATTCTAACTAATTGAACTGTGAGCCAATGCATTTATTTTCATTATACATTACCCATGTTTAGGCTCTTATTTATACTAAAATTGCATGAGGGATAACTACAAAATACAAAGATATGGTAGTTCAACCCTATGATGCATTAGGAAGTAATTGCATCACATAAATTAGGTATTTGGCATTAAAGCATGCATAATTTTAAATATTCACAAAAATGCTAATGAAAAGTCTGATGATTAATTAATTTACTTCATAAGATTTTTATGAATTTTTAAGATTATGAAGCACTCAGAAAATGCATAGTAGATCATATGAGCAAAAGAGGAATACACCTAATTAAAATGTAACTTGGTAAGTATAAGAATAAAACGTTTACTCTAAGCACATATTCTGATTACTGTATATTACTCAATAAACCGGCCTGTTCTTTTTGTACTATGAAGCTAAAGTTTTGAAAATCAAAAACATTTAAGTACAGATGCTGTGTAGATGATATATTCCTTCACCCCCTGCCTTCTCTAATCTGTGAATAGTTTCATATAATGGTCAAAATATGCAAAACAAAGGCTCTGTTTTAAATTGCATCTTATTCATTCACAGAAGGGTGGATTATCATTGCTTCTAAATGAGATATAAGTGCAGATTACTCTGTTCTACATAGCAAAGAGATCCTGCAGAACTGATGCTTACTAAAATACCAAGTACAAGTTCAGTATATTATCAGGGCCCAAATCAATGTGTGATTCACTATGAACAAAGAATTTTCTTACCACTATACATAAGATTTGCATAGATTCTGTTAAACATGATTTTAAATGTAAACAGTGATATAATATTTTATGTTTTAAATATTATATCCATTCAACAAATTAGAAGAATCATTAGACACAAATATTTAATTAATATTAATTTAAAAGATAATTACTTCAATTGTCAATGCTTAAGGAATTGTACTTCTTGGCTTTTGAAATCATGTTAGTGGCTACTTTTATATCATTTTGATACTATAGATTTAATCAATATTATTACAAATAAGACTTAAGTCAACCCAGTTTTGTCTAAACATGTCTCAATTGTTCTATTAAATGCCAATCTCTAGATAAACTATATACTGTACAAATGTTTCTTCTAGCGTCATGACCAGCCACATCTCTGTGGTACTCATGCCTGTGTATTGCTGTCTGCTTATTGTGAGCTTACTTTACTGATCACAAAAGTGGCTCAAGGTCATTCTTAATACAGTATTATAAAAAAGGTTATGTTGGCTGTCTTTCTTAAATTAGCCATGATAGAAGTTTCTCAAATGTGAGACCCAGGAACTGAAGCCCTTAACACACCAGCTTCTTGGGAACTGAATCTGTACAGCATTCTCCCACTCCCACTGTGACTAAGACCTTCGACTGGATGCTATATAGCTGACTGATCAAGGGCCTCATCTCATGAGACATGAGACAGCTCTAGCCCATAGACATTGTGAAACAATGAATGATTGCTCTTTAAAGTTTCTATATTTTGATTTTTGGAAAAGAACAATAATTATCTCTAGGAATAATAAAAAAGAAACTCATTCTTATATTTGGTTTTAATGTGATTAAAATATCAAGAACTTTAAGCGAATAACACAAGCACACAGGGAACAAAATACCCATGGAAGGAGTTATAGAGACAAAGTTTGGAGCCAAGACGAAAGGATGGACCATCCAGAGACTACGCCACCTGGGGATCTATCCCATAATCATCCACCAAACACAGACACTATTGTGTATGCCAGCAAGATTTTGTTGAAAGGACCCTGATATAGCTGTCTCATATGAGGCTGTGCCAGTGCCTGGAAAATACAGAAGTGGATGCTCACAGTTCAGCTATTGGATGTAACACAGGACCCCCAATGGAGGATCTAGAGAAAGTACCCAAGGAGCTGAAGGGGTCTGCAACCCTATAGGGGGAACAACAATATGAACTAACCAGTACCCCCAGAGCTCGTGTCTCTAGCTGCATATGTAGCAGAAGATGGCCTAATTGGCCATCATTGGGAAGAGAGGCCCCTTGGTTTGCAAACTTTATATGCCCCAGTACAGGGGAACACCAGGGTCAAGAAGTGGGAGCGGGTGGGTAGGGGAGCAGGGTGGGGGGAGGATATAGGGGACCTTCGGGATAGCATTTGAAATGTAAATGAAGAAAATATCTAATAAAAAATTGAAAAAAAGATAAGCCATACAACAAATATAACTCTATTCATTTTAAAGAGTACAGGAGTACATGTGACTTATATAGAGGGAAAAATAGGAAAACTAAAATTCTCAGCATTGAGGTTAACTGAAGAAAACAATATCAACCAACTAGATCCCCCAAAGCTTCCAAGTACTAAACCACCAACCAAAGAGTACACATGGAGGGACCCATGACTCTAGCTGCATATGTAGCTGAGGATTGTCTTATCTGGCATCATTGAGAAGGGAGTCCCTTAGGCCTATGGAGGCTTGATGACCCAGCATAGGGGAATGCTATTGCAGTGGGGCAGGAGTGGGTGGGTGGGGGGAACCCTCATGGAGGCAAGGGGAGGGGAAGGGGATAGGGGATTTATGGAGGGGAAATTGGGAAGGGTGATAACATTTTAAGTGTAAATAGATAAAATAACCAATAAAAAAGAAAAAATTATCTTTGCATATGGCTTATAGATGCCTGTTTCTCTTTAAATACTAGATACTAGGACATAATTTTAAATCTCTGTGAAATCTCTAGAGAGCTTTATATTTAATGAGACCTCGGGGGCTGAGGTTTTTTTCAAGAACCAGTTCTCTTGTACCATCAACACTGACATGACTCTCAAACGTGTATTTAAAAATGAATTGGATAAGGAAATTAGAGGTATCAAATAGCACATACTATACTCTATCAAATTTATGTTAATCCCTGCATGTACTCTATCTTTTATTTTCCTGTGTTCAATTTTATTATTTTATTGCTTTACATTCATGCCATTGTCCCCTTTGGTTCCCCTCCCTCATTCCTCATCCCCTTCCTCCTCCCCCTTGCTCCTCTACCATCAGGTCTCCCCCTTCCCTGGGGCCTCAAGCCTCTCTAGGACTAAGCACATCTTCTCTCACTGAGACCTGACCGGGCAGATCACTACTATATTTGTGCAAGGGGCTTGGGACCAGTCCCTGTATGATCCTGGATGGTGGCTTAAGTCTCTGTGAGCTCCCTTGGGTCTCGGTAAGTTGAGACTGCTGGCCTTCCAACGGGGTTGCTCTCCCCTTCACCTTCTTCAATTCTTCCCATAATTCAACCATGGGGGTCCCATATTTCAGTTCAATAGTTGGGTGTTAAGTATCTGCTTCTGTCTTAGTCAGCTGCTGGTAGGGACTCTCAGAGGACAGCCATGACTAGGCTCCCCCTTTGTAAGCACACCATACCATCACTAATAGTATCAGACCTTAGTACCCTCTCATGAGATGGATGCCAGGTTGGGCCAGTCATTGGACCACCTTACTTCAGTCTATTCTCCATTTTTGTCCATGTAGTTATTTTAGACAAAAAAAGTTCTGGGTCGGAAATTTTGACTGTTCGTAAGTAACCCTGTCCCTCTGCTTGAGGCCCTGTCTATCTACTGAAGTTGGACTCTGAGTTTCCTCTCCCAGTATTGGGCATTTTGGCTAAGGTCATCTTCATTGAGTCCTTAGAGTTATTCACCCCCTGAGTCTTGGGCACTTTCTGGAGTGTTCCCCCATCTCCTACCCAACCCCTATGATGCTGCTTATCTCCATTCATTCTCTTGGACCTCTGGGCTTCTCTTCTCCTCTGCATACCTGATCCTGTTAAGATGCCTTTTGGCCACACAGTCAACACTTTCAATTTGACCCCTTATAATACATAGAATTTGCCTTCACTATTTCTTCTTATCTGCAATCTGACAGTGTGTCATTTTGACAAAGGCTTTAGTCTACTTTAATATAAATAAATACCCAATTTTTAAATAGAAATTGTGTCTGTGGAGCTACTATACAAACACACACACACATACACACACACACACACACACACACACACACACACACACACAAATGTGCATGTATACACTGGATTTATAAAATATTTTGTGCTTTATATACAGTACGAGGACTGGTAGTATTCTTACTTCTCCACAAATACTTTCAAAAGCATTTATGTGAATAAGATCCCTGATAGAAAATTGTATAACTAAATTTTTATTTGTTTTTCCATTGAAGTAAAATTTTACATTTCAATATCTTACATGGCAGGACTGTTTCTCAATTATACAAAAAGTCAGATTTTTAGGAAAAAAGTCAATGCATTCACAAAAGTGAGAAAATGTCAACAAAAGACCAAATAGGATGCATCACTTAGTAAGAAACAAGAATATATATTCTTTCCCCAAAACTAGGATAAAGGGATTCTTCAGAGAGAGAGAGAGAGAGAGAGAGAGAGAGAGAGAGAGAGAGAGAGAGAGAGAGAGAGAGATTTAAGGGGAAATGAAATACACAGAGAGGAAAAAAGTTAAGAGCACCCATATTAACAAGTTCAATAGAACTAAAATCTAAGGAACCATGTTTGTGTGAGGTAGAAAAAAATTCAGACCTTCTGGTGGCTACTCCCTGATCATGGAGGGACCCATGGCTCCAACTGCATATGTAGCAGAGGACAGTCTTATCTGGCATCATTGGAAGGACAGGCCCTTGGTCCTGTGGAAGCTCTGTGCCCAAGTATAGGGAAATGCTAGGGTTTCGAGCCGGGACTGGGTGAGTGGGTCGAGAAACATCCTCATGGAAGCGGTGGAGGGAGGATAGGATAGGGGGTTTCTGGAGGGGGAACTGGGAAGGAAGATAAGATTTGAAATGTAAATAAATAAAATAACCAATAAAAATAATTCCAGGCAACCAAAAAGGAACCAATTCAGTGAACAAAATGCTGAGTTTTAAGTATGTGTGCAATGCTTTGTGGTTAAAATCCTCGTGGCTGAGCACTTGAGACTGGATAATTTAAAGACATAATAATAATCAGAAGGAACTTCTCTTGGTTTGCCTCTCCCACCTCCGACGTGTTGTTTGATCTTCTTGTATTTCATGCATCTCTGTTTGGTGGTTTTCTCCTAGAAGTCTGTAGCTTTCCAATGAGAGACCATCATCCAATGGGAGGTGAGATCCGGGGCAACTGAGAGGAACTGGGGGGACTTTAATCAGGATATAATAATTTTATTAAAAATATAAAATAAATAGGTACATAAAACCATAGCCAGGGCAAAATTAGTAGTTAAAGAAATCGTAAAACAAATAGTCCCAAGTAATACTTTGTCTAAGCAACCGCATAGGTGGTCATCTTCATTTCTTCTCCATATTAGATTCTCCTCATATGGGGACTTAAATAGCCTACATCCCCCATGTCCATGCCTGGGCTCTTGACAAATCCCCCTCTATCTTGCCCTGTAAAGGAATTCATACTCCTATGGTATGTTCTAAGATATACAAGTACAAAACCTGGACAAGATGGCTAGCAGATTCTTTCTGGCCTTTGGGTCAGTGAAATGGCTCTGAAGTAAAGTCTATTGACACCAAGCCTGATAACATCTCCTTCCTGGGGACCCACATGGTGAAAGGAGAAAACTACTGCTAATGTCCGTTACACCTCCACATGCTTGCATGCCATCCCCTCTGACTTCCACATACATGCATGACTGACCTATGCATACACATTTTTAAAAAATGTATTTAAGTTTATTCCACTAAACGACCACAAGTTGTAATGTTACCTTAGTGCTATTGTGAAATATAGTATCTCAGTGCTCTGGACTGAATCTACAATATCCAAAAACATAAATAAAACCACTTTTCCCATGGGTCCCCTAGCAACATGTGGCAGGTCAGGAACCTCCACAGTTTTTATAAACTATATCACTCTGTTTTTGTGAATGCCAAGAGAGAATTTTAAAGTTTTTTTTTTTTCAGAAAAAAATATTTATTTAACTTGCTTGAAAACAATGATGTTAATTTATGTTTGTATATATTTTAATTGAACACATGAGAGAATTATATGTCTATGTTACTAAAACTGTCTATGAAGTCCAGAAGAGAGTGTCAAACCCCTGCAGTAGAGATCCAGGAACTTGGGGGCCACAGAATATAGATGCTGGCAACTGAACTGGTTCCTCAGTACATGTCATTCACTCCTGAGACATCTCTGTGGCCTCCAAGATTTTTGTTTTCGTAATGTTTTGTCACATTTTATAGTAAGGGGAAAATATGGAATTTTATTAAATCACTTTATTTTCACAAAAAAGTGTAAATGACACAATAGGAGGTCATTACAACAAATTATTTCCCAGAGAAACTGATAGTGAAGTCAGAGTGTTAGCTCACATCTCAACATTCAGAATGTAGAAGTAAAATAGCCAGAATGTGGAGGCCTATCTGGACTACATACAGAAAAATGTCTCAAGGTAGCTATACACTCTTTTATATATATAGCCAATATTTAAGACTCAATTAACTCAGGAAAAATACTCCCAGAAAAATAAAGCAATATTGTGAGACTCAGTTTATAGTGCATGAATTTTCCATCCAACAATTTTATAGTAATGTGTGAGAAAACTCAATTCAAAACATAAAATATACTTTAAAATATGTTATAGGTAATTCATATTATTTCTAATTTTAAAATTCTGTGTGTTAACACAGTGCATTCAACTAATGTTACTAAGTTCACTATTTCCTCCAAAGGATTATTTCTCTGTGATAGCAGGAGTGTCATAGATGAATCGAACACATAGCTCAGAAGTTATAAAAACCTACCTTACATCTATATTTTAATCTTCAATAGTTCCCTGTTGGATGGTAGCTGCTACTTCAGAATAAGGAACCATTTATAAGATATTGACCACTTTTTGCAATGTATGATTCTGACACGATCTCTTATATGTTGTAGAATATGTGTATTGTAGTTGTTGCTGTTATTTTTTTTCCAGAAAGAGACAAGAGTAAGTGGTAATTAGAGACTCCACTTAAACAACATTTCCCCAAAATTATATTTCCAAGGAAATTAGACTTTAGCTCCAAACCCATAAAAATTCAACAGCATAAAGCATAAAATGTACCCAATCTTAATCAATGTAAATTACACTGGGGAAAATGATGTGCATATGCAACCAACAGTCATCCAATTTTTCCGAGAGTTTCTGTTTGAATCAGTCCTTAAACCCATAACTTAATGAATGAAATTCCAAGGCACATTTTAGATGAAAAGTTGAATCAGCTATTAACATTCTGTGCTTTATGTTTATTTAATTGGATGAGAAACGTACTATTTTCATTTCTTTTGTCCTTGGAAGACTGTAAGGATATTGCTTCCTCTGCCTATGAATACATTTTTAAATTATGAGAAAAGTATGAACACATAATTTGTGCTAGTTTTTTTTTTAAATTCATTGTGGTTAGAGTAAAAAGGGAAATTGTCAATACAACGAAGTGTAACCTTGGTCAATGTTACAGCCAGCCGTATTTAGGACATAGCAATTGATTTTCATCCTTGTATTATCAATCATACTTGATTCCCAGTTAGTACTAATTACCTGGTTTTACTCAGAGTTTTATTGCCTGAACAAATAATAAAACCTAAATGTCATATTTGAGGTACAGTATTATAAGCTGAAATAGGTCTATCTTCAGCTATGATACTCAGTCTAGTAGTTATCTTAAACAGAGTGAAAAGTCTCTTGCGCCTAATGAATAGCCTGCGACTGAAAGGTGCTTCATAAGCACTTTAGCAGAATCTTTGAAGCCATGTTCCCACAGTGATCAGAAAAGCACAAGATGTTGTTATTCTATTGATTTTTCTCCACATGCATCCATTTCATCCTAAATGTGGGGTCTTTTCAGCACTCAGGAAGTGTTCATGCAAATATCTTGTTCACTCGTTAATAATGGTCTACAGCTTCCTTCGCACATGCCAATCTAATTAAAGTTTCTGCAGAAAATGAAAGTGACATATGTAGCAGAGCATAGAGATGTTTACATAGCAGTTTTCAGGTGTCTAACAACACTGATTAAGGTGCTAAATTGTTTACTCATACAGCAGGAAAGCTCAGCTTAATGTCAGGCAACGATGGAAGTTTTGCTCAAATTACTGTTATGGGAGTTGAGTATCACTCAATAATGAGTGATGGAAGGAACAATTAAAACAGCCCAGCTGCAAACTCAACAACTCCATTATCCCATCCAATGTCAAGGTTGACTAAATCATAATGCAATTTCTACAAGAAAAGGAGTCATTCCAGGAGCCATCCATTAACTGTGGATGTTTTTACATTTCCCCATGTACCAGGGAAACAGAGTTTTCCATTAGAATGTGATTTAAATGTTTCCTTTAGAATGTTTTTAAATAATGTTGCAAACATACACACACACACACACACACACACATACACACACAC
>NC_034594.1:7646295-7650508 GCF_900095145.1 Mus pahari | reverse complement strand
AGAGAGAGAGAGAGAGAGAGAGAGAGAGAGAGAGAGAGAGAGAGAGAGAGAGAGAGAAGGTGATTTTAAGAATAGTGAGCTGGTAGGTGGCTAAATGGTAAAGATTCTTGCTGCTAAGCCTGACAACCTGAGTCACTCCCACTGGATGCATACTTAGGAGGTTGAAGAATGCCCACTCCTGCAGGTTGGCCTCTGAATTCTACACATTTCACCCTTGCACAGGGCCATTTCTGTATGTAGCAACACATAAATGAATGTAATTAAAATAAACTTATGTGAGACTGCTTCTCTGTAATATTTTGCTGCCTTTGTGAGTATGTGCTTATTTGCCTTCCTATTTCATGCAAATTTCATTATATTCAACCAAATGCATAAAATATGGAAATAAATAGTACACCTTGGCTAATAGTGAAGTGATTATAAAAGTGAATTTATTATTTTAAAACTTAAGAGACTAAACATATTCATGCTATAAGAACCCCAAAACACACCAGGCAGTGGTGGCGCACACCTTTAATCCCAGCACTTGGGAGGCAGAGGCAGACAGATTTCTGAGTTTAAAGCCAGCCTGGTACACAGAGTGAGTTCCAGGACAGCCTGAGCTATACAGAGAAAGTCTATCTCGAAAAAAAAAAAGAACCCCAAAATACATGACAGACAACATATGGGTGTCAAGGAAAGAATTATAGATGACAAAGAATAAGTCTACATAGCCAACTATGGAGAAATAAGTCAGAAAAAAATGGGGAAACTTATACTGTCAAATTGTCATATTACTAAACCAATTTTTTTTTGCAATGTGTTAGAAAAATCTTTGATGACACTTGCTTCCTTTCAATTATGGCAAAGTACTTGGGATTTGAAAACATTATTGTTTTATGAACTTAATAATGCCTCCAGTCCTCATATATTCTTTGACTTTTAATTCATGCCACCAGGATTTGAGTATCAATTTGAAATAACTAGAAAATTTATATGAAAAGGGCCAATTATGCTGTGATATGCAAACCTAAGACCAAACAGAAGTCAGAGATATTTTTAAAAGCATATTGACTTAATTATTTTATTAATGTTGATGTCATCCGGACTGTACTCATACTCTGCAAAAGCTAAATAAATAAATTAGAAATAAAGTGTCTATCTAAAGAGAAATGTGTATGTGAACATTTAAGTCATATAAATGTTTTCCTGTTGTAGTAGTATGGACTAATGATAACATCTTGCATGAGTCATTAATAATTATCATTTTCACAGCCCTTCACATCATCAGTCACCAACTACTTATTTCTTTTTTTAATATATTTCTTCATTTTTTAAAAAATATCAGTCTCACTAGTTTGCCTTTTGCAGATACAAAGTAACATGAGATCTTGCCTAAAGCTCCTGAGCTGGAGACATGAGCAGTGTGGACATGAGAATTGCACTGTGAACTAACAGAAATGAGTGCTAGGAGGAGAAAGCTTGTATCATCTGAACAGCAAGACAAATGCCTAAGACAAAATGTTGTACAATGCTTTGGTGTCAGTTTAAGTAAATACTGGTGTTTTACATATATATTTACATGTGAAGAGGACAAAATTCAATAACCTTGTTCTTAACTCTCTTGTTTCATTACTCTTTGCTGTTCATCAAAATTCTCTGGAATTCCACTTGTAGTCAAGATGCCTTTGACACAATCTCGGAGGGAAAAGTGACTTTGATAATCAAGGTCTAGAATATCTGAAGACTGAGAGGCGTCCTAAGGAATGGCAGCAGAGAAACTGCTATTTGTTTAGCTGTGCAGTGTCTCTTGTACCCTCTCAGTCTCCTTGGGCTATCAGTTAATCAGTCATTCTGTATCTGCTCTTTCTCTCCTAAGGGTAATAGCATGGTTCTGGTATTTCTTTAAAAAAAAAAAAAAAAAAAAAAGGAAGAAGAAAAGAGAGAGACCACTAGCACACCATAGTTACACATATATTTCAGCCAAGTCTTTGTGTTCTTTGAAGCACTGTCTCTTGACCTACAAGCTTCTTTAGACAATCAAGCATGAAGATACCTTGAACAATGCCTGCCCGAAGGTACATTTAAAGGGCACCTTCGCTTTCAGATGCCTGAACTGCACAAAAAAAGATGCATAATTTCTGCAAAAACTTTCTCAGCACATATTTTGTCTCTTTTCTTTCTGTGTTGGTTGATTAAAAAGAAAAACATAGTTTAGGATAAAAATACAAAATGGAAGAAAAAAACAATAAACATGTAGAGAAAACATGCAGATTGAAAAGTGCGTATAAATGTATACTTGAGATTTTCCCAAGGTTGGCATTTTAAGTAGCAAATCTTTTTGATAGCCTGGTAGGGAAAACAGTTATTCCGAGAGAGTCCCTTTAGAAAGCAAGTTAACCTAAATTCAAATAAGCTCTGACTGAATAGAAATGAGAGTATGCAAACTGACCTTTAAAGAAAATTGTTTTAAATCCGTTATAGGTTTCTTGGGGTAAATATTTTATCTTTAAACTGTAAGCCAAAAGAATAACTTCATTTCCTAAGAAAAACATCTGTTTGCCTCTGGATCTATTGGAGCTATGAAATTATTCAATTTTAATCATAGAGAATTTGAATAAAACTACCATTTTAAGACACTAATTTACGACCTAGAGCTTTCATGTATGCCTAAAATTATTAGGCAGTTATAAAATTGCATTCATGTAACAATTGTGATATGTTCTATTCAAAGACATTTATTTATTGTGTGTATATTTGTATGTGTAAGTGGGATCTTGTCTCTTTATGTCCATAGTGAAGAGAAGAAGATAAGATGTTCTCTATAAATTCCCCCATTTTTCAGTTGAGAATGTTTTTTATTGAAGCAGGAGTTCAGGTTTTGACTAACCCATTTTTCAGCAAGACTCAATGATCCTGCGTCTTGACCCTCTGCTTCTCCAAGTACTTGGGGTTAAAGAACATTGAGGACAATTCCATATTTTGGATCCAAACTCAGGTTCCCATGTTACAAACTCTCTTGCCCAATAAGGAACCCTGAATTGTATTTTAAAGGTTTTATTAAAAGTTAACCCATTAGACATTATTAGCTCTTTTTACATTCATTTAGATTACAACGTTTTCATATCACATATATAAATTGTATTGACTATGACATTTAGATATTCACAATTTTATATGATTTAGTTTATCAATACTTTTTATCTTTTATTCCTTTGCATTTCAATTATATAAGCACTTATTTTTTCTGCCGCATTTGATTGGCTTTTTCTTTAGGCATAGTTATTTGCCCAAGACATGTACACTCATCTTAATGCACAGAGTTCACTAATTCTCATATAACTCTCAGTGTTAATGATGGCCTTAATTGTTGATCATGTGTTTTTATAGGAATATTTTTAGCCTTCAATATTTTCTTAGTTCCTGCCTTTTTAGTGATCTGTCTCATAACCGTAGCTCACCTCATTGTTATGATTTACTTTTTGTATCTCACTCAACTTTCTTGAAGACATTGTGATTTCTCACTATCACTTCCATAATCTTAAAAACAGTTTGCAAGTTTGTAAGTATAGACTTCCTCAGGAAGACCTTAAGTTTCTCAGCATATTGCACTCAGCAATTGTGTACACCAAGATGATTTCTGCAAATTGTGTGTACTCACATTAATAAAGAAATATAAATAGATAACAGAAGTTCTATCCTGTAGGTTTGAAAGTTGTTTTTAACTCCTTTTTTGCCTGGAAAGTTGTCGGGAACTAAAAAGGGGGGGCCCAGGGGAAGAAGGGGAAGGGAAAAGGCCCATACCCTGCCAGAGTTTTACCTGTTCTCTTGTCTGTCAGGTGTGGGAGGGCTGCTAGCTACCTGCCACTCATCCCTGGGTGGGAATTCAAGCCTCTGACCTACTCTTCAAGGGGTGGCCAAGGGGCAGCCCTACTGGGGAACCCGGGAGCTAACTTGCTAAAGCCACCAGGGTTATAGGAGAGAGGGATGAGGAAAGAGGTTCCCAACACCTGTGAGAGTACACACAGCAGGTCTTGACTGGAGCACAGGAAGGCCTTCTAACGGGAGATTAGAAATGGCTCATTAGGAGAAATCCTATCCCATCCTCCAAGCGCAGTGAGCCCTGATGAGCAGAGACATTCTATGCTTTTAGAGCTTTATTATAGAAAGGCAGGAAGAAAGAAGGGAGAGAGAAAGAGAGAGAGAGAGAGAGAGAGAGAGAGAGAGAGAGAGA
>NC_034594.1:7570829-7646254 GCF_900095145.1 Mus pahari | reverse complement strand
GGGAGGGAGGGAGGGAGGGAGGGAGGGAGGGGAGGGGAGGGGAGGGGAGGGGAGGAAAGACAAAGAGAAGGGAGAGAGGGAGACAAGATAGACAAGTAAGAGAGCAAGCAGGGGCTGAACAGCCCTTTTTATGGTCTTCAATGTTGCTAGGTTACTGGGGAGAAGTTTAGCCTGAAGGACAGAAGCTTGAGCCATTACCTACATGACTACTGACCATGCTTCCCTTGTGGTGACTGTCTGTCGGGGGTGGTAACTTAGGCAGGGGCCAGAGATCCAGGAGCATGAGGGAACGGAACACCTACCGTGTCATTTAGGTAAATTATCATCACCAGGGTTCAGACCACCACCTTGACTGGAGACTAGCCTGTCTGTGCAAAGCCCAATGCCCCACAGAAATAATTTGTATTTTTCAGATAATTCAAATTATCAAATAATTCAAATTATTAGGCATCAAATTACATACTTTTTAGCTATACAATGATTCCTGATAACAATGTCTTCCATCCAGTTCAATGAAACACTTTAATAGTGCTTATGACTCTGAGAATCTGGTGTAAATGAAAGTAAAGAGAATCTGCAATTCAACCAGATATGTCTTATAATTCAGTTTTTTATTTTTTTCAGACTACCTGTGATGCAGGATCCTGGTTACATGTGGTATGTAAAAGACAAAGAAAAATATTGTCAGAAAAAAATAAACAGATTTACCAGAATAAAGTAGATTATTAATCAGAGCAGAGACTTATTTAAAAACAACAACAACAGCACCTGTTACTCTTCCTGAAGCAGTGACATGGGTCTATGATCAACCTGAGTGCTAGGAATAAGTTGCGTCCTGTGAAGCAACACTTGAATTCCAATCCAAAGTGATTGGTTCCCTCTGTGATATTCACGACACTATTGCATGTCTTGCAATATTGGGGAGTGTCTTTTACAAACCAACTTCTATACATATTCCGATTATTCCTCCAGAACTCTGGATCAACTCTGCTAGCAAAAGGATTTAAGATAATTTAAACTGATACCTGCAAAAAAAACAAAAACTGGGATTTTCTTAGTTGATGTATTTTTTTCAAGGTTGGTTCACACAATGAGATCTGTGTATGGAAGAAGGATGAGCTAACAGAGGTGGTACCTTTGAATTAATAAATGGAGACAGTTTATTTACTTTTTTCTCTTTTTTTTTGTAAATTACGTATGTGTGTCTGTGTGTACATGTGTGTGTGTGTGTGTGTGTGTGCATGCTTGTGTGCAACAGAGAGAGAGAGAGAGAGAGAGAGAGAGAGAGAGAGAGAGAGAGAGAGAGAGAGAGAGAGAGAGAGAGAGAGAGAGAGAGAAATATAAAACATCGGGAGATAGTCTTTTCTTTTATCATATCGGTTCTCAAACTTACATCCTCAAGCTGGACAGCAGGCACCTTTATCCACGGAGCCAACTCTCTAGCCCTTAGGAATGGGAATGGTTTATAAAGCTTATCTGTCTATATCAATTTTTGTCCTGAAATACTTTATAGGTATATATAATCAATATGTAAAGATCCATCTTGAGAATATTCCATTTAGCATCTCTGCATAGCACTTTATGATGGCCAGGGAGAGCCTTAGGGGATGGTTCTTATTGAATATTTCTAGTGACTTTATTTTTTATCTGCACACTCTTATATGGTTAACAGCTTTAGCTGGCTTTTTATTATTAGCTTGCTTTTATAAACATTGTGACTGGCTCAGTTATAACCAATGACATGAATTGCAACCATATGCAAATGTATATATACCAATGAATATATAATGAATTTCCTATGCTAAAACTCCAGATTTTGTTCATTTGTCTGTTTTTATCACCTTTGTTTTTGTTTTTGAATTGGCATATGTAGCAACGGGTTATGTGTGCTCTGTGCATACCTTGTGGATACTCTTCTGTTCTCCAGCTTCCATAAGCCATGCCCATCCCCCAACTTTCACTTTCTGGTCTGTATTTGTCTCCAATCTCTTTCCTGGTTTTGCTTTCATGTTGTATGTATTCCATAACCATACCCACGCTCACAATATCTGTCTTCTCCACTTTCCAGAGATCTATACTCTCCCACACACGTATACTTTTATTCACATTAAAATTTAGGGCTCACATAACAAGAATACATGATATCTGTCTGAGTCTATCTGATTTAGGTTAATACATGTTTCATTTAATTCAGTTCCAGTATAGATTGTGTTTTTATTCTTCTTTATAGCTAAATTAATTTCATTTGTGTGTGTGTACTCTAGTTCCTTTATCTGCTTATCTGCTTGTGAACACCTAAACTCATTTCAATTTTAGCTATGGTGTCTAGAGAAGTAATAAACATGGATATGTAAAAAAAAAAATAACTCTGTTTAGGACTTGACCTCCACTGCGTGTGTAACCAAGAGAATTATAGTATAATAAACACATATAATTACTTTTATTTTTTAGAGCATTCCATGCCAGGTTTCTGTAGAAATTTACACTAATACTAGAAGTAAATGAAGGTTTCTTATTTCCTCCACCACATTCTCACAGGTTTTCTTGTTGTTGTTCATTTGTCACTTGATGTAAGCCATTCTTATTGTACTGAGACAGAAACCCAAGATATTTTAAACTAGTATTTTCTTTTTTTTCTTTTTTTATTATTATTTTATTAGTTATTTTCTTTATTTACATTTAAAAGGCTATCCCAAATGTCCCCTACAGCCTCCCCCTGCCCTGCTCCTCTGCACACTCACTCTCATTTCTTGGCCCTTGCATTCCCCTGTACTGGGGCATATAAAGTTTGCAAGACCAAGGGTCCTCTCTTCCCAATGATGGCCAACTAGGCCATCTTCTGCTACATATGCAGTTAGAGACACGAGCTCTGGGGGTACTGGTTAGTTCATATTGTTGTTCCACCTATAGGGTTGCAGACCCCTTTAGCTCCTTGGATACTTTCTCTAGCTATTCTTTTGGGGGCCCTGTGTTCCATCCAATAGCTGACTGTGTGCATCCATTTCTGTGTTTGTCAGGCACTGGCATACCCTCACAAGAGGTTGCTATATCCGGGTCCTGTCAGCAGAATCTTTCTGGCATGAGCAGTAGTGTCTGGGTTTGGTGGCTGATGATGGAATGGATCCCCAGGGTGGGGTAGTCTCTGGATAGTCCATCCTTTCATCTTAGCTCCAAACTTTATCTCTGTAACTCCTTTTTATGGTTATTTTGTTCCCAATTCTAGGGAGGAGTGAAGTATCTACCCGTTTGTTTTCCTTCTTTTTGGTTTTCTTGTGTTTTGCAAATTGTATCTTGGGTATTCTAAGTTTCTGGGCTAATAACCACTTATCAGTGAATGCATANCTAGTGACTTCTTTTGTAATTTGGTTACCTCACTAAGGATGATATCCTACAGATATATCCATTTTCCCAAGAATTTCATAAGTTCATTGTTTTTAATAGCTGAGTAGTACTCCATTGTGTAAATGTACCACATTTTCTGTATCCATTCCTCTATTGAGGGACATCTGGGTTTTTTCCAGATTCTGGATATTTTAAATAAGGCTGCTATGAATATAGTGGAGCATGTGTCTTTATTACCAGTTAGAATAACTTCTGGGTATATATGCCCAGAAGATGTATTGCTGGGTCCTCCGGTAGTACTATGTCCAATTTTCTGAGGAACCACCAGACTGATTTTCAAAGTGGTTGTAAAAGCTTGCAATCCCACCATCAATGGAGGAGTGTTCCTCTTTCTCCACATCCTCACCAGCATCTGCTGTCACCCGAATTATTGATCTTAGCCATTCTGACTGGTGTGAGATGGAATCTCAAGGTTGTTTTGATTTGCATTTCCCTGATGTTTAAGGATGTTGACCATTTTTTCAGGTGTTTTTCAGCCATTCAATATTCCTCAGTTGAGAATTCTTTGTTTAGCTCTGTACCCCATTTTTAATGGAGTTATTTTGATTTTCTGGAGTCCAGCTTCTTGAGCTCTTTGTATATATTGGATATTAGTCCTCTATCAGATTTAGGATTGGTCAAAATCCTTTCCCAATCTGTTGGTGCCCTTTTTGTCTTGTTGACAGTGTCTTTTGCTTTACAGAAGCTTTGCAATTTTATGAGGTCCCATTTGTCAATTCTTGATTTTATCTGCTTGTGGACGTTGTACATCGTGGTGCGCACTAGGCTCCGCACCACGATGTACAACGTCCACAAGCTTCTGTTTATATTTTGTGGAATACTTTGAGGAGAGTTGGATTTAGGTCTTCTTTAAAAGTCTGATAGAATTCCGCACTAAACCCATGTGGTTCTGGGCTTCTTTTGGTTGGGAGACTATTGATGACTACTTTATTTCCTTAGGGGAAATGAGACTGTTTAAATTGTTAATCTGGTCCTAATTTAACTTTGGTACCTGGTATCTGTCTAGGAAGTTGTCCATTTCATCCAGGTTTTCCAGTTTTGTTGAGTATAACCTTTTGTAGTAGGATCTGATGATGTTTTGGATTTCCTCAGGTTCTGTTGTTATGTCTCCCTTTTCATTTCTGATTTTGTTAATTAGAATACTGTCCCTGTGCCCTCTAGGTAGTCTGGCTAAGTTTTTGTCTGTCTTGTTGATTTTCTCAAAGAACCAGCTCCTGGTTCGGTTGATTTTTTATATACTTCATTTTGTTTCCACTTGGTTGATTTTTGTCCTGAGTTTGATTATTCTGCTTGTGGACGTTGTACATCGTGGTGCGGAGCCTAGTGCGCACCACGATGTACAACGTCCACAAGCAGTGGAATACTTTGAGGAGAGTTGGATTTAGGTCTTCTTTAAAAGTCTGATAGAATTCCGCACTAAACCCATGTGGTTCTGGGCTTCTTTTGGTTGGGAGACTATTGATGACTACTTTATTTCCTTAGGGGAAATGAGACTGTTTAAATTGTTAATCTGGTCCTAATTTAACTTTGGTACCTGGTATCTGTCTAGGAAGTTGTCCATTTCATCCAGGTTTTCCAGTTTTGTTGAGTATAACCTTTTGTAGTAGGATCTTATGATGTTTTGGATTTCCTCAGGTTCTGTTGTTATGTCTCCCTTTTCATTTCTGATTTTGTTAATTAGAATACTGTCCCTGTGCCCTCTAGGTAGTCTGGCTAAGTTTTTGTCTGTCTTGTTGATTTTCTCAAAGAACCAGCTCCTGGTTCGGTTGATTTTTTGAATAGTTCTTTTTGTATCCCCTTGATTGATTTCAGTCCTGAGTTTGATTATTTCCTGCCATCTACTCCTCTTGTGTGTATTTGCTTCCTTTAGTTCTAGGGCTTCTAGATGTGCTGACAGGTTGCTAGTATATGCTTTCTCTAGTTTCTTTTTGGAGGGTTCAACATTCTAGAAGGCACCATCTCACAGAAAACTCCTTGATCTTCTGACTTTACAAAATCTTTCTGCCAACTCTTTGCAGTGTTCCCTGACCTTTAGTTATGAGTGCATTTTGTGAATGTGGCCATTAGGACTGGGCTTAACAACTCTTTACTTGGCTTATCTGTGGTAATCTGTAGTAATCTTCTGTTGCAAAGAGAGGTTTCCTTAGCAAGAGGTGAGACTACACTTAAATGTGTATCATATATCTTTATCTGTTTATCTGTGAATATAAGAACAAGTGTTTATAGATTTGTTTATTTTTAGGAGTTATGCTGGTTTAGTAAATTAGTGATTATAGTCTTCTCCAATATCCATGACTGCCCTGGGTTTAATTAATTAGTTAGGATTTCAATACTGGAAATTGTTTACCTCTTATTGAATATGTGGGTAGAAAGTCCAATTAGAGAGCCCATGGTTAACACAAGGTGTATGTATATGTTCTACTATTGGAAATCTCAGGTTAGCATACTATGCTTGCCAGTGATGTGACTCCTAGACAACATAGCTGTGTAGAATGTTGGTTATCTCCTTTAGAGGCTTACAAGGTGCTTTATGGTACAATGGGTGTGATTTTGGGTTTCACTGACAATAGAGACTCGCTTTCTCCACCATATTTTTGTCTTAGGAAGTATCATTTCTATAATGTTAATATTTACAAAGGATAAAAGGTCTCAGAAACGTAGTTTCCCTGGCATTACAGAATAGGTCAAAAAGAAATATAGAAATTTGTGAAAGTATACTAGAGAGGTGAAGAAAATTCAAGACTATGTGTGATTTTATTTATTTATATATTTATTTTTATTTTTTATAGATATTTTATTTACATTTCAAATGTTATCCCCTTTCCTGGTTTACCTTCCAAAAACCCCCATTCCCTCCCAACCCCACTGCTCACCAACCCACCCACTCCTACTTACTGGCCCTGGTATTACCCTACGTTGGGGCATAGAGTCTTCAAAGGACCAAAGGCCTCTCCTCGCATTGAAAATTCTATAAGAGCCATTGCTGTCTTTGATCTCAGTATCCCTTTTTCTAAGATTTTATAAAAATAATTTTAAGTGTCTATAAATTTCTTTCTGTTTTATCATCTATCTGTGTGGGTATGTCAAATATATGGCAGATGCTGACAAAGCCAGAGGAACTGAGTATATTGAAGTAGAAGTTATAGGCAGTTATAAACTTCCCAACATAGGTTCTAGGAAAAAAAAAAAATATTCAAGTCATCTCCAATAGCAACATGCATTTTTAAAAATTATTTTATTAGATATTTTCTTCATTTACATTTCAAAGGCTATCCTGAATGTCCCCTATACCCTCCCCCCACCCTGCTCCCCTGCCAACTCACTCCCACTTCTTGGCCCTGGCGTTCCCCTGTATGGGGCATATAAAGTTTGCAAGACCAAGGGGCCTGTCTTCCCAATTATGGCTGCCTAGGCCATCTTCTGCTATATATGCAGCTAGAGACATGAGCTCTGGGGGTACTGATTAGTTCATATTGTGCAACATGCATTCTTGATGGTGAGCCATATATATCTCCAGTCCTGCAGGATCCCATTTATGTAAATGTGTACTTATTTACAATACATGGCAATAAAATCATTTTTAATTTTATACTACTGAAGATAGAATGATCATGCTATGCAAGGACTGACATACTTTGCTGTTTATGTGAATCCTTCAATATTTTTTCTGATAGGAAAGTGTCTTAAAACACACTGAAGATTAAACACACTGTGCATGTCAAAAAGAAAGCTATTTATAACCAACAATTTATATCTATAAGCAATTGAAGTTATTATTGACTAAATGGCACCCTTGTGTCAAGCAGTAAATCTAATCAAATCTAGATTTTGCAATTCTATTACTTATGGATACTTGAGCTAACCACATTATACAGTTTGACTGGTGTTTTAAAGGAAATTCTAAATCTGTAATTATGTCACTGTTTTATGTTGGAAAAAATTCCTAGACATGAAATATGATTATGCAAGACATTTTTAAAAAGATTTGATGAGACAGACTGTAGCACTATTGTTCAAGTATTCTCATTTCATCTATTGCTCCTTACCCTTGATGTGAAGCAGAAGACCTTATATATTACAAGTTTATTCACTGATACTAGGCTAAAGATTTTAAACAGTAATGCATAAATCAGTTTTTTATGATGTCTTTGTATATACAGGGACCTCTTCCAATTCAATAGTTGTAATTCGGATGGAGTGCCCAGTATCAGATATTAGTAATGCCAATGGCAATCACACTTAAATAACTTACACTTGTAAGAAGAATTATACGTAGCTATATATAGATAGATATAAATATATATGTGTGTATGTTTGTGTGTTTGTGTGTGTGTGTGTGTGTGTGTGTGTGTGTAAAACCCGTATGTGTTTATAGCTAAGGCAGAAATACAGTTGTCATTTAATTGAAAGTGATTTCTCTGATGGGAAAAACAGTGTTGGGCAAGGCACACTCTGGCCTACCACTTTCCTTTTGTCTTTACTCTCATTAAGTATTTTACTAAGCACAGAATAAAATCAGTCTCATAATTGCATTTTTATAAATGTCCATCATTGTACTTTTCTCACCCACCATTCCTTACCTCCCTGACCCCTCCTGCTTGTCCGCTTCCTAAAGTTTAAATCATTCTTCTTTAATTTTCATTGTAGTATACTCCTGCAGGGGGGGGGGGGCATGCATATGTGTAAATGTGACAGTATTTCTTTGATACATAAAAGCAGTATGGCAAGATTTTTAATGTTACAATGTCATAAAGTTAAAATTATAGCAATCTAATGTTAACTAATTATTAAAGAAAAATAGACCTCCTTAATAAAATAAATTTCGGGAAAACATAGTTTACAGAATTTCTAAATTCTACAGTGGTGGGCAAATAATATGTAGGTCTCTGTAAGTACTTATCGCTTACATATTCTCCAGTTGGCATCATGTCTTGTACCTCTATTATGTTTTAATTTCTGTGGCATCATGTCATTCACTGTATGCTGGTTGCACTGATGCTTGTCTTACAGTTAACATGTTGTATAAGTCTGAAGTTTAGGGGAAGTAGGCTATTCTACATAGGTTAGGATACATCATTTTAGTCTAAGTATAATACATGGTATAAGAGTAATGAAGAAATTACCTACAACTCTTTTATCACATTTCAAATCTGCTTTATTCATTGATTTTTGTGTATCTATGTCTTATAGAAAAGAAAGAAAAGAATAAGAAAGAAAAATGTCTTTCATGCACAGCTAAACAATCTTCCAAGTACTGAGTTTATTGTATGATTAGTTTATAAGTTGGTCGATTAGGCTTACTGGATGCAGTGCTAATATCATTGCCCGTTTTGGTATAACTGTACTAGATGCATGGTGCTAGGTGTGTCCTCGTTAAAAGATTGTCCATTAACAATTTCACATGCACTATTTCACTCTCTCAGCTTCATTAGCATACATTCTGCACAGAAATATTCAAGGTAAAGCAGAAAGCAGATTGCACAGAGACTCTTAAGCTCATGTGCACACAACAAATTTATTACCACAATGAGGATAAAAAGCAGTTTGACTTCTTCCAATCCTCACTAATTCCTTCTACTAATTCAGAATGTCCACAGAGAGAAATTAGCAGTGTAGAATGCAAAAATGATAGTTTGGAATAGGGGAAAAGTTCTGAGCATAACATGTACCTTAAGTCTGTGCCTGCTATTCAGGAATCTTGCTCATATTGTAGAAACTACATCTAGTGATTCAGAGCAAGTTGCAGGTTCTTGTACAGACTGATTTCCATTCTGTGCATTCTGTTCTTCTCAGTAACTGAATGATACCAATTATGGGATATCAGAGAGGGAATTCAGGTGGTAAAAGGCTCAAAATCTATAACACAGACTACTATGATAAAAAAAACTGTCATTTTAGAATGGAAATTTTAAAGAATATAAAATCATGCTAAAATGGAATCCTCTTAAATTCTGAAATGTGTCTCAAAAAAGGACCATAAAATATATCATTTAGGAAAGCAAAAGTACTATTGAATATCACAAGTTGACTGATGACTGTCACAGATGGTTCTGTATTCAGAGGTCAATACATTTGATGTATATTTTAAAAAATAAAATAATTTTTGGTTAAAGTATTTGAAAGAGGTCTGATGCTGATGATAAGTTTCTGGCATTCATCCTTAGCCTGAAAAGGCACTGACGATTCTGTTGTGTTTAAAATGAAGAAAACATTTCATTTACTCTGTTTATTTGAGTGTTTACAACAACAGACTTTTCTTCTGACTACTATCTTGGTATGTATACTACCCCTGGGTACACATTTCTCTATTCTTAGGAAATATTTGACCTTTTGGAAGTAAATAAATGACCTTCGCCTACATACATCAAAGTTTCAGTCCTAACATTTCTAACTTAGAACTTTTGCTCCCAGCTCCAGTCAGAGTGCCACACACCTGTAATAAATATTCTCTGTCTCCTTCACCCCCTCCTCTACTAAAAAACTATAATACTGCTCTCTTTATTGATGGAATGACATCTGACAGGAACAAAGAAAATAACCCACAGGTTTCATGTTAGCAGTATCTATAAATATGCCTTTGGTACTGTATGAATATGGAAGTCTTTATATCTTACCTCTGCTGAGTCTCAGAGCAAATGATAATTTTTCAGGTGACATTTGTCCTATTCTTTGATTGCTATCACCATAGTTTTCAGGAGCAAGTCCTTGGCTCTTCTGACCTCTCATTCTATTCTCTTTGCTGCTTGGATTCTAGAGTTGCTTTATGGTTGGTTCCCCTTGCCCCTTCCACTGTCCTCTAGAACTCCACTGTTAGCCTTTTTCACCTTCCTTCTCAAGCCACACATCAAACTCATGTTCTTTATGTTTTTTATCCATATAGAAAGTGTTACAGCTCACACACTGTCATCCTTACTCTCTCAGTCATGTACCAAATGATATCTCTATAAAACTGAGATTTGTCTGTGTAGATCCTACAAACACCTCACATAGATAGATAGATAGATAGATAGATAGATAGATAGATAGATAGATAGATAGATAGATAGAAAGCTTCTCAAGGTAAACATTTTAATTTCTTCAAGTAGAAAGCCTGTGTCAACATATTCCTTCTGGGGCATTGGGCTATACATAGACAGTCTGGTCTCATCAAGCTGAGATGCTGAACCCCGGGACCATGTGGTGATAATTTACCTACATGGGATGGAAGGAGTTCTCTCATGTCTCCTGGAACTCTGGCTCCTGCCTAAGTTACCCCTCCCCCCAGTCCCCACAAGAGAAGTATGGCTAGAAGTCACATAGGCAATGTCCCAAGCTTCTGACCTTTAGGCTAAACTCCTCCCCAGTTACCTAGCAACAGAAAAGATAGCAGCATACCATAAAAAAGGCTGTTTGGCCCCTCCTTGCTCTCTTACTCCTCACTCTCACCCTCTCACTCCTCTCTCATTGTCTTCTCTCCACTCTCCTTTCTCTTCCTCTTATTCTCTAGCCTTTTCTCTCTCTCTTTCTCTACCTTCTCTCTTTCCCCCTGCATTTCTACAATAAAGCTCTAAAACCATAGACTGTCTCTGTTCAGCTGCACAGACTCTCGCCTGTGTGGGAACCTCTCTTCCCTATGCCTTCTCTCCCATAACCCCAGGGCTACAGGATGTAACCCCGGGGCCCCTTCTGGTTTCAGGTGCTGTCCTTTTTCCACCTCCCCTCCAGAGGCTTGGATGCCCACCCAGGGCTGAGTGGAAAGTGTCTGACAGTCCTCCCTGGTCAGCCTGTCCAGAGCATACGTGGAACTGTGGCCAGACGTGGGCTATCCTCCCTCCTACCTCTTTCCCAGGCACCTTTTTAGTTCCCACAATTCCTCATGGATATCATGTTCAGGCTTGAAATTTGGGCTTTTAATCTTTGCATAAAAACTACTCTTCAGAAACTCTATTCAGAAATTGAAGTAAAATTTCAATTTCTCACTTAATATTTTGCCTCTTCTGTTTTAATAATTAAATGTTTTCTTCATTTACATTTCAAATGTTATCCCCTTTCCTAGTTTCCTCTCTGAAAATCCCCTATACCCTCCCATCTCCCCCTGCTCCCCAAACAACCCACTCCCACTTCCTGGCCCTGACATTCCCCTATACTGGGGCCTAGAATCTTCACAAGACCAAGGTCCTCTTCTCCCACTGATGGCCAACGAGGCAAGCTCTTGGGGTACTGGTTGGTTCAAATTATTGTTTCTCCTGTAGGGCTGCAGACCCCTTCAGCTCCTAGGGTACTTTCTCTAGCATCTTCATTAATACTAATAGTCAGTGTTAGTTTTGCTTTTTCCTTGTTTTTCAGGTTGATGTGATAAAATATGCTTATAAAAAACAATATAAGAAAACACATTATTTCAACTAACACTTTAAGACTACAGTTCATTATGAGAAACAAATAAAAACATCAGAATGTCAAAGCAACTTGTCAAATCACATTCACTATTATAAGGCACACAGTGATGAAGGAGTATGCTTAGATATCTCTCTCCCTTTCATATAGCTTTAGATCCAAGCTGAGGGAATGGTGCTGCCCAGTCTAAATGTGGGTCTTCCTATTTCAAATAACTGAATCAATATAATTCATTATAAGTATGTACTCAGTAATCCCCTACAGCTGTTCCTGGGGACTTGTCTCCTAGGTGATCTCATATTTTATGAAGTTGACAATTCACACTAATCATCACATTATCAATAATGGTAAAATATCCATTTCTCATTCCTTTGTTACTGGATATTGAATATAAAAATATGGGATAACATACTAGATCTTAAAATCTTATGTATAATCATGAGAATGTAAGAAAGGCTACCTGATCCACTGCCCCATCCCCACAATCCACATTTATTATTTGATTGACACATAATCTCAATGACCTAATAAATGGATATCCTTACTGACACTGTATTTCTGCTTTGTGTCAGCATTGATGAACATATATGAATTCAAGCTGAGAAACTAGGTATAGAAAGTCAGAAACTTTCCTACAAGCTGCTTTCAGAACAAATATATAGTACTCAGAATGAATTTTATTAGTTAAAGCAAGTAATATATCTAGCTTAACTTCAAACAAAATAGACATATTCTATGGTGATTTAACCAAGTCTAACTAGAGTCTATAATATTCTGAAGCATCTCTAATAAATGATATAGGTCTACTCCCTAACTATGAAAGCCACAAGGGTTAGACTATTGAGTTCATGCTTTTAAAAAACAGCAACAACAACCATCATCAAATCCTGATACATTAGTTCTCAAATCATAATCTGTGGATGCCTTCTTATCTCCAAAATCCAAAATATTTTAATTAGCATAATGGTGTTACATTTCATTTTATCTTCCATCCTGTTTTTTCAAAGATATTGAGTATGTCACAAAATATTTTATGTAAAATAATCTTACTAAACATTTTAGTAGTTATCTATGTAGCTATCTATGATTGTTCACATAAGGAATATCTTTTTAAATATTTCATATGCCTCTTATTATTTTAAATAAACTAATAAACACATAGTTATTATATTAATTTGTAATAATTAACAAGCTAATTTAAATTTCAGAGTTCCTCAAGGGACTAGCTGACTTTTTTGCAATTGTTGCTTAATAGTTAAATCCCTTCCTCTGCACTTACATTTTCTTCAGTCCAATATAGGTGTTATTTCTAAGATCATGCCCCAGTCAACTTCTTGCATGTGAATCTGTATCTCAGCTCCTGTTTTCCCATGACTGTGTTTAAGATAAATGTCCTGAGAGGCATTCAAAGAAGCAGATTCAAATTATACATACAGCTCTATCTTCTGCTGGCCAGTGAAAAAACAAGGATAGTATCATAGATAGTATAAAGAACATAATCTCTCATTAGGTGAAATGCTGCATGTGATAATGCATCAGTGATTAATACCAACAGTATTTATGATGGTGAATTTTAATTGTCACCCCAAGGAGATCTTGCATACAATAGTAGATGTTAGAAGGTACACTAGCTTCAGTTGGCACTCTTCTTTAGGCAGGGATCTTGGAGTATGTAAAAGTGAACCGAGCACAATTATTTTTTTTCTACTTCCTTACTAGAACACAATGCAGACAGGTCTCTACAGCTCTTGCCCCGGCATTGCCCTTCCATGATGGACTGTTTCTTATAACTGTGAGCCAAAATAAGCCCTTTCACTTAAGTTGTTTTTACTATTATTTATCTGGTTGCTTGTTTTATCACAGCAATAGGAAAAATGACTAAAATGGGAATCAAGAGTACAGTTATATGTCAGATGTGGGGGAAAGTGGGGTAAATGATAATATGAGAAAGAAGGAATGGCTTCTGTTAGCCTAAATTAATGATATGAAGAAATCAAGTCAAATAGTCAAGCAAGAGGACCATGTAATTTATGGGGAATATAAATTCTTAGGTAAGTAGAAAAGAAGGCATTGTTGACCACTCCAAGACAGAATCACCAGAGAAGCAAATATTTAGATTGGGTGGCCTTTAGGTATGAAGAAGAGAGATTGTAAAGCAAGACAGATCTGCAAGCTTGACTCCTCATTCCTAAATTCTCTAGTAGCCATGCAATTGAAGTGCTTACTCTTCATATAGCATCTTCATTTTTGTTATTTCTTTCTTTCCTTTGTCTTTTCTTCTTCTTCCTCCTCCTCTTCCTCCTCTTCCTCCTCTTCCTCCTCTTCCTCCTCCTCCTCCTTCTTCTACTTTCCCCCTCATCCTTCTTTCTTCTATTTCGTTTTTGTGACAGACTTATTTTGTATAGCAGACTAGATAGAATGCAGGATGAACCCTTACCTTGCCTACAGATCATAGTGATTTTCTATTTTTGCCAACACTTTCTGGAATTACAGGAATGAGTCATAGTTCCTACCTTGCTCCTTGCTTGTAATATCTTTAGTAGAGCAAATGAATGCAATCTTGGGATTAAGTTTCAAGACTGATTGCTGTTAGATCATTCTTTTTCTTTCCTACCAGATAAGAGGTGTAGAGCCATTGTACACTGACTTAAAGTAGAACAAAAGTATCTATTAATGGCATGGCAGCACCGACTTTCCTACCCTCATTCACAGTACCCATAAAGCTGGACCACTAGAACATTTGGTTTTAGAGATTGTACTGCTCTATACTATAGATATTCCTTGTCTAGCACTTTAGCTAGGTGACCCACATGTAATGCAGTTTGAAATATTGAAGCTTATGCATATTAAAAATGTTTAGTAAACAAAAGGCAAACTCTATAAAGTTTTACAAAAATCAAACATTATAAGAAAAATTTATCACATTTATAACTATAGATTTGTATTTAGAATATCTCAGCTCTCTCAATGCCAATAGTAAAAATTTCCAAAAACAAACAAACAAACAAAAACAACAAAAAAAACCCTGATACTAAACCAAGAAAGATATAACATATAGAAAACAAATAATAGTTCTGTGACACCATAGGTTACTAGGAAAAGACTAATTAAAACATCAATATAGATTTTTCAACAATGGTTAAATAAAAAAACATTGAACATATCATCTGCCAGAAAATAATGTGAATGAACTCAAATTTGCATGCAAACAATTGTGGGATACAAAATACGAAATTGATTTGCAAAATTTGATTCCAGAAAAGTTGAACAGACAATCTAATTAAAGTTATTCACCCAAGAAAAAGCGAAAGTGCATGTCTACACAGGAACTCATACACAGCTATTCACAGCACATTTCCTTTTATTTTTAAATTGAGTTCTTAATTTAGTTTAAATGCAACACAAAGAAGGTGTTAAAACTGGTATAGAAGCTCAATAAAATCAGTATTTCAGACTTTTGGGTGAAAAAAGGGAAGGTATTCAAAATTCTCTACCAGAATTCTTCCAACTTGATCACAATAGATGAAATATGCTTGTGTATGTAGTTAGACTGGCACCTCTTCATAAAAATAGCAAAAACTTGAGGCAGTTCATAATTTTACCATCAGAAAACTGTCTAGGTACCCATTAAGCTAGTCTTAGTCCCCTAGAAATAGATCAATATAGGTGAATCTCAAAAATAATTATGCTATGTTAAGAAAACATAGAAAATAACTGCCCTTTTTAAAAATTCAACTTAAAGTAGTCAAGAAAAGCCCTGTCTACAATGATAAAAAATTTGGGGTGAATGAGAGAAATCCAGTAGGAGGGGCCAGAGGCAGAGTGAGCATGGCAGAACACATCTTTAAGATGAGGATATGGGAAAAGAAAATTTGACTGATCAAGGTATGCATTATGTGAGGTGGTTTAGGTGACTGCGCTTGATTTCTGTTGGAGGCGATAGTGGGTATAAATTTTCCCCAATGATCTATGTCTTTATGTCCAATGTCTGTCCTGTGATTTGCTGTAGTGATGTTGTAAAGGCACTTAATGTTGGTCATTCAGGAATACGCTGTAGAGCTTAAATAAGACATGGGATTTTGCCTCTGTTCTGGTCAAATCTAAGGTAGAGATCAAGACTAAAAACCACAGAATAAAAAAGCAAAAGAAGAAGCTTTCATGGGAAAGCAAGGTCAACAAGACAGAAAGAGAGCACACCTGGGGATTTCTGGCAGCATTGAGAAGGAGGTGAACCTTATAAGTATTATGTTGACCTAATCTTTTTGTCACCTCTATTTCTCTCTGTGTCTCTGTCTCTGTATAGCTCTCTCTCTCTCTCTCTCTCTCTCTCTCTCTCTCTCTCTCTCTCTCTCTCTCTATCTGAGACTGCCTCCATGTATCTCCTTAAAATAAGATTTTTTTTTATTTTTGAGTGTTTCCATTGTATGTGTTTATGTGCATTACATCCTTGTCTGACAGTCAAGATGCCAGAAAAACGNTCTCTCTCTCTCTCTCTCTCTCTCTCTCTCTCTCTCTCTCTCTCTATCTGAGTGTGCCTCCATGTATCTGCTTAAAATAAGATTTTTTTTTATTTTTGAGTGTTTCCATTGTATGTGTTTATGTGCATTACATCCTTGTCTGACAGTCAAGATGCCAGAAAAACGCATCATATCCCACTGAAAATTGCAATCACTTCTCCAGAATCTTAGAGGATTTTTATGTTTTCTATTAAGATGATCAAGCAATCATCTTTCCTATTTTTTAAAATTTTCCTAAGAACCTAAGTAAAGTTTTAAATTTATGCTGTTAAGGTACTGGTTTTTGATTCTCTATGAGGCCTGCTAATTCACAGATTAAATTTATCTATATGGAAAAAAAAAAAGAAAATTGCAGTTGCCATTAGCCATTAAATGAGTGCTATGAACTGAACTCAGGTCTTCTAGAAGAACAAACAATCTTGTAACCACCAAATGATGTCTCTACTCCTGCATCTTTCATTCTTATATATCCTATTAAATTCTATAAGACAAAATAGAAAATCTAGGTCATTACAAATAAAATCTTTCACCTAATTTTGACCAAAAAAAAAAAAACCCACAAAAGATAATTATCTTCACCAACAAAACATATACATAGGAAGGATATTAAAGGATCCCCTAACCTTTTATCAAGGTGTACTGCTATTTTTCTTCATTCTCCAATGACTTTTAAAGGCTCCTTGGGATATGATCTCCAAAACCTTGTGGAATATACATATCTATTGATTCTCCATTTCCTTAATGACAAATTAAACTTTCCACAGCTATGCAGTATAGTTCTTTCACATGTCACTTAAGTTTGCTCTAGGCAAACACTCTGTTCTCTCACTTTAGTTTATTAGAGATTTTATGCATTGGTCTATAAGACAACACTTTTACTTCCTTGAGTTTCTCTCTGCTGGCCTATGGTTGTTTATTAGTTCTTACATGATTTATGTATTTCCAGTGTTCAGGTGCCTTAAGGTAAGATGAATAGAGGTGTTTTTATAGTAATATTTGAAAAATAGTTCAAGGCTCGAAAAAAGCCAAGCTTATTAGGTAGTCAAAATTAAAATGAATGTTTTCTTTGCCCCGCTACTTTTATAAGACAGTACAAGAGTCAGGAAGAGAAGGATTCTGATAAATGTTTCTCTTGTTGTTTTCTATCCACAGAACATCAATGTCAAATATAAATACTAAGTAATTTACCATAGATAGTTGTGTACTTTTTCAGAAGTTTATTTTGAATGTAACAACACTTAAGCTATAGTACATGAATCCTGGCCACCTACAGCTCTTAACTATTGAAGACCAAATCTATTCAACATAACAGGCAAGATTTTCCATGCCGTTTCTTCATGGGGTCCTAAAACATACCCACTATTCTTTTATATAAAAACCTATTTTAATGTTATAATAAATTTGCTTAAATAAATGTTTTTGTGTGCCCCTGTTTTTATTAATATTGAAGTTATTTGATAATATAAAGGGACCTGTTCATGTCTATGGTTTCAAGAAAAGGAATTCCTACTATGAGTCATATAACAGGAATAAAGAAATTCCACCTAGCAGTCTTAAGACATATTTTGAAAACATTGTAAGTTGTTCAATTATTACAAATATTCCATGCCTTATCAGTTCTGTCCTTGAAATATTAGTTTTCTATTATGCTTATATCAAGCAAGAAGTTCATGATATTGAGCATGTGCATAAGGATTATTTATTTAAGGTCATGTATGGCTTATTTAAGTTTATGTGAATTTATCTTGCCATAAAATAAAAAAAAATAAAAGAGTTTGAGGGTAAAATATTCTTATTTGAAATGATAAAGCATTATACTTTCCTGGCTAAGCTACTCAAAGACAAAAATCTAACAAGAGGAATGCCAAGTACCACTAAGTAGCCGCGAAGTGTTCTGGAAAGAACTGAGGTCAAATATGAGCAACGATGCACCTTATTACTCTCCATAATAGATTCAGCTTCTAATGTTGGTTCATAACCTATATGAAGGTGATTAAAATAACCATTCAGGCAATCAGCTCAAGTTCTGATGTGATGTGCAGGGGCAATGAGGAAACGAGCTGAAGTATAGGGTCAAGGTGGTGCCTCGATGATGGAGAGAACCACGGACTTACAGTACCTGAATATAAAACCAACGCATGGGGGAAGAGAAGTCAGGGTCATAATGAATCCAAACTATGGGGGATTTTTGCTGTGGATGAAGAGGTTATGAAACAATTTATTCAGAATAACGAGAAAAATGTCAAGAACATCATAAAATGGGCTGAAAATGAGAGGAACATGGGCCCAGGCTGACTAACCACTTCAGAAAGCCCTCTGAGAAGAGTCAGGTATCACCGAACAGAAGAAAAGAAACAAAAGTCAGGAACAAACTTTCATTTTGTTTTGTTTTCAATATTGGGGAGACTTGCTATGTACATTCTTGGGATTAAAAAGATCCATTGAGACAAAGGTTGATACTATAGGAATGTGATGAAGATTATGCATTAATAAATGAAAACTTTTGGAAGGGTATTGCTTTGTTTCATATGTAAGGTATTGGTGGTTAAGGGAGAGGCAGCCGTATCATTCCCAAGTGAATAGAGGGGTTGGAAAGAGAATGAAAAAATAAACTATATTCTTCTTTTTAAAAAAAAAACAAATCTTTAACTTTTTTTTGTTTTTTGTTTTTAACAGTCCAGTCATTAGTCCTCTCCCAGTCCACCCTCTGACAGTTCATCATCCTATTCCTTATCCCTCACTCCCCATCTCTATCTCCAAGAGAATGTTCCCCCCCCCCCACATACACACACACCCTGCCAGGCCTCTGTATTCCTTGGGGCCTCAATTCTCTCAAGGGTTAGGTGTGTGCATCTTCTCTCGTTGACATCAGACCAGGCAGTGCTCTGCTGTATGTATGTTGAAGGCAAGTAAACTATTTTTGAAGCTCAGAAAGACTTGCTGAATTAACCGTCTTAATGATCTAAGAAGTAGACTGTCCTGGGAAGTATCAGAAAGTGCCTGATAAGGGAATGGGCTTTGAAAAATGTTAAATGTCTCAGGAACTGGCTTTGTTCATGAACCTGGACTATGACTGTGAGGATTTACTGAGAAGATTTGGCAATATGAAAAACTGATATAATGGAGGAGCAGGGGATTTCATGGCTTCTGCATGCACAGTGGGTGATCCAGGTAAAGAAGAGATAATATAGTAAAGTTCTATCAGTTCAAAGCAACTGCAGTGGAAGAAATAAGGCAATAGTGTATAGGATACTAGGGAGAATGGGTTTTATGTTTCATAGCTGGATAACAATGTAATTTATCATCCAAAGTGGGGCATATTTAAGAGCAAAAGAAGGCTCAGACTAAACACAATGTTGGGGAAATCAGAATAAATTGTTCTGTCAATAGACAACTCATGATAAATGGTCAGTTTTTTCACAGTGACAAAAACAAATTTTTTAAAGACTACACCAATTGGGCTAAAATGTCTAGTAAGTGGTCGAAATCTATGTGGCACTGGAAAAAAATTGGACTAAGAGTCTAGAAAATCCCAGAAGTACAGGATAGGATGCAGTAGGTTAGATTACAGATGCTTAATAGGTACTGTGCCTCTGGTTAATGAGACAATTACTGTTGCTGGAATGCTTAAGAGGTAGAACTCATTGAGGATCAGGAGGTTGCAATGGTCTAAGGTTAAAACAGAGATGTTTATTTTCCCACACATTTAAAATTGTCAAGGAAGGTTGTGGATGAAAGGTGGAGAGTTTGGAAGACAGCGGCTATCGTGCTCAAAGATGGCAATAGAATGAGCTAAAGAGGGTCAGTCGGTGGCAAGGATGGGGTCTGTGTGATGTGACACTTGGTGAAGATAGCTTTATAAGAGGGCACAAGAGTCTTGGTAATGGCTATTAAGGAAATGAATATATCTGGCTGCCAGGGCTTCAGGTCATTAAGTATTTGAATCATCCTAGATCCTCTCTCTATTCCACACCTTTGATTATGATTTTACTTTCAATACTCTCAGGGAAAAAAATTAACTTTGTACTAATAACACAATCAGTTTTTACATGTCTTTGCAATCTTTATTTTAAATTATTAACCTAGACTTCTCATTATAATAGCAAATTTTAAATTTCTGATTCTAATTGCATTTCTCCCTTCCTTCCTTCCTCAGAACTTTGTCATGTACCCTATTGTGTTCTTTTACAAATCCATGGGCTTTCTTTTTATTAGTTATTATTACATACAAATATGTACATGCATTCCTAACTTGCTCTGTCTATTTAATATTACTTATATTTATGTGTTGAGGGTTGATCCTTTGGTATTATACTAATAATACTAATTTTAGTTTTAAAATATTAATTTTTTTCAAGCTTTAGGAATTTTGCTTGTATAGAATGGCATAACTCAATGTCAACCAAATAACCTATTTGGAAATCAATAGTATATAAAATTTATTCTCAGGTTAATTAAATGAAGTTATTAAAATTATGTCAAGATATAGCATAACCAATGTAACAAAATAATATCTTACCATTTAGTACTCTATTAAAGACATATGTGTAAAAAAATTGGACTATAAGAAATCTCTTCCAGTCATTTACATTTCTCCTTAGATGGGCTCCTTGATTATAATTTTGGCTCTATCCTTTCTTCTTTACTCTGCAGCTTCTCAGTAGAATTGAAAATTAATTTAATCCTTTCAACCTTTCATCAGGGAATAGCATCCAGCCCCCAGATCTGCCACATTTACCTAGTCTCTCTACATTTATTCTGCAAACTCTGGAAATATACATGGTTCTGCAAATGTAGGCAGCCACATGATTAAAATTTATAAAGATTATATTATATAATCTTAAAGATGAAAGAAAGCTAACTTTAAATTATCACTTCCAGTTTTGCTAAATAGTTTCTAGTCTTTATATCTTGTGAACATGTATTTTACCCAGACAATTAAAGGATGATATAGGGACTGTATTAGTCACCATTCTCTAGACTTACAAAACTTTCAAATAGTCTCTATATAGTACGGAAATTTGTTATGATGACTTACAGTCTGTAGTCCAACTCCCCAGCAATGGTCAGCTGTGAATGGAAAGTCCAAGAAAGTAGTAGTTGCTCAGTCTCACAAGGCTAGTAGATCGAACAGATGTGCTGATAAGCAAATGCAAGCAGGAGAAGAGCTAATCCTCTTTCTATAGAATGTCCTTATGTAGATCTCCAGTAGAAGGCATGGCCCAGGGACATTTGGGATAGCATTTGAAATGTAAATGAAGAAAATATCTAATAAAATAATAAAAAAGAAAAAAAGAAAATATTGCTTTTAATTATTATGAAAAATGTTGCCAAATTCTAAAGAATTTTTTAAAAGAAACAATTTGTATTGTTGTAATAGAAGAAAGTAAAAATAAAAAATCAAATCAAATAAAATGAAAGAGTTATTTAAGCAAATATAGTTATAAAGGTAATAATTTCAAATTACCCTGATACAGGCATATAAAATAATTAGATATCAAAGTATACTTTCACTTAGTATAGCAAATACTTAAAAAGAGAAACATTAATTTTACCAATTAACTTCTTCCATATTATACATTTTGTTTAATATCAATACTCATTCACCCCTTTAATTGGTGATATATATATGTATATATATATATATATATATATATTGAATTGTTTAATATATGTTTAAAATTTGTGGTGAATTTTAAGTAAAGCTTTCAAACAATAAGAAACAGCCATTTTATAATTTTGGCTTAGAAAAGATTCTTCCAAATATCACATATTTGGATGGATTTCAATATTGTACTAACTGAAACATATTAATAAGCAATTTGGCAAAGAAGGACCAAGAAGTGTGTGCTTTACTCTGCCTGATGATGCACTGCTTGGCCCCCTAACTTAAGGAAAGACATTTCAATGGGAATTGCTTAATAATTTAGTAAGAGATAGAGATATTTTGGAAAGAACCATGAGAAACTGAGCATTTAATGGCTGGCAAGGAACATGGGAATGCTTGCAGAGAAAAGACTATAAATAAAAAATAAGAGAGATTTCTAGACTGTCTCAAAAAACTGAATAAACTTAAACCCTCACATGGTGTCAGAATTAATTTGATCTATTTTATAAGGGGAAAAGTAGAGAGATTAAAAAAAAAAAGTGAGCTTAGATTTCTGCAGAACTGTACAATTTAGGTGAGGGAGAGATTTTTTTTCTTCAAACCTTCAAGTGATACCTGGAATGGCTAAAGATACACTTCCAAGCACCCTACAAAGGATTGTTAACTCAAATGGCTAAGTCTACAAAGTGCACATGTAGAAAACTGCTCAGAACTTTGCTATGCAGTAAGCCAAATTCAATTTTTTTCAGGCCAAATAATCTTTCACCATGCCCAGAATTATGCAAATGTGTTTGCTACATTGATCTAATTAACCAGGTGAAGATATTCTCCAAATTAGGAATGAGGTGCTTTACTGTGTCTGCAATAAATTTGGCTGTGAAGCAGTTACTGTTTTAAAGTTGGAAAAATGTTTTCAGAGCTGAGATGTGTTTGGTATGAAAATTAAGCATTGTCCAGCCTTAAGCTCTTGAGGCCTATCCCAATGACATGTTACCTCTTGCAAGACCACACCTCCTAAACTTACCCAAACAGCTCTATCAACTATGAAGCCATTATTCAATTCCTCTATCCTTAGGGGGACAATAATCTTTCAAACTACCACATCACAGTTTCTGTTCTAAGGCCTGGAAGAGCAAATATACTTTCTATTTACTCTCTCTGTAAATCTGGAAGCTAGAGAGTCTGGTTCAGTAAGGTCGCAAAATAGTCTGTAGGTTAAAACATAAGGCTCATTTTGTAATATAATTTTTGTTTATTTATTTCTTATATTTTAATTGATTAATTTATTTATTATACTCCATAATTTATTCCCCCCGTCCACCCTCCTACCGCTCCACATACCATACCTCCTCCCCACCCACCCTGTCTCCACATGGATGTCATCACTCCCCACACTACCTGTCCTCTAAACTCCCTGGGACCTCCAGTCTCTTGAGGGTTAGGTGCATAATTTCTGAGTGACTACAGGCCCAGCAGTCCTCTGTTGTATGTATGTGAGTTCTCTTATCAGTTGGTATGTGCTGTCTGTTTGGTGGTCCAGTGTTTGAGAGATCTCAGGAGTCCAGATTAATTGAGACTTCTGGTCCTACAACAGGGTCTCCCTCCTCTTCAGCTTCTTCCAGTCTTTCCCTAATTCAACAACAGAGTTCAGCTGCTTCTGTCCTTTGGTTGGGTGCAACTATCTGCCTCTGACTCATTTGCCTGTTGGGTCTTCTGGAGTGCAGTCATGCTAGGTCACTTTTTGGGAGCACACCATAGCCTCAGTAGCATCGCCAGGCCTTCGGATCACCCCTTGAGCTAGATCTCTCTCTGGGTCTGTCACTGGACCTCCTTTTGCTCAGGCTCCTCTCCATCTCCATCCCTGTAATTATTTCAGACAGGAACAATTATGGGTCAGAGATGTAACTGTGGGATGGCAACCCCATCCCTCACTTGCTGTCCTGTCTTCCTGCGGGAGGTGGGCTCTATATAATTCCCTCTCTCTACTGTCAGACATTTCATCTAAGGTCCCTGCCTTTGAACCCTGAATGTCTCTCACCTCCCAGATCTCTGGTGCATTCTTGAGGGGGGCCCCAACATACTATCTCCTAAGGTTTCCTTTGTTCATTTTTTTCTGTTGGCCCTCAGGGCTTCAGTCCTTTTCCCTCACCCAATACCACATCAGGTTCCCCTTTCCACCCCACTCCCTCCCCTCTGTCCCTCCCTCCCTCCCTCCCTCCCCAGTTATGATTACTTTCTTCTCCCTCCCAAGTGGGACTGAGGCATCCTCACTTGGGCACTTCAGTTTGTTGACCTTTTTGAGTTATGTGGACTGTATCTTAAGTATTCTGTATTTATTTATTTATGTCTAATATCCACTTATTAGTGAGTGCATATTATGCATGTCCTTTTGTGTCTGAGTTACCTCACTTAGGAAAACATTTTATAGTTCCATCAATTTGCCAGCAAAACTCAGGATGCCCTCGTTCTTAATAGTGGAGTAGTATTCCATTGTGTAAATGAACCACATTTTCTGCATTCATTCTTCTGTTAAGGAACATCTGGGATCTTTCCAGCTTCTGATTTTCACAAATAAGACCACAATGAACATAGTGAAACATGTGTTCCTGTGTCATGGTAGGGCTTCTTTTGGGTATATTACCAAGAGTGGTAAAGCTGGGTTTTAGATGTAGATCTATTTCCAATTTTCTGAGGAACCTTCAGATTGATTTCCAGAGTGGTTGTACCAGTTTGCAATCCTACTAGCAGTGAAAGAGTTTTCTTATTTCTCCACATCCTCTCCAACACATGTTGTCACCTGTGGGTATGATCCTAGCCATTCTGATTGGTGTAAGGTAGACTCTCAGGATCATTTTGATTTGCATTTCTCTGCTCACTAAGGACATCGAACATTTCTTTAGGTGCTTCTCAGCCATTTGAGATTCCTCAGTTGTGAAATCTTTGTTTAGTTCTATACCCCATTTTTGATTGGGTTATTTGATTCTTTTTGGGAGATTAGTTTATTGAGTTCCTTATATATTTTGGATATTAGCCCTTTATCAGATGTGGGGTTAGTGAAGACTTTTTTCCCAATCTGTCAGTTGCCAATATGTCTTATTGACTATGTTCTTGCCTTACAGAAGTTTTCCAGTTTCATGTGCTCTGTGAATTGTATTTGGGTATTCTGAACTTTGGGGCTAATATCAATTTATCAGTGAGTGCATACCATGTGTGTTCTTTTATAACTGAGTTACCTCACTCAATATGATATTTTCAAGTTCCATCCATTAGCCTGAGAATTTAATAAAGTCATTGTTTTTCATAGCTGAGTAGTATTCAGTTATGTAAACATACCACATTTTCTTTATCCATTCCTTTGTTGAGTGACAGCTGGGATTTTTCCAGCTTCTGGCTATTATAGAAAAGGCTTCTATGAACATAGTGGAGTATGTGTCCTTGTTACATGTTGGAGCATCTCTTGGGTATATGCCCAGAAGTTGTATCACTGGATACTCAGGTAGTACTATGTCTAATTTTCTGAGGAACCGCCAGACTGATTTCCAGAGTGGTTGTACCAGCTTGCAATCCCACCAGCAGTGGAGGAGCACTCCTCTTTCTTCACATCCTCGCCAGCATCTGCTGTAACCTGAGGTTTTGAACTTAGGCATTCTGAGTGGTGTGAGATGGAATCTCAGAGTCATTTTTGATTTGCATTTCCCTGAAGACTAAGAATGCTGAACATTTCTTTAGGTACTTCATGACCATTCAATATTTCTCAGTTGATAATTCTTTCTTTAGCTCTGTTCCCAAATTTTAATAGGGTTACTTAATTCTCTGGAGTCTAACTCTTGAGTTCTTTGTATATATTTGATATTAGTACTCTATCAGATGTAGGATTGGTAAAGATCTTTTCCCAACATGTTGGTTGCTGTTTGTTCCTATTGACAGTGTCCTTTGCTTTATAGAAGCTTTGCAATTTTATGAGGTCCCATTTGTCTATTCTTTATCTTAGATAATTAAGCCATTGGTGTTCTGTTCAGGAACATTTCCCCTGTGCCCATGTGTTCAAGGCTTTTCCCCACTTTCTCTTCTATTACAGACTGTGTTTCTGGTATTGTGCGAAGGTCCTTGATTCATTTGGACTTGAGCATTGTACAGGGAGACAAGAATGGATCAGTTTGCATTCTTCTACAGGCTGACCTCCAGTTGAAAGAGCACCATTTGTTTAAAATGCTTTTTTTTGTTGTTCCACTGAATAGTTTTAACTTCTTTGTCAAAGACCAAGTGACCATAGGAGTGTGGGTTCATTTTTGGGTTTTCAATTCTATTCTATTGATCTACTTGCCTGTCACTGTCTCAGTACCATGCAGTTTTTATCCATATTGCTTTGTAGCAGAGCTTGAGACAGGAATGGTGATTCCCTCAGAAGTTCTTTGATTGTTCAGAATAGTTTTTGCTATCCTGGGTTTTTTGTTATTCCAAATGAATTTGACAATTGCTATTTCTAAATCTATGAAGAATTGAGTTAGAATTTTTATTGGGATTGCATTGAATCTGTAGATTGCTCTTGTCAGGATGGCAATTTTTACTCTATAAATCGTGCTAATCCATGAGCATGGGAGATATTTCCGCCTTCTGAGGTTTTGTTTGATTTCTTTCTTCAGAGTCTTGAAATTCTTGTTGTATAGATATTTCATTTATTTGGTTAGAGTCACACCAATATATTTTATATTGTTTGGGAGTATTGTGAAAGGTGTTAGTATCCCTAACTTATTTCTCAGCTTGTTTATCCTTTGAGTATAGAAAGACTACTGTTTTTGTTATTGTTGTTGTTGTTGTTGTTATTGTTGTTGTTTTTATTTTAGTTGATTTTATAGTCAGGCACTTTGCTGAAGTTGTTTATCAGCTGTAGGAGTTCCCTGATGGAGTTTTTGGGGTCACTTAAATATACTATCATGCCATCTGCAAATAGTCATATTTTGACTTCTTCCTTTCCAATTTGTATCCCTTTGACCTCCTTTTGTTGTCTAATTGCTCTAGCTAGAACTTTAAGAAATGTATTGAATAGATAGGGAAAGAGTGGGAAGCTTTATCTAGTCCTTGATACTAATGGGATTGCTTCAAGTGTCTCTCCATTTAATTTCATGTTGGCTACCAGTTTGCTGTCTTTTGCTTTTGCTATGTCTAGGTATGGGTGTTGAATTTCTGATCTTTGGAAAACTTTTCCCATGAAGAAGGGTTGAACTTTGTCAAATGATTTCTTAGCATCTAGTGAGGTGATCGTGTAGCTGTTTTCTTAGAGTTTGTTTATATAGTGGATTATGTTGATGGATTTCCATATATTGAACCATCTCTGCATTCCCTGGAATGAAGCCTACTTGATCGTGGTTAATGATTGTTTTAATATGTTCTTGGATTCGGTTTGCTAGAATTTTATTGAGTATTTTTGCATCGAAATTCATAAGGGAAAGTTCTCTTTCTTTGTTGGGTTTTTGAGTGATTAGTTATCAGCGTAATTGTAGCTTCATAGAATGAATTGTGTAGAGTTCCTTTTGTTCTATTTTGTGGAATAGTTTGAAGAGTATTAGTACTAGGTCTTCTTTGAAAGTCTGATAAAATTCTGTACTTTATAGAGATTGTCAATTTTGTTTGTTTGTTTTTGTTTATTTGTTTTTGCTTCTTCTATTTCTTTAGTGGTTATGGGACTGTTTGGTTGGATATCTGATCCTGATTTAACTTTGTTTTTGATATCTGTCTAGAAAATTGTATGTTTCTTCCAGATATTCCAGTTCTGTTGACTATAGGTTTTTGTAGTAGGATCTAATTTTTTTTTATTTCCTCCATTTCTGTTGTTATTATCTCTCTTTTCTTTCTGATTCTGTTGTTAATTTGGACACTGTCTCTGTGCCTTCTGATTATGCTGCCTAAGAGTTTATTGAGCTTGATGATTTCCTAAAAGATCCTGCTCCTGGTTTTGTTGATTCTTTGTATATATTTTTTTCCTACTTTGCTGATGTCATCTGTGAGCTTGATTTCCTGCCATCTGCTCCTCTTGGGTGAATTTGCTTCTTTTTGATTTAGAGCTTTTAGGTGTGCTGTTAAGCAGCTAGTGTATGTTCTCTCCAGTTTATTTTGGGGGCACTAAGAGCTATGAGTTTTCCGCTTAGCAGTGCTTTCATTGTGCCCCATAAGTTTGGATATATTGTGCCTTCGTTTTCATTAAATTCTAAAAAGTCGTTTATTTTTTCTTTATTTACTCTTTGACCAAGTTATCACTGAGTAGGGCATTGTTCAGCTTCCATGTGTATGTGGGCTTTCTGTTGTTTTTGTTGCTATTGAAGACCAGCCTAAATCTGTGGTGATCTGATAGGATGCGTGGGATTATATGAATCTTCTTGTATCTGTTGAGGTCTGTTTTGTGACCAATTATATAGTCAGTTTTGGGGAAGGAATTATGAGGTACTAAAAAGAAAGTAAATTCTTTTGTTTTAGTGTGAAATTATGTAGAGATAACTTTTAAATCATTTTGGTCCATTTTAGATCCTGCTAGCTTCACTGTGTCTCTGTTTAGTTTATGTTTCCATGATCTGTCCATTGATGAGGGTAGGGTGTTAAAGTCTCTCACTATTATTGTGTGAAGTACAATGTTTGCTTTTATCTTTATGAAATTTTCTTTTATGAATATGGGTCCCTTGCATTTGGAGCATAAATGTTCAGAACTGAAAGCTCTTGGCATATTTTTCCTTTGATGAGTATGAAGTGTCCTTCCTTATCTTTTTTTTTTTTTTTTTTTTTTTTGATAACTTTAGGTTGGAAGTTGATTTAATTTGATATTAGAATGGCTACTCCTGCTATTTTCTTGGGGCTGTTTGTTTGGATTTTTTTTTTCCAGTCCTTTACTCTGAGGTAGTGTTCATCTCGGACACTGACGTATGTTTCCTATATGCAGCAAAATGCTGGGTTCTATTTATGTATCCAGTCTGTTTGTCTATGGACTTTTGTTGAGGAATTGAGTCCATTGACATTAAGAGATATTAAGGAAAAGTGATTGTTACTTCCTGTTATTTTTGTTGTTAGAGTTGGAATTATGCTTGTGTGGCTATCTGGATTTATTGAAAGATGATTGTTTTCTTGCCTTTTCTAGGGTATAGTTTCACTCCTTGTATTCAAGTTTTCCATCTATTATCCTTTGTAGTTCTGAATTTGAAGAAAGATATCATATAAATTTTGTTTTGCCATGGAATATCATGGTTTCTCCATGTAGGTTAATTGAGAATTTTGCTACATATAGTAACCTGGGCTGGCATTTGTGTTCTCTTATGGTCTGTATGACATCTGCCCAGGATCTTCTAGCTTTCATAGTCTCTGGTAAGATTATGGTATAATTCTGATAGGTCTGCCTTTATATGTTACTTGACCTTTTCACCTTACTGCTTTTAATATTCATTCTTTGTTTTGTGCATTTGGTGCTTTGACTAATATGTGACAGGAGAAATTTCTTTATTGTTTCTCTTTCAATTTTTAGGTCCTGGATGGTTTTATTCAATTCCTTCACCTGTTTGCTCTTGTTTTCCTGTAATTCTTTAAGGTATTTTTGTGTTATATCTTTAAGGTCTTCTACCTATTTACCCGTATTCTCCTGTGTTTCTCAAATTGAGTTATTTATGTCCTCTTAAAGTCCTCTCTCATCATGAGGTATGATTTTTAAATCTTACTTTTTCTGGTCTCTTGTTGTATCCAGGGCTTGCTGTTCTGTGAGAACTGGGTTCTGATGATGCCAAGTAGCCTTAGTTTCTGTTGGTTATTTTCTTGCCATTGCCTCTTGCCATCTGGTTATCTCTGGTGTTAGCTGGTCTTGCTGTCTCCGACTGTGGTGTATCCCTCCTGCTAGCCAGTGTGTCAGTACTCCTGGGAGACCAGTTTTCTCTGGGAGAAATTTGGGTGTGGAGAACTGTGGCACAGGGTCAGCCCAAGGGTGCTGATGGAGACTAGCAGGATCCCACCCCTGGCTCTTCCTTATTTCCTATGTCCTGATAGCTCTGGGTGGCTCCCTGTTCTGCCAGGAATTTGAGCAGAAGTGAAGGTCTTACTTGTGCTCACAGGTGTGTCAGCACTCCTGGGAGATGAGCTCTCTCTTGCCTGTATTTTGGTATGTAGCTCTGTGGCACAGGGTTCCATTGTCAGATGGAAACCAGAAGGATCCTGTCACAGACAATTCCTTGGTCCCTGTGCCCTGACAGCTCTGGTCTGGTCCCTTGGAGCAGAAGTTGTTGTCTTACTTGTGTTCACAGGCTTGTCAGCAACCCTAGGATAACAGCACTTTTCCAGTGTTATTTGGGTATGGAGCACTGTGGAACAGGATTAGCTCTGGGCATAGACAGAAATCAAAAGGCTCATTTTTAAGCGTCAAGAGCAGAGCTCATCTATAAACCAGTATATAGTGAATATACGTGTGTGTGTGTGTGTGTGTGTGTGTGTGTGTGTGTGTGTTTGAATGTACATGCATGTGTATGTGTGAACAGGTATATGCATTGATGTATCACCATCACTGATAATACATATAACTGACATTTAGTGAGGAAGTGATTCTTGTAATAAGTGTGTGCTCACTAAAAGAAAGAATGCTTATGAGATAACTTTTACAATAAGAAAAGCCAGCAAAATCTTTCAAGCAGTTGATATGGATAGAAATAAATGCCTCAACATCACAAAAATTTGTTACTATGAAAAACAAAACAAAAAAACCAAGACTTGTAATTCTACCAAGATGAGTGACAATTTGAATGAAGATAGGCAAGGAGAGACCATTGTGCCCCATGAAGTGAGACAACTCACATTGTGTCTGAGTGTGCTTTTATTGATGATGTTGTGGGCTAAAACTACCTTCCATTGGTTTGTGCTGAACATAATCAGATTCTGCTAATGGCCATATCAGGGAGAAAGGTCTGCTGGAGCATTGTCCATCCATGCAGTAAGTATTGATACCTTTCATGAGATTGCAAGGGACTCCTTGATATTGGCAGGGACCATCACTGTCACCACCTATGAAAATATCCCCAACAAATTTAGAAAACATAAGCACAAAAGTGGAATGCAATTTTCATGACAGTATTGTCTCCAGATGATAAATAATTATATGCAAAAATAAATAATAACACTACAATATTAAGAAACATTGTGTCTGAAGGGAGAGCTGGCAAAGAAGAGAAACAGGTCTCATTTGCCTTTACTACTTTTCCTTCGGTAAGTGCATTCAGTCCTTTACAGTGTTAAGGAATCTGTGTTCTTTCTCATAACGTCTTTAGAATAAACCTTAGCCTACCAAAGCAGTAGGCACCATCATTTTGTCACTACAGAGTGTCAGAGTCATTTGCTGAACTGATCTATTTCAACACCCCTGGCCCTACCCTGTTCCTTCACTCTGAATGGAGAGATGTATCCAATAGATGTTCAGTGGCAAATTTCTGCTGTTCTTGTCTTTGGCTATTGCTGGGTTCAGTTATCTGCAAGTCACCAGCAACTACAAGTCAGCAAAGCCTCTTTCCCAATATGTCACTGATTCCACAGCTATTTCTTAATTAGGAATCCATGACTCCCTGCCTCAAACCACTGGTGACTAATTTGGTCTTCTTTCCTCTAGAAGACATAAAGGTGGAGAATCATACTTTATACTAGGGAACATTTTATATCAGCAAACTAATCTGTGGGTCAAATACAGCATGTAGCCTAGAGATAAGGCCAAGGTTTACATTCATAAATGGTTAAATTTAAGCTGGTTATATAGATACATTACAATATCTTCACTTTAGGTTTATTCCATAGGCCCTGGAATACCAATTTTTGGCCCTTTAATAAAATATGGTGATCATACTGTAGATATGTGACTTCAGTTCTGTATGGTTTCAGGTTTCAAACATGTGTGAGCATCCCATATTCCAGTATTTCCAGTTTCATGCTTCTGAATTCTTGATCCCCAAACCATTTTATTTCCCTGTGGCTAACAACAGCAAAATGATGAAAGTTCTCAACAGGAAACATGTTGTGCACCCTTGCCTGCTATAATTCCCATTCTTGTTTATTAATGGACAGACTGCACAATGCTATATTTTATGAATATATACAATATATTTAATCATATTCATCTTCACATTACTTTTTCTCACATCCATCCCTGCCCTATAGATCCCCTTCCTTTGCCAGGGAGTGTCTTGTACTAGTTTCATGTCTCGATTTCAATGAGATTCTGCATGTGAGGGAATGTGTAATATATGTTAAATTCTTAATAAACATTCACATATGTTGGATAAAAATTCTGCGGATATAGTCCCCGATAAAATTCTAGTTATCATCAGGAATAATATTAGCAGGGGCTTACCGTTGTGCGATTCACTAATATGACCTTTCTTCTCAGTCATTCTATCCTATAAAAGCATGCTTGATTTCTTGTTCTCTCTCCTTAAGTACAGGCAACCCATGCAAAGAATACTGAAACTAAAAAAGAAATCTACACTACAAATAGCAACTATCAATTTTTGAATAATTACTATGTACCAGGCACTTAAAAGCATAATCTCATTTGATCCTCTCAAGAACTCCACAAGGTATTATTCATATATTAGCAATGAAAAAGTAAGATTCTAAGAGGTTAATTGCTCAAATTCACAAAGAAAATAAGTGTCAGAGTTCTAGCTGAGGCCTTTAGAGATACAAACTTTATCTTTCCTCCAGTATGTTAAGTGAGATAATGACAAAGAATGTCTTCAGGGTCAGGCATATTAGTTAATAGCTGATTATGGTGTAACCATTAGAAGAGTTAATTTGAGCTTTGAAAGAGTACTTAGCATCACCACAAAGGATTAAAGAGGTATTGTTCACAGTGTGTCCCAGCCACTAAGAGGCCTGTGTATTGGAAAATAATCCAGACTTATCAAACAGTGCTACATGTGGGGGTTGTTTTGAACACAATAAATGCACAAGAAACTTCTTTAATTCCCCTATGCCTACAAATTAGATGATTCAGTCTGTTACAGAATCTTGGAATTTTATAACTTTAAAAAGCATAATCATTTTATTGTATGATCTACTCACTTCTTCCTAAACCTACAGGTTAACTGATTTAAAAAAATCAAACGATCCACTTTTGTATTTGCCAGGCACTGGCATAGCCTCACAAGAGACAGTTATAACAGGGTCCTTTCAGCAAAATACTGTTGGTATATGCAATAGTGTCTGCGTTTGGTGGCTGATTATGGGATGGACCCCTGGGTGTGGCAGTCTCTGGATGGTCCATCCTTTCATCTTAGCTCCAAACTTTGTCTCTGTAACTTCTTTCATGGGTATTTTATTCCCTATTTTTTGGAGGAATGAAGTATCCACGTGATGGTCTTCCTTCTTCTTGATTTTCTTGTGTTTTGGAGATTGTATTTTGGGTATTCTATGTTTCTGGGCTAATATCCACTTATCAGTGAGTGCATATCAAGTGACTTCTTTTGTGATTGGGTTACCTCACTCAGGATAATATCCTCCAGATACATCCATTTGCCTAATAATTTCATAAAGTCATTGTTTTTAATTGCTGAGTAGTACTCCATTGTGTAGATGAACCACATTTTCTGTATCCTTTCCTCTGTTGAGGGACATCTGGGTTCTTGGGCCCCCAATGGAGGAGCTAGAGAAATTACCCAAAGAGCTGAACGGGTCTGCAACCCTATAGGTGAAATAACAATATGAACTAATCAGTACCCCCAGAGNTTGTGTCTCTAGCTGCATATATAGCAGAAGATGGCCTAGTCGGCCATCATTGGGAAGAGAGGCCCCTTGGTCTTGCAAACTTTATATGCCCCATACAGGGGAAGGCCAGGGCCAAGAAGTGGGAGTGAGTGGGTAGGGGAGCAGGGTGGGGGGAGGGTATAGGGGACATTCAGGAGAGCATTTGAAATGTAAATGTAGAAAATATCTAATAAAATAAATTAAAAAATGAAACCAAATAAAAAATAATCCAGAAAATTGCCAATGTAAATTGAACACCAGATAAATTATTTTAATTTTATTACTGAACAATTTTTCTGCTCTCTTTTATCAAAACTTAGCATAACTCTTCTTCTAGTCTGAAGTTTCTTAATAGGACGAATCAGTTTGAATAAAGACATTCACATATAAAAGAAAGGAGCCAGCTCTCACAAGTAGTTTAAAATTTTCAAGCTTATTGGAATTTACACTTATATAAGTATTCTCCTTAAAAACTCTGTCATTAAAAAGACAGAAAAACATATCTGTCTAGTTTTCAGAACTCCTTCTGAAGGGCCTCTCTTACTTCTACTCTCTCTAAGGATTTCTGTATTATCTGCAAATTCGGAAGGCACACAAAGCTGTTGGTTTCCTCTTGACTCAACTCTGTCTGGCCAAGTTAGGTATTTAGACTGAGTAACTAAGAATCCTCACAGCATTTAAAGTGAATGCATTTCTTTATAGATTTACACATGGCTTTCAATGACTCATATCCAATTTGAAAATGAAAGAATGTCCTTGTATCTATTTCCCAGTATTGATTTCTGCTAAAATATACAAGGTACCTCTGGAGCAGGATGATGGAGGGAATCACAATATTCAACATGTTCTAAGAATTCCACTTACATTAACATTTCTTGCATGCTTGCTGCTCCAGACAAATGTTCATTTAGTATTTATAACTCTATTAGACTCAAATAATTATTATTGCCTTTGCTTGTATAAACGAAGCAACCAACTAAAGAATAATGAGATAATGAAAAACAAAACAAAACAAACAAACAAACAAACAAACAAAACCCCTGATATCCTGATATGCCTTAGGTCAGAGTGCAAATTCAGCCACTCTGATAATGAAACTTGTTTAATCATAAAACCGTCATCTTTCTAGACATCATTTCTATGTATTAGCCTTCTTTATTTAAAAAAAAAAAAAAAGAGGTTTTCAACACTTTTATTTTCTGAGTGAGCTCTTTGTTAGCACACTTATTAATTCATGATATGGTATCTGCAAAAGTGAACATAGACAGAGTGACCAATTGCCTTGAGACAGATTTACAAATTTACTGAGAACACTTTTGTTGCCACATGACAATGCTTTCTAAACTTCATATCCTTAATCTTTCCTGATTGTTTTAACTTATGCATTTAAAATACGAAAAGCTACAAATGTATACTTCTACACTGATAGATTCTTTATTTCATTCTAACCTCTAAAATACTACCTGAGGCACAGTAATATTTCATTAAATATTTCTTTAATATAAAAGAAACACCTAGGAGAGTAATTTCACAGAGGAAAAGCATGTGCCAACACTGGTTTTGTGTGGTTAGAATGCTCTGATCAACAACGGACTTGAGTGCTTAAGATAGAGGGAACTACTCCCTGCTTCAAATTAATTGATAGAATGTAATATTTAAATTTGCTTATTTGTATTATCAAACATATATTTTAGAACTTACGACTCAGGTAAATAATTTATAATAAAATATGTCCATTATGTGTGATAGTTGTGTCTTTGTGCCCATAAGGGTGAATCACTTTGTGCACTGAGGTATTATTCTTGGAAACATTATTGACAGATTTGGATGTCTTACAATCCATTATGGAAAAGGAGGATAATAGAGAATAGAAGCTTTGAGAGTGAGCTCATTTCCCAGAGCAAACCAGAAAATAATATTCGCTCAATGTGTATTTCAACATTCCCAAATTTTACTTGTTGCTAAAAATCAAGAAAAAATATTTTACATATAGAAATTATTTCAAAACCTTAATATCACTGATTGAAATCTAAATCCAAGATGTAAAAGGAATATTTTCCACTTTAGTGTAACATATTCTAAAATTCTGGCCCCAATATTTCTCTTTCCTTCTATAGTACATTAGCCCCTTTTCTGGACATAGTTTGCATTCCTCAGTATTTATAATTTATGAAAAAAAATAAGTTGCCACAAAATCACACTATATAAGTACTAACCTATAACCCCTACCCCCTACACACACACACACATACACACACACACACACACACACACACACACACACACACACACGCGCGCGCCTTGGAGGACTGTTTTGTTTTGTTTTGCTTTGCTTTTTAATTCGTAGAAAGCACACCGGATTAGAAACCTCAACACAACAGCTTCAGGTAGGCTTGCTGAGGAAGAAGGAGCCTCCTCCTGCTGCTAGCCATGATATCACCCTTTCTTCTCAGTGTGTAATTCCTTTGCCTATATTTGAAATTTCTCATTAAAAAATACAGCCTCATCCCTTGTGTATTTCTAAATGGAGTGTTTGTATTCTCTTGGCCTATTTTAACTCTTAGGAAAATCATAAAATATCTAAACCTTTTTATTTTCTCTTCAGCTTTTTTATCTAGGAAACTTGGGTAAAAGCTAATTCCTCAAAACTCCATTGTACTTGAAGTTTACAGTTGAATAAACAACAGCATTTCTAAATACATTAATTGGTATTCTAGAATTTACTGCAGTGTTATTTTCTGTAATGAGAATAAAAAACAGTCTATGAAAGAATAAAAGGAAGATCATGTATAAAGGACAATATTTTATAGGTGGAGACTTGTAAATGTTCATGTTAATGAACTGTTGAAGCACATAGGCAAAATGCAGGTATAATTGCAGAGTGATTCATCTCAGTGATAATGGCACTTCCATTACACAGGTAGCACTGGTTGTTTCCAAATCTTTAATCAATTCTGAGATAAATTTCCAAATCTTTAATCACTTCTGAGATAATCTTTACCTGGATTGCTGATTCTTCTGACTCAGAAAAACGATAATTTTTTTTCCAACAATGACTGGAAACATGACAATGAACAAAGGTGTGTTTAGTGGATTGTATAACACTTAAACTTTGAAATAAACACTTAAAAATAAAATAATATTTCATTGTAGCCTTAATGATACAATATTATCATTCTCAGTCTTAATGAGCGAAAACTGGTTAGTATCATTTAAATTAATTCAGTAGGACAGACAGATACACACACAGGTATTCATAGATTTAACTTTTTTGCTATATTATAGTAACCTGAAATTTACAATTCTTTTCCTATACTCATCTATGAACATACATATTCATTTCAAAGAGATAATCTGCCTTTTAAGAGATAATATGCCTAGTACAAACTGGCATAGCCCCTACAAACACTCATGAAAAAAGTTGAATAACAATATACCAGAAGATCCAGCAATACCACTTTGAGGCAATTTCCTGAATATTTCTATAGCTTGCTACACCACAGTTGTTGATCTATATTCATTGTTGCCCTATTTATTATAGACAGAAATAGTAAACAGCCTTGATGACCAGTTGAGAGGATAATAAAAATGTGGTACTTTTAAATAATGTACATTTAAATGCAGCGTATTTAGATATTATGCAGTTCTTAAGAAAACTGAAACTATGAAATATTTGAAGGCAAATAGATGAAGCCAGAATGAGTCCTTCTGTGAGGTACCCCAGACACAGAAAGACAAATATTACATGTCTTTGCTTCCATGTTATCTTTTAAAGTTTCAATAGGTGGGTTTCAATCCAAGCAATCTCAGAAGTTAAGGAGTAAGTAAGGGGTCAGGGAAGAGGACAGACTTGCCAAAGGAAGAAGAAATAGAGTATAGTGTTATAAAGACATGAGGGGGAACTAGAATAGAAGTAAACTGGGAGCAGGAGAGAAGGGCAGGATAAGAAGAGAGTATGCAGGATACATTAAAATAAAAAGGTCTTTTAAAAAGCTATATGTAAACGTATTACTTTAGATGATTTTATATATATATATATATATATATATATATATATATATATATATAATATATTGCCTTTTCAGAATACCCAACTAGGCATCTATGCCAACAACTAAAACATTCCAGTGCTGGGAATGGGTTAAATTTTGTTGAATTCTTGGTCCAATTGGTCCAATAAACCCCTATATATTACACACTGCTTCCAATACTATTGGTTGCTCTCCATAACCAACTGCTGAAGACACAAATATACTCATGTCATTTAACATGAAGAAACTGAGATGTTGCACAGCTAAAAGTTTTACCCTTAAGGACTACTGTCCATGGTTCTAGAAGGTACTGTGCAGACTACCTAAGGATAAAAGTAACTATCAGTTTCATGCAGCTCCAAACCCTGTGACCTAAACCTATTGGCAGGATACACAGGTGCAACAATGTCACAAAGATTATTGGAGTATATAATTACTCTTTGGTTGGAATTAGCCCTTCTTTATGAGATGGAACCCAGAGATTACGCTGCTAAAGTGGCCAGTAACCTGTAAGTAGACAGCTCATAGGCCCTAAGGGAAAAATCTCCTACTGCTATTGTTACCAAGAACATACAAGAAAATGACTCTGTTGATATATCACTCTAATCATAGAGCAGACTTTTGTACAACTCTTATCAGAAAAGCTTCCTCGTGGTAATTAACAGCAACAACAAAAATGACAAGTGGACAATGTGCACAGAGTGAGAGGCTTTGAAATATACAGCCCTAAATGTGAATATGATCTTTTGTGTCAAATCCCTCCATTCAAGGCTCATGGATCTATACAAAAGGGAAGGTGATAAAAATTATAAGGACACAAATGATGGGTTGCACCAAGAAAATAGTGTTACCCAGAGGCAAAAAGTCGATGTACAAATAAACTCACAGGAGCTGTGACAGCATGCAAAGAACCTGTATAGGCTCCAATCAGACAAAATCCCAGAACTGAGAATGAGAAGTGGACACAAAGGTCCCATTCATCCTCAACATTCTATTTGTAATTAATAACTGCTAACAAAGGAAAAATCAGTTTTCTCCAATGGAGTATCACTGATATATCAAACACACTCCAGGCAAGGCCCCATGCTCAGAAATAACTGGCTTCTAATGCTCAGAAATAAATATATTTCCCACATGTGTGTGTGTTTATGTATATGTGTGTGAGTGTCTTTCTATGCCTGTGAATCTTTTCTTTTGTTTTGATGTATTTCATCTTACTGATTTTCTTTTTATCAGTTGTTTTGACTTTTTGTTTTCATGGGAGGTTATTTCTGGTTTTGTTTTGTTTTTCAAGATTTAAAACAGTCATGTAGGTGGGGATGTAGGGAGTCAGGGAAGCTCTGGCTAGAGTTAAAAGAAGGGAAATAATATGATCAAAATATATTACATAGAAATGAATAATAAATTTTAAAAATCAAAATATTTTAAAGTCTCTATGATATAAAATATTAAGAATTATTCTAAGGGATAGGTACTTATTGGGCAAAGAATGTTTATCCTCTGTCGTGTTTCAAATTGTGAACTCTGGACTTATTTTCAGGGTAAATATTTACTGAGGGAGAGAGAAAAAGTAAGGAAGGAGAGTAGGGAAATGTGGGAGAATGAGAAGGATGGTGTGTTATTAGGGAACAAAACATAGGTTTGTTCTTTTTTTTATTCCTTTCCTAGATGACTGAGTTCACAGTAGAGTGGCTGAACAGAGTGAGTAAAAATAGTGTCTGCTTCAAAAATCATGAGGTTCTTCAGTCTATGCAAACAGGACTCAAACACTAAGAGTTGAGAATGCAAGTGATTTCATCAGAAAAAAACTCCAGTGAATGGAAGATTTTAGAAAACCAGAATGAAAAAAAAGAGAAAGAAAGAAAGAAAGGAAGGAAGAAAGAAAGAAAGAAAGAAAGAAAGAGAAAAAAGAAAGAAAAAAGAAAGAAAGAAAGAAAGAAAGAAAGAAAGAAAGAAAGAAAGAAAGAAAGAAAGAAAGAGAAAGGAATGAAGGAAGGAAGGAAGGAAGGAAGGAAGGAAGGAAGGAAGGAAGGAAGGAAGGAAGGAAGGGGTGAAAGAAAAGAAAATAAATGGGAAAGAAATAATCAAAATCCAAACTGAAATTAATGAAATAGAATTTTAAAATCTAAATCAAATGTCTTTTAAAAATTGACATTATTGACAGATCTTCAGTTAAATAACCCCAAAGAAAGATAATAAATTCAAACCAATAAAATTTGAGATGAGAGAAGAAGCTTGAATCTCACTTAGAAGGGGGGAATAAAATAGTCATAAGAAGCAGATAGAAGGGGAGAACTGGGAGGGGGGAATGCTGAGGGGAATGGGGATTCAGGATCAGGTGTGGTGAAGAGAGTTGGCTAGATGGACATGAAAATGAATGTAAATCTGTAACTGACAAGGATGAGGAGGAGGGGTGCATCTGCAGAACTAGACAGAGACCATGAATAAGGGAGGCACCCAAAAATCAATGGAGGTGAACTTAGCTATAACTCACTACATTGGGGCTATGGAACCTGAAGAGGCCATCTCCTGTAGCCAGGCAAGTGGAGTAATAGAGACATCAACCCACCCACAAAACAATCAACTTAGAATGTATCTTGTCTACAAAAATGCAGGCAAGAGAGATAGAACAGAGACTGAGAGAATGATCAACCAAACCTGCCCAACTTGATACCCATTCCATGGGCAAGCACCAATTCCTAACACCATTAATGATACTCTGTAATACTTGCAAACATGAGCATGCTGTCCTCTGAGAGGCTCCACTTAGAAGCTGACTCAGACAGTCACAGTGGATGGAGCTTGGAAACACTTATGGAGGAATAGGAGTAAGGATTGCAGGTCTGAAGTGGATAGGAACTCCACAGGAAGACCAACAATATCGACTAATAACCTGGACCATTTCAACTTTCAGATTCTGAACCACCAACCAAAGATCATATATGGAATGGACCTAGGCCTTCTTACACATATGTAGCAGATGTGCAGCTTGGTTTTCATGTGGGTTCTGAACACTGAAATGGGGACTATCCCAAAAGCTATTGTCTGTGAGTTATGTTCTTCTAGCCGGGCTGGCTTGTCTGGCTTCAATGGGAGAGGAATCATCTAGTGTTCCAGAGACTTGAATTGCCAGGTTGTGGGAAACCCATGGGGCTCCTTCCACTCATAGAAGGGGACAGGGGATAGGAAAAGGACTTTGGGATGAATGACAATGAGGGAAGTTGTGAGCAGGACGTAAAGTGAATAAGTAAAACAAAATATTAAAATTAAAAATAATTAGAGATGAAATGGGAAAAATTATAAGACACTAAGGAAATTCAGAGAATTGGGAGGTCACACTTTTAAACTATATATTTCTCCAAAATGGAAATTATATAAAAGATTAATTCTAGATATATTGGATCTTTAACAAAAGATAAGTCATGAAGAAGCAAATTATTTGAATAGAGTCATAATATACGCTGAGATAGAAGAAGTAATTTAAAACCAACCAAAAAAAAGAAAAATGTCCAATTCTCAATATATTCAAGTCAGATTTTTATCAGACTTTTAAAGAAGAGTTAACACCAATATTCCTCAAGCTATTCCATAAAAGACAAATGTATAAATAATTCCAAATTATTTTTTATGAAGCCAATATTGCTCTAATAAGAAAACTAGACAAATACCTAGCAAACAAAGGAAAACTGTAGCCAGTACCTCCAATGAAGTTAGAAGCAAATATTCTCAATAGAATTGTCTCAAACTAGATTTAAGAGCATGAGAAAAGGATTGCATGTGATGAGAAATTTTGATTCATCAATGAGATGGAAGGATATGTCATCATGCATAAATCAGTAAATGTAATCAACCACATCAGTAGACTCAAAGGCAGATGGTTTATAGTTATCTAATTAGATGAAGAAAAGGCATTTAATTAATTATATAAGTTTTATTATTTTTTGCTAGGGAGCGTGAGCCTACTTGATATCACAGCATAAAAAAATAATAAACTTCAATGTCTGGAATGGGTTACCAGAATTTGTGTGGCTTTGGCAAGTAAAGACACATATAGCACCAAATATTATATTAATCATTACTCTAGAACATGAATGTTAGATGATTGCTGGAGACATCAAATATTAAAGTCACAGGACATGAAGACATCAAGTTAGTACTGACATGGAACCATTATTCCTATTGAAAAGCATTCATTATGCTGGCAGGTGGTTTACATGCCCTCCAGGGAGAAAAGGAATCACCACCCTTATCTAGTTGTGAACACTGTGAGCAAGTTATGCTCATGGGTGTAATAACAATACAAATGCTAGGGAAGGAACCAACCACATTCGAATTGAATTAAAGTATGATCCACAAAATGAAACCAATATCTATAACCATCATCAGGCCCAAGAACCTGTGGTGAGGGGCATTATGGACCTTAGGGAGGACCTACAGCTGTTATGGTGATGGGATATTATATTTAACAGCCTCCTTAAAAATTCTCACTATACGTATTGATTAATGCATTCCTCAAACATCATCAGAGAATCTTCTATTTGTACATGGAAATTAGAACAGAGATACTGGTCAAGATACCTAGAATAAGTGACTCTAGGGTGCTCAGCTATAAATGAGACAACTCTATCACACTCTCCTCCAAAAGCTAAGGGATCTTACTGAAAGAAGCAGCAGAAAGATCCTAAAAGCCAGAAAACTTAATGAGTATGAAGAAACTGTTTTCTAGACTCAATAGGGCAGTTGCATGTAGAAACTTGTGTTGATTGTAATAGCATGCACAAGACCTAATAAGGCTCATGAGAGAGAAAATTATTAGCACTGAGATGCAAGATACGAATGAATTCTCACCCTTAGTTGAGGAGCTTTTGGTAATTGATACCCATGGAGGGATAGAAAGTGGGTTTTCTTTTTGGGTGTGGCACTTGGTAGTTCTAACATACTCCAATGGCTTTTCGCACAGGTAAAAGTATATAGGCAACACTACTGCCCTTGATGTGCTTATTTAAAAAAATATGAGTTAACAAAGTTGAGTATTTATGAAATAGGGGTTAATCTGTGAAAAAATGTGGGGCTGAGATGATTATCATCAAAATACATCTATGAAATTCTCAAAGGCTTAGTAAATCACTTAAAAAGAAAAGACTATAAAAAAATCAAGATTTTTATTAGAGGATTTTATATATTAATTGGTCCACATTATAATTTGACATGCCACTCTATTGCTTATTAGGAACATTAACAGCAGATACATTTATGACTATCTAGAAAGATAAACAAATTTTGATCAAACTCAAAAAAAAAAAAATAGAAACAGAATACGCAATATACAATTTGTAAGACACATGAAACTCAAGAAGAACGAAGACCAAAATGTGGACACTTTGCCCCTTCTTAGAACTGAGAACAAAACACCCATGGAAGGAGTTACAGAGACAAAGTTTGGAGCGGAGACGAAAGGATGGACCATCCAGAAACTGCCCCACCCAGGGGTCCATCCCATAATTAGCCACCAAATGCAGGCATTATTGCATATGACAACAAGGTTTTGCTAAAAGGATCCTGATATAGCTGTGTCTTGTGAGGCTATGCCAGTGCCTGGCAAACACAGAAGTGGATGCTTACAGTCAGCTATTGGATGGAACACAGGGCCCTCAACGGAGGAGCTCGAGAAAGTACCCAAGGAGATGAAGGGGTCTGCAACCCTATAGGTGGAACAACAATATGAACTAACCAACACCCCCAGAGCTCATGTCTCTAGATGCATATGTAGCAGAAGATGGTCTAGTAAGCCATTATTGGGAAGAGAGGCCCCTTTGTCTTGCAAACTTTATATGCCCGAGTACAGGGGAACACCAGCGCCAAGAAGTGGGAGTGAGTGGGTAGGGGAGCAGGGGGGTGGTATAGGGGACTTGGGGATAGCATTTGAAATGTAAATGAAGTAAATACCTAATAAAAATTGAAAAAAAAAGAATAGAAATACATACACCAAGAAAATATACACAAAAACATGATGTGGAAAAATAGTAATGAAGAAGGTAAAATGAATTAATATATTTCTTGCTTTGCTATCTTTTCTTTTCTTTTTCTTCTCTTTTAAAGCTTCCATACGAATCTTTGGATAGCTACTGAATATACATGTGCTCTAAAAGCACCTATTTCAATTATCTCTCCAATGGTGCAAAAATCTCTCCCTAAGTTTATTAAATGATTTGAAAGAACACAATATATTCTAAATTTTTTTTTGAGAAACTTTTAAGTATTTACCTTTTTCCATTTCTTGGAATAAGAAGTAAAGGTACCCATCAATGATCACCACTATTGTACTTGAGGTAAATTTGATGTGATATGTCTGCATTTGGAAATGAGGACAGAAAGGCACATTGGTAATTGCTCTTGTGATTAGGTAAGTAAAGTATGATTGGCAAAAGGGTTATAATATAGTGGAAATAAAGTGGGGCAACTTAGTAGGACTTGTTTCTTCTTCTCTAAGATTATTTTCAAATTCTTTGTATATGCATGTGTCTCTGTTTGGGTCCATTCAAATAATGCTAGTTCCAGAAGAGAGCATCAAGGCCTCTGGAGCTGGCGTTCCAAGTTGCGGACTGGTTGACACCAGTGCAAAGAACTGCACTCATGTCCTCTGCAAGAGCAGTAAGTACTATTAGGCACTGAGCCATCTCTTTAGCCCCTTGTTTGTGCTTGTTGTGACATTATTTCCTTGGTGTGGTCCAGGGCACCTTTCAAAAGAAGTTCAAGAGGAGAAAAAGAAGGGAGTTGGAAGAGGTCATTCTCCTTCAGCATTTCCATTTTTAAATACTCACGGACCAAGATGGGGTCTTTAGAGATACCATTTCCCTCTTTAGAGACAAAAGTAAAACCATAAAACACCTTGCCCACCCATCTGCTTTACATACAACCTACCATTCCTACCAACTGAAATGACTAGTCTCTATTCTAGGGTCCTGCTAGTCTTGGATTAGATGTAATGAGCATTATAATAGATTTTCAGATAGAGAATCAATAAGACATTCAGTATTTCAATCAGTCAAGGAATATAAACTGGATGTGTGCAACTACTCATCACTGTTATAATCCTGGGTTACCATGCCACAAAACTTCCAAGATAGGCAATGTCTCTTTGCCTAGCTCACATGTGACCTAAATAATACTAAAAGTTATCAGGGCTAGGAATAAAATTTAAAAGGAAATACTACTAAGACACTTAAGTTAAACAAAAAATATAAAGAGTAAGTTATATTGTTGGGAGATATTATCTAATCTGTTCAAGCAAGGAAAGACTAAGAAATTATTTGACTTAAGCTTTTAGAGGCAATAGAACATGATAGTGAATGAATGGTGGAAAAATTCCAAAAGAGACAAGGCTAGAAAGAAAAATAAATGTTATAGAAATGGGAGTGATCTTACTTACTGTGCATTATAAATATTTTGTCCACTAGAAATACAAGGTATATGTGTAGTTTTCAATTCAAAAGAGTTACGTTCAATATGTGTTGGGGTTCATGTTTCAAACAAGCCCTGCACTGCTCAGAATGGCCTTGACTTGTGTCCTGGTAATCAGGCCCCTCCCATGACTTGCCCACAAAGCTGAACCTGTAGGCATGCACCATGATCCCAGCCACAGGAGCCACATATAAAAAGCAATACTAAACTAACCAATTAATAAGACTTATTTATCAATTTTAACCAAAAATAGCATCTCTATATAAATAATCAATCAAAAATAAGATAGCTTGTAATATTGTGTAGAATAGGATTTTTAAAAAGAAGTGAATCTCAATTAAATTGTTTAACTTTGCCAATCATCTATCAAGAAAGACATAGTCACTAGTGATTACTAGGTATCACACTGGAAATTGCAGCTCCAGAAACTGAAAAAGAGGGGTCTCTGTAAAAGATTCTAGAAGTTGCTTCATAAACAATACCTGAGCATGAGCAATATCAATGGACATGTTAATATGGAGGAGTTATACTTTCCTGTGGTCCCATCTCCAGACAATTAACTACAAACAACAAATGACTGCTGGGAATAGATGCCCTTTATTAGTTGTTTAATGTAGTGTGGTCCCTGAAACAATACAAACACACACATACACACACACACACACACACACAGAGAGAGAGAGAGAGAGAGAGAGAGAGAGAGAGAGAGAGAGAGAGAGAGAGTTTGATATGGTTGTATATGTATATATATAGATATATATGCAGAAATAATAATGAAAGTAAAAGGTACTATGAGGTTATCAACTTGATTGTGGAGGAGCATGGGAAGGGTTGGAAGGAACATACATGGGAGGTACAGGAGGAGGGAAAGGATGAGGTGAAGAAAGTTTAATTTTATTTCAGTTAAAATACGTTGCTAAGAATATACAATGCCTCGAGGTGACTGTGGAGATAAAGATAGATATAGCGGGCACAGGGAAAAAATTCCTCAACAGAACACCAATGGCTTGTGCTGTAAAATCAAGAATTGACAAATGGGACCTCATAAAACTGCAAAGCTTTTGTAAGGCAAAAGACACTGTCAACAAGACAAAAAGGCCACCAACAGATTGGGAAAGGATTTTTACCAATCCTAAATCAGATAGAGGACTTATATCCAATATATACAAAGAGCTCAAGAAACTGGACTCCAAAAACTCAAATAAACCCATTAAAAAATGGGGTACAGAGCTAAATAAAGAACTCTCAACTGAGGAATATCGAACGGTTGAGAAACACCTAAAAAAATGTTCAACATCCTTAGCCATCAGGGAAATGCAAATCAAAACAACCCTGAGATTCCATCTCACACCAGTCAGAATGGCCAAGATTAAAGATTCAGGTGACAGCAGATGCTGGCGAGGTTGTGGAGAAATAGGAACACTCCTCCATTGCTGGTGGGATTGCAAGCTTGTTCAACCACTCTGGAAATCAGTCTGGCGGTTCCTCAGAAAATTAGACATAGTACTACCGGAGGATCCTGCTATACCTCTTCTGGGCATATACCCAGAAGATCTTCCAACTGGTAATGAGGACACATGCTCCACTATGTTCATAGCAGCCTTATTTATAATAGCCAGAAGCTGGAAAGAACCCAGATGTCCCTCAATAGAGGAATGGATACAGAAACTGTGGTACATTTACACAATGGAGTACTACTCAGCCATTAAAAACAATGAATTTATGAAATTCTTGGGCAAATGGATGTATTTGGAGGATATCATCCTTAGTGAGGTAACCCAATCACAAAAGAAGTCACTAGATATGTACTCACTGATAAGCGGATATTAGCCCAGAAACTTGGAATATCCAAGACACATTAAGGAAAACAGAAGAAAATCAAGAAGGATGACCATTTGTGGATACTTCATTCCTCCTTAGAATAAGGAACATAACTCTCATGAAAGGTTATAGGTACAGAGACAAAATTTAGAGCTAAGATGAAAGGATGGACTATCCCTGCTTGTGGACGTTGTACATCGTGGTGCGGAGCCTAGTGCGCACCACGATGTACAACGTCCACAAGCAGTTTATGAAATTCTTGGGCAAATGGATGTATTTGGAGGATATCATCCTTAGTGAGGTAACCCAATCACAAAAGAAGTCACTAGATATGTACTCACTGATAAGCGGATATTAGCCCAGAAACTTGGAATATCCAAGACACATTAAGGAAAACAGAAGAAAATCAAGAAGGATGACCATTTGTGGATACTTCATTCCTCCTTAGAATAAGGAACATAACTCTCATGAAAGGTTATAGGTACAGAGACAAAATTTAGAGCTAAGATGAAAGGATGGACTATCCAGAGAGTACCCCATTCGGGAGTCCATCCCATCATCAGCCACCAAACCTAGATACTAATGCTCATGCCAGCAAGATTCTGCTGAAGGGACCCTGATATTGCGGCCTCTTGTGAGGCTATGCCAGTGCCTGGTAAACACCGAAATGGATGCTCACAGCCAGCTACTGGATGGAACACAGGGTCCCCAATGGAGGAACTAGAGAAAGTACCCAAATACCTGAAGGGGGCTGCAACCCTGTTGGTGGAACAACAACAGGAACTAACCAGTACCCCCTGAGCTCGTGTCTCTAGCTGCATATGTAGCAGAAGATGACCTAATCGGCCATCAGTGGGAATAGAGGCTCCTTGGTCTTCCAAACTCTATATGACCTAGCACAAGGCAAGGCCTGGGCCAAGTAGTGGGAGTGGGTGGGTAGGGGAACAGAGGTGGGGGGAGGGGTATGGGAAACTTTCGGGATAGCATTTGAAATGTAAATAAAGAAAATAATAATAATAATAATAATAAAAAAGATAGATATAGCATAGATAAACAAGGCTTGCCAGGCAAAGACAAAAGATTTGGACTATATTTGAATCTCAGTAAAAGATTATTAGATGGGCTGTACTGGCTAGTTTTGTGTTAACTTGACACAGGCTGGAGTTATCACAGAGAAAGGAGCTTCAGTTGGGGAAATGCCTCCATAAGATCCAGCTGTAAGATATTTTCTCAATTAGTGATCAAGGGGGGAGGTCCCCTTGTGGGTGGTGCCATCTCTGGGCTGGTAGTCTAGATTTTATAAGAGAGCAGGCTGAGCAAGCCAGGAGAAGCAAGCCAGTAAAGAACATCTCTCCATGGCCTCTGCATCAGCTCCTGCTTTCTGACCTTCTTGAGTTTCAGTCCTGACTTCCTTGGTGATGAACAGCAGTGTGGAAGTGTAAGCTGAATAAACCCTTTCCTCCCCAACTTGCTTCTTGGTCATGGTGTTTGTGTAGGAATAGAAACCCGGAGTAAGACATGGGCTTAAGCAGAAGATTGACATGTTCTGATCACTGCCTCATAGACAATCCCCCTGTAAGGGGTAGAGGCAGTGCTCTATAGAGAAGGGCACAGAATTAGGAGATTGTTGAAATCCTCCTTGTGACAAATCCGTAGTTTAGACAGGCTTGTGCTGTTGGATGTCACCAGGAAATTGTTTGCATATATATATATATATATATATATATATATGTGTGTGTGTGTGTGTGTGTATGTGTGTGTGTGAATGTATGTATGTATGTTGTATATATGTATGTATGTATGTATGTATGTATGTATGTATATGTAAAAATAAATTTAAATTCCACCAGAGGAATGCATGTGGGATATGTATGAGTGTGTAGGGAGAGAAGTGAAGAATGGTATGTAGGTATATAATTTTCTTCTGGAATAAAAAGAGGCTGATTGAACTAACATTTACTGTAAGTGGAAATAATGCTCTTTTTCAAAGACAAATATTAAAAAATCCCATTAACTTATGTGAAGTTTGAAATGATAGAAAACAGAGAGAAACTTGTATTATAAACATGGAACTAGGAATTGGGAGGTATCAGTGTGCAATTATTATTTGAAAGAGGCATCTCTATAGGAAAGGGTTAACTGAAGATCCCAAATGATGAGACAAAAGTGGAGAATGGACTGAGAGAGAAGGGAAAAGATGACATTAACTATGTAGTGTAGAAAGCTCTTCTACAAACAGGCCACTGTTCTTGCCTTCACTGGAGACCAGCACATGATTGGCACCATTAACCTTGCTTTTGGAGGTAAGGAGTTGAGGATCATGAACCCCTTGATGATATATGTAGGCATTTAACTGTGGCTAGTGGGAGCAGCTCATAGCTCCTGCCTCTGGATATATAAGAGGTTAACAGTTTCTTGGAGACATTCTTTTCATCAGGGGTAAAGTCTCCAGTAAGTTATCTACATTCTTGTTAGCAGTCCTAATTAAACTCATTGTTGCATCAAGCTAGACTTGGGTAAAACCAATTTGTTCATTTGTTATTGGTGACTTATCTAAACCTAGTGTTCTTATTTAACTTCTTTGGAAAATTTCACACACTATGTTAAATTTGTGAGAGATAAACTAGAGAAACAAAATTAGTTTTCATAGATAGCTGTGGCAACCTTGACTAAAGGGTCCAAAAGAGACTGAATGTGAAGTAGTTGGGATAGAGAAAAGAGAATGGTTTCAGTGACTCCATACACATGATGCAGAGGCTTGACATATAGCATAATGCTAAAGTTTTTGCTTAACATGTTTAGTGCAAGTTTTCATGTTCAATCCCTAGCATTCATGACGAATAAAATAGTGTACAGGACTAAGTTGTGGCTAAATGGGCAAAGATCTTGTTTTGTATAAGCATAAAGATCTAAGTTCAAATTCTCATACACCAAGTAAAATGATGAGCATGATGGCATCTTATTCCAGTTGGTGGGAGACTGAGACAGGAGGATTCTCAGGGCTTTCTGGACAGTTCATCAATAAACCTTGTGATCTCCAGATTCAAGGTCTCAAAAATCAGTGGGAACTGACTAAGGAAGACATTTAGGCTGCTGAACTCTGGGTTCCATATGCAGAAACATGGGGACATACCGGTACTTATAACAAGTGAAGACATACATGCACCATACATGTATATTTACAAACACATAGAGCAAATTTGAAAAATGTGGTAGCTTTTTTAAGATAAAAAACATTATGGTCAATGTTTTATACAAGTAGATAATCCATTGTTCAAGAACTTAACATTCAAAACAATAGGGCATTAATTTAAAAAAAAATCAAATTGAAGAACTATGCAGAAATAATCCACATGAGTCAGCTTTGTAAAGATTCAGTTCATGTTGAAGGCAAGACGCAAATTCAGTTAGTCATAACACCAATTGCCAGACTATCATACTTATTATCATGTATGGTCTATAAAACTTTTGACAGAAGAAAGATGAACTTTTGGAAACCAAACATTTTGTTTAGTGCTATCAAATAAAGGCTTTGGCAGGGTAAGAAAGAGGTGTGTATAGTAGCAAAAAAATCTGGATAAAGATGCATTATCAACAAGCATCACCTGCATTGAAACAGAAATAAATTTCAGTCCTACAGGAATAAGGAGCTAAGATGACCTAGGATGTACAAATGCCTGTGTATGAGGTAATGTGTGCTGCCCTGCTTGTGTGACCTTGATATTCACAGGCTGTTTTATTGAATGCTCACTGCCATTGCCTCCCGAAAGCGTTCTGGTTCTGTGCTTTTTTTCCTCACACCTCAATGACTAATGATGGTTTAGGGTCTGTTACTTATAAGTGCTGCCCCTGAAACTTTCCTGGATTCCTTTTTTAAATATAAAACTATAAATGACCTTCAGGTATAATTGTTAGAAATTTCTCTATATTAAACATATCACTTCCTTTAAGTGAAGTACTAAGAAAAAAAAAATCAATCAACTGAAAAGCACTAAGTTTAAAAGAAAAGACAATAAGCTTAGATTTAGATAACATGAGTCAGTATGAAAGAAAAAGACCTAATTGGCTGTGTGGAGAGATCCCTGGAGATGCAGTATCAAACTTTGAAAAACTGTGGGCATTCTCTTTGGAACCTAAGCAGTGGATGTTAACTCACCAATTTTTCCACATGATCTGAAAGATTATGTCCAGACAGATATCTACCCAGGATAAATGAGATTGTAGAACATAATAAAGAACCCTGAGCTCTAGCCATTTGATCCTTTACATTAAATGAAGACACACTTAAAAATCCCTAAGTGGTAGACTATATATCAATGTGATTATGCAAGAACTCTAAGCACTCTACAAGTAGATGGTTCAAAACCTCACTAGTATATGGCGTGCACAGCTGTGTTAAGATTAAGCTATAACATGGACACAGCTTCTAGCTAGCCTCTTGGAGACACAATATAACAACCAAGTGTGCAGTTTCTCTATGGTAACATGTTACATTTGCAATATCTGGTTTCCTTACAGGTCACATTGCTACAACATTTTAGTGGTCTGAGGTGTGGAATATGATGGTAGTTGTAACAAAGTAGGGATTGGTATAATTGGCATAATATGAGAAGTAGTATTAATTTTATTAAGAGTGTGTGGGTGGGTGGGGGGGTGTATGTGGGTGTATGTGTACAGGTGACAAGGAGGGTAATGGAAAACATCAGATCTGCTACTACCCATGTGGTTACTGAGCACTGAACTCTGACACTGCATAAGTAGCCTGTGATCTTAAACACTAAGCCATCTCAGCAGCCTCACACACAAGAATATTGTGTTGACTTGAGTAAGAATGTCCCTCATATATTTAAATGTAGGGAGTGGCATTATTTGAGAAGGAATAGTAGGTATGACCTTGTTGGAATAGGTATTTCCTTGGTGGAGGAATTGTGTCAATCTGGACAGGCTTTGAAATTCCAAAAGACCATGGGAAGCTTATCTTTTTTTTTTTTTTTTTTTGTCTTAGCTTATGAAAGAAAGTAGCTCTCAGCTATTTCTCCAATACCTTGTATGCTTCCATGCTCCCCACCACTATGATACAATTCTGCAACTGTAAGCAAGCCCCAATTGAATGTTTTCTTTCACAAGATTTGCTATGGTCATAGGGTCTCTTAACAGCAATAGAGTACTGAGAAAGAAGTTGGTACCAGGGAACTGGGTAATGCTGTAGCAAGCTTGACCATGCTGCTTGTTGGCATGATAAGTACCTCAGATTTGGAAAGCATTTAAAAGCTGTATGTAAGCTTAATGGGCCATACTAGTAGGAGAATGAAAGACAGTTTCTGGGAAAAATGTAGATTAAGATGGCTTGACTCAGAAGATTTCAGAGAAGAAAGTTTGTGAGCTGGAGTTCCCTTTCGAGATCGTTTGGCAGAAAAGAGAAAGCTTCTTTCTTAGACTAAAGTGAAGAGTTTTGGATTAATGGCTTTGGCAGAGGTGATTTTAAGGTAGTCCAGTATTGACCGTGTCATGTAGCTGTAAGAAAAAGGAGCAAATACTGCATGAAGAAACTCAGAATGCACACTGTAAGGAAACAAAGAATACTAGTAAAGGTAATGTTGCAGCCATGATCAAGGAGAATAAAAGCTTAAAGAAAGGCCTGCTGCTATATGGACTAAAGGGGAAGGTAACCTTTAGACAACACTCCACTGTGCTAAGTTCCTAATTTGTGAACATGAATTAACAAGAAAAACTTAAGCTATGAAGGGAACCATCAACAAAGAAAACAATTAACTGCTGTACAAGCAATTAAAAGAAGAGACCAAGTCCTAGGCCCAGCAAGCAGCAGAACTTGGCATCTGCAGTCACAACCATATGGTCTAACTTTAGAGTCAAGGATACAAGGAAGAGGTTATGGAATCTACTTCCGTGTATAAGGAAAGCCACCGAGGACAGACATATGTCAAGGGTGTCAATGTTTGGAGGACCAGAGAGGTCATGTTGTGAAGCTATGAGACTGAGGCCTAGATGGTGTTTGTGACCCCAGGATGATGGAGTGGCATTACTTGAGAAGGATTAGGAAGTGTGACCTTGTTGGCATGGGTATGGCCTTCTATCACGGGGGAGGGGGGGTAAGTATCAAGATGTTAAAAGCCCATTCCATGTCTGGTTCTTTTTCTCCATCTTGGCCTGTGGATCAGGAGGTACCACCTCTGATTTACTGCACCTCATGTGCTACCCTGCCCCCTACCATGATACTAATGGAGAAAACAACATTTGAAATGTAAAAAGGCCCTAATTAAATATCAAAGAAATTAGATTTACCATAGTGTCTATTCACAGCAATAGAAAGAACACTGACTAAGAGGAATAATAAATTAACTCTCTGCCATGTTTTAGAGACTTAAAAATGTGAACCATGAGCAAGTGCTTTTCATTCGAAGAAAAATAGCCAAAAATATATTCCTTCATCTCTCTATCATTTATTAATTGTAAATTACTTCCTGTATTGTTTGCTACAATTTCCTATTACAGTTCTGCAATTTGCAGCCTGCTTTGCCTCAATCTTAATCTTCTTGCATTAAATTGTATGACATAACTTCAGCAGGTCCATGTGGCATGTAAGCATTAAATGATTCTCCAGATCTTCATTTGTTCTAGTTGGTTGATCCAACATGTTAGTAATAAATTTCAGTAAAGCCAATATAATGCTTTTAAATCCTAAAAGACCATCTTAAGTTTATTTTCCTTATTATTATCATCGTCTTCACTATTATTACTGCTTGAGGGCATGCACATGTCTCACTAATACCGCTTCTCATCTTCCAGCTTAACATGGGTTTCAGGCATGAAACTCATGTCGCAGAACTGATGTGTCAAGTGCTTTGCGTCTGATAAGCCCTCACAAACTGTGTATAATACTTACCTTTGAAAACTATTTAAAGCCTTACTAGCTCTTTCTTCTCATGGGTATAGGAACACTGTACTTTTTTTTATAGATGCAACCCTTTTCATATCTAAAAGCTGTATATAGTTTAAGTTGTTGATTTCCAGTTCATTAACAAGTTCCTGTTGTAGTTTTTAAAATCAGCAATAATATTCATTTTGAAAGTCCGGAATGTATCTGTGGAGAGACCCAATATGCCAAACACTGTAAGCTGAAAGTCAGTGCTCAGAATCTGTTTCTTGTTTATTCATTTGGTGAGCAAGTATTTACAACTAGATAGTTATGGACTCACAACAGATGGAAATCTGAAGACATAGCAATTAGTAACAAATTTATGGACTGTATAAAAGAAGACAGAAACATATTCTATCAACACATTTGTGCTAGAAATGTATGTGAAGTATTACTATAGTGAATAAAATAATTTATTTTGTGAACTGAAAATATCCCTATGGAGAAAGAAAAGCCAAAATGGTATTTAGCAATATATGGAAACTAATTTTCTCTGCATGGAACTTATATATAATTTAGAGAATAATACTTTTCCAAATAAGAGGAGGATTAAAAATATCTTTTAAACAATTATATGTATATATAGTTATATATTTTCAGCTATAAATACATCTATATTTGGGACTATAAATCAAGTACAAACTGCGTTGCTAATCTATTCATTTACTATGCTGTATGGCGTATAAGACTTTTCATAGAATCTGGTAAAAAGCATAATTATAAAATTTCCTACCTATATACTTTTAATTATCTAACTCTATTGTACCTAAGCCTATGGTATGAATATTATCATGGCTAACTTAAGACAAAAAAAAAAAAAATCCCAGAATGTCCAAACAATTATATTAAATTCAAATAATCCCTTTTAATCATTTAAATATATTCATCATGATTAATCAAAATAAGAAACTTGAAAGATATCCTTATTCAAGTTAAAGACAACAAAGTCATCTCTCTCTCTCTGTTTTTCAGCATCAAGAAATGAAAAGAAAGGAAATAACAAAAAGACAATTGACCTAGCCTGTTTTAATGCTCATGCATAAGAATGGATACCACCCTCCTGCCACTGATGTCCCTTCTAAATTAAGCCAAGGCCATTCACACTAGTCCTAAATGCTGAGAGCTGCAGGAAAAAGAGAGACTTTGGCTGGGATTTCAAAACTGACAAAAAAGGGGCAGATTTAAAACTGGGTCAATCACTTCACTGACCTCAGTCACTAATGTTAGCTGTACAGCTTCTGTTGGAACCTGAGTGAGGGGATTTCCCAACAATATGCTTGAGTCAGAGAAAGATGAAGTTAGGAAATAATAAAATTCTTAAGTAGCTAATGTAAGGGAGAGTAAAAAGTTTCTATCTCACTCTTATACATTTGAGACAGGAGAAGGAAGAAATACGTGACTGGCATGAGGGATGATCATGTTTCAAAAGTTTTTCTTACTTGACTTTATCTTTAAGTATCTATGAAAAAAAAAACCCTTCATTAGTATATTTAGGTGATTAAACGTGTGCTGCTCTAACTTTCATGCCACCAAACTTCAGAGAAACTCAGCTAGTTTTGAGGCCAATGAAGGAAAAGAACAGTTCTAATCTTTTATTTCCACCATGCTTCCAATGCAGCTGTCTTTCTGAGCCACTGTCCCTACTCAGTCTGTTATATGTGAGAGAGTGAATTTTAATGAAAGAAAAAAGGATTTCAATGATGAGTGAGATCAGTAATGAGTTCCCAGGTGACACAGTGTACTAAGTACTAAATGTAAAAATATAATATCACATTTATAAGTACTTTCTCCATATTTGTAAAAAAATAAGTCACACGTAGCCAGGAATTATATATAAAATTATGTAAGTAAAGATTACATATATATATATGTATATATGTATATATACATATATACATATATATATATGTGTGTGTATATATGTATTATATATATACTAGATTATATAATATAAATGTATATAAAGATAAAGATAGAGATAATTAACACACATATACTTGCACAAAGAAATAGAAGGAGGTATATACAAATTAATAGCATTTACTGACCATCAAAATAATAGCATTTACTGAGCATCAAAATATCCAATAACCCAGATGATTTTTTTTATATAACTTCTTTAAAAACCAAAGAATCTTTCACTATGCTTGTTTCATTGGATAAAGACATTGATGGTCAGAGTGAAGTGAAAATAAGTTATCTAATTTTGGAAGCTGATGCTATAACCAAATGCTGAATCATGTTCATTTTATCTGAGCAGCTCTGTTTTTCTGTTAGGAGTCATTCCTTAAGAGATCCTCATAAAGGCATACATAGATTGCTACAAGGCAATGACTGCAATACGGGTAACTGCTCAGACAAACTGCTCTAAGTAAAATTTTGCACATAGGCATATTGAGATGAAAGTGCTTTTTTTCTGCAAAAGGCTCTGAAGAACACCTGCCTAAGCTAAGCAATAGGTTTAGCATAGTAACCAGTGCATTCATTTGTTATCTTCACAGTGTAGATTGAGACACTGAAATGCTAAGAGATTCATTAGGCAAATAATTAAGTCATATAAAATAAAGTAGTGATGACCATCATTCATTAAGAAAAAATATACATACCTACATTTAGGTATGTAAAAAGACTGTTAATGAAAAGAAAATTTATAAATGACAAAAGAATTATTGGACACCAAATTCATGTCTATATTACATTAGCTCTTTCTATTCATTTTTATATGGATTAGGGGAAATATTCTTTGCTGACATGTGAATTGAACATCAAGCATTTAGAAGCTGTTTGTATAAAAGATGAGCTGGAATGCACAGTTTACACTTAATTACATTTCTGAAGGTGTGAACATTCTAAGATTATCCTGTGCATTAAGGTGCCCTGATTACAAAATCCTTACCTATGAAAAGAATCAGATTCAATTGTGAACATTGGCCATAGCTGTATTGTATTAAGAAGATTTAAGGCAGTGACATTCAGGAAATTTTTATGGGAGCCACTTTCACATTCAATAGTATCATATCATTTTCTTTCCAAATATCATATCTAATCACATCTGTAATGAAGCTTTAGACAAATTCTGTATGGCACTTTCTTCTTTAAGCAAAATTATGAGCAAAACCATGTCACATATGATCAGCATTATTTGGCTTTCAGTTCATTATTTGACTATATAATACACATCTGTAGAATGCTTTATGTGCAGATGATACCTGGGGCCATCTTCATTCATGGGTATTCCACAGACCAGCCTTCTCTAAATGCTTGGGGGTCTTTCAAACTCAAGTGTAAAGTGTTCATTAACATTTCAATCATTTCACACCTAGTAGCATATACCATATGCTAGTCACCTAGTGAAAGAAAAATTACATAACACTATAAAACCCCAATGCAGTCAGCTCTGGGCAACTCTGAGGAGAAGGTAATCTGAGCTGCCAGCCTCACCGGGGAAGGAGGGAAAATGTGGCAGTGAACCAGCTCAGTTCCTACACTTTCAAAAGTATGAAATGCCACTTGTGATTTATGACAGATGAGAAGTGGAATCCTTACCATAGCCATATCCTTTTGCAGTGTGGTATGATTTTGGGAATTGTCATTATTACATATTTCTTTGGAAAAATTTGCACTCCTTTCCTAGAATAGTGGAGTTGTTCCATAGGGTGCATCATTTTTTAATTACATATTTTTATTTATTTTCATGATAATTCTAAGTCTAAATATTGTTGTTATTTACATTTTTAAACCAAGAAACCTGGAATAATATAATATGTTCAAGACCAAGATTCTGATAGTGATTGAAAGTCAGTTGTCAGGTAAACACATTGTGGCCAATGGGGGAAAAAGATAAGCAGACAACTGTGGCAACGAAGACAGACATGTCACAGAAGATCAAGAGTACTACGTTCTGAGGACACTCAGGCGTGCAACTCCCATAAGTATTTGATGCATCAAGGAGTAGGGACTCAAATACCTTCACTGATTTATTACAGAAACACATTTCCATAACACATTTCTTTTAAATGAGAGGTTCCTGTTCTTCCTTGGATTCAACCCAGAATATTCTGTAACATTGCATAAAGCCTCTTAAGAGGCATGTGTATATATAATCAAAATTTTATATTATTGCTCCCATTTCAAAAGAGGTAAAGGAATACCTCAATCTTTTCTAATTCTATCCAAAATCAGGATATACAAGTATCCAAAGGGAAAAGAAGGCGTTAGCACCAACAAGCAATTGAACATAAAACAGTCCCATGAACACAAGTACTTTAAAGTCCCTAATAAAATTGACTTTAGTCATACTTTTATCTATTCCCAGTTCAAGGTAAGTCATGCCAGGAATACGTTCCTGAAGACCATGGAAGGAAAAGCCCTAGCTAGAGATGTTTGGAGGAGGAAGAAATCCTATGTGCCTTAAGACAGCTTGCCCCCACCCCCTACCCTCACATACACACATTCAAGAGAGAAGGAGCCAGTTCATATAATCATTTCTTAAACAGTTGCTTCATTTCCTAACTAAATGTACTCATACATGCTGACAGAATTCAAAGTACTCAACTGAAATTTCCTAGAGAATATTCATTTAGAACCATTTTATTCTGTACTTGCCTACAATTTTCTCTATTTTATGATTCAAAATTATAGATATATGCAGAATATTTTGAATAGCAGTGTAATTAAGGATTGTAAGACAATACTAGGAACATGTCAGAAGTCACTGTATTTAATACAAAGTAGAATTAAGCTTATAAAATTATACTTATATAATGCATGTGTCTGTGTTTCTGTGTATTAACTACTGTGAAGAAGAAATGATGGTTGTCTTTAAGGTAACATTCCCCTTTACTTTCTTCAATAAAAACACTGCAAATTTCACATTCTTTACTAAAACTGCTTGAAGGCAGAGAGAAAATGTTATCGTGAAAAAGGAAACTCAGGTCTGTCACTGAGCTGGTATGTCCAAGGTAGAGATAAGCACATGCTGAGAGAGAGGTGTCCACAGTCCCAGAGGAATTATAGAGAAGTTCCATTGAATGTAGTATCATGTTTTATGATGGTTTAAACCTATTACTTCATTTGATCCCATTCATTCTCTTCATACAAAGTTGAAGATGCAATGCTACTGCCGCTGCCTATATGCCAATCATGTTAATATTGATCATCACTTGTCTTCTCCATTATCCATCTTCAAAAGAACTGCTCCGTCATTGCTCACAATAATCCTTACCTTTTGCAGCAGACGAGACGAATCTCACTAATCCCACTAGTCATAGGAAAACATGTGATAAAACCTGACCATGTAACGCTATACTCTTGACCATAGCAGTGAATAGAGGAAGACATATCAGTGATGTTAATTAGACCTTTTCCACAATATTTCATGGCTGGAAAACCAATTTAATGTTTAATATGATCTGGATATATATCCTCAGGACAATAATTCCCTAGGAATGTAGTCAAGCAGAAGAAACAATTTGAGACATATGAGAGATTTCTCTTTCTCATAGAAAGAGATGGCCTGGCTTGAAAAAAAAAAAAAAAGTCTAACTCTGTTTAGATAAGCCTATCAATATGTATATCAAGGATTTCATTTTAACAGTTAAATTAGTTTGTATTTATCCTTTTACACATTCAACCACAGTAATACTAATACAATAATTGTTCCATGAATGTAGATTATTGCTCAACAGAGGGATATAAATTAGGATTCAAGGAGATTAAGGTGATCAGGACAACCAAAGTAATTCATCTTTGGGAAGTTCTAAATCTCCACTTGTAGAAGTATAGGATATGTTCTTGCCTGTTTATGTAGATGGTGCTAATTTTTCCAGATGGTATTAAGAAAATATTGAAACATCAGAATAGAACGAAAATAGATAATTGGACAGAATGCCTGCTGGAATGTGGAATTTTATGACTAGTTCTTGAAGTCAGAGAGAACAAAAGAAAGGAAGTAAGAGAGAGGTAAAGGAGGAGATAGAAAGGGGAAAATAGGAAGACAGAGGAAAGAAAGAAGGGCTGTTAGGGGGAGCAGAGAAAACAATAAATGTGGGAGAGGAAAGAAAGAAAGAGAGAGTGAGAAGGAAAGAGGAGAGAGGGGGGAGGGAGGGAGGGAAAGGAGGAAGAAAGAAGAAGAAAGAAAGAAAGAAAGAAAGAAAGAAAGAAAGAAAGAAAGAAAGAAAGAAAGAAAGAAAGAAAACTATTCATTTTTCATTCATAACAATTGATTTCAAAGAAAAATGGTAACCTTAATATGCTTTATGTTAAGGTGACATAAAATATATCAGATAAGCTGAAGTTTATACAACCATATTTTACAAAATGAAAAGGCAAAATGCATGACTCCAAAGCAAAACAAACAAACCAACAAACAAGGGAGGTAGATACATAAACAAATACCATATTAGATCACCAGAGCCACAGAAACTGGAGCAACATCAGTAAGAGACCATTGACATACTCAAACAGGCACTAAACTTAACAAGATATGTCAAACAATATCATACTTCATGAAGGTTCTATCTTAATACAATATTTCAGAATTTAATTAATGCAACAAATTCAAGTTCAAGAAAATGTCAAAATTCTAAGTAAAGTCTAGTGAAACCCAAATTTTCCTTATACACTTCCTGTCAAAAGAAAAAAGAGAAAGAAATAGAAAAAAATGAAAAGGAAAAAGTAGCTCTTATTAAGACTACTGTAACCTAATTCAACCTGGATTTAAGAGAGTGATTAGTGGCTTCACTGCCTCAGGCAGATACACTAAATTACATTGCTAGGAGACAGAAACTCCTAAATGAAATTCACATTCAGGATGAGACTCCTCAAGCTTGGGTGGGAGCAGCCAGACCAGAGAGGAAACAGAACAAAAGTCAGCTCTGGGTTCCCAGGCATTATTTTGTCATTGCAATGTCAGCTCTGGCTACTCTTCCATCCTTAAAGCAACCTCCACACCAACCTGGAAGTTGTTTCCCAAACTATGCTTCTCCAGAATGTAAATCCTGCCGATTACCTCAGACACTGCTCTGGAGCAATTGCATGCTAGATGTAACACATTGATGCAGAAATTGACACAACCTCCCTGTCAACTTTGGCCTTTGGTTAGAGTCACTGCATATTATTCACTTTTGTCTCTTCTTTCCTACGACAATGTTTGTTGTGTGCATATTGTAGTCCACAAGCATAATTTGGACGGGCTATTTGGGGACTGTTTAGATCATCCGTGTAGTTACAGGTTCCACATCTGCTTAGAGTGACACCTGAGCTAAACAAAAGTGAGTTAGGTAATCTGATATCACAATGCTGGACCTGAGTAAACAAAGTGAACAGTACATCCCAAGTAGTTTGATGTACTCAGTTAGAACTGTCATCTATTAGAAATGCATTGCCTACAAATTAGGAGCTATTCTAGATTCCATATTATTTGTGACAGATGTATCTTCTCTGTGTGGCAACATGATTCAGTCTAAGTAGTTTTATTTTATATTTTATATTATTTTATTTTATTTTATTTACTTATTCACATTACACCCTGCTCACTGTACCCTTCTCGGTCACCTCCTCCCACAATCTTTCCCGCCTACCCCTACCCTCTCCTCTAAGCAGAGAAGGGTCCCTAGGTTTCTCCCCACCCTGGCACTTCAAGCCTCTAAGAGGCTACATACTTCCTTTCCCTCTGAGGCCAGACAAGGCAGCCCAAGTAGAAGAGCATATCCCACAGACAGGCAGCAGCTTTTGGGATAGTCCCTGCTCTAGTTGTTCAGTACATACATGAATGTCAATCTGCACACCAGTTACATGTGTATTAGAAGGCCTAGTTCCGGACTGTGTATGTTGTTTGGTTGGTAGTTCAGTCATGGAGAATCCAAAGGACTAAGTTAGTTGATTCTGTTGGTCTTCCTATGGACTTCCTATTCCCTTAAGGGCTGCAGTCCTTATCCTGTCTACAAGAAATGCATAGATTGGGGCAAAGGGTACACATGGAGGGACATATGCATACATAGCAGAGAATGGCCTTGTTGGACATTAATGAGAGAAGAGGCCCTTGGTCTTGTGAAGGTGCCCCATTATAGGAGAATGCCAGGACAGGGTAGCAGGAGTTGGTGGATTAGTGAGCAAGGGGAGAGGGGATGGGATATGGGGATTTTTCAGAGGGAAATGAGGAAAGGGGATAAAATTTGCAATGTAAATAAAGAAAATGTCTAAAAAAAATAAAAATAAAATAACAAAAAAGGAAAAAGAAAGAAATGCACAGATTGGTGATGGAGCAGAGACTGAATACCTTGGGCAATGACCAATCAATTCATGATAGTCTGTTATGCTTGCAGACAGGAGCCTACCATGGCTGTCCTTTTAGAGGCCCTACCCACCAACTGACTCAGACAGAGACTGTCATCTACAGCCAAACTTTGAATGGCGCTTGGGGAATCTTACGGAATAATAGCAGTCTAAATATTTTTGTAAGGTTAAGCTTCCACTCCCGATCTCTTCTTGATTCCAACCGACTGCAGCTCCTCTTGATTCCAGTTGACTGCACTACACAGTACAAAGCCTAGAATTCAGGACTAGACATCTAAAACATTCGCTTTCCTAGCCATTCTTTGCTGATTACCACACCCATATATTTTTAGTTACTAGATCAAGTAAGTTTTAGTTTAAAAATTATGAATTTTCAGATGATGAAATAATAACAAAAAGAAATAGGGGATGTTGACCTCAGCAATTTCTTACACAAAAGAGGAAGTTTAAAGCTGTTAAATACTTAAGGTTTTCCAGAAATTATTTTGAGTATGTTACATGCACTTACTGGGAACTGTGGTAATCATTATTTTAAACAGGGAAATGATGAAAGGCAGAGTGGTTATGTGTTCTCTATTACAGAACACTTAAAGGATGAATTGAAAGCCACAGTAGATACCATAAAGAACCCAGGTACACATGTAGTTATTAGTTTTACTTGTTCATAGAAGAGCTTATAAAACTACTGTAAATAGAACAAATTCACTCAAAAGCCATCTAAGACCACAATAAAGGCAAAGGCCACGCCTAGACATAAGAAGAATGGTGTCTGTATCTGGAGGAATCCATGATGTTATGTAATTGACATTTCATGAAGGAACATGTTACTTGTACACAGAAGGGCCCAGCCCACAGATACATGGGTGAACACTGGTCATTTTTAATACACTCTTATAATACTATGTCCATTTTAAGAAGAATATATTTATCTTGTTTTAAAAAGTATATACAATATACTTTTCCCTGCTTTTCCTCCCTTCCATCTCACCCTCCACTCAAACATAAATAAAAATTCTGTCTTTAGCACATTAAAGGCAATGTTGTTTCTGACCCACCTCTTCCGCTATTTGCTTCTAAGGATGTTCAGCTCTGTACTGGTTTTACAGACCTTGTTTCCTTGTGACTTGTGAAATCAAAGCTACAATGCATAAGTGCTTTCATTTCACTACGCTTCCAGCTAAATCCTGCACAGTAAAACAAATTAAGCAGATGGCAGACGTAAATGTTAAAAATTGGGGGAAAATGTATGAAGAAATCTTAGGATAAATTAAAATATAGGATAGAATATGCTGAAGTGAAATGAATTCAAGGTTGAAGTCAGAGAGAATTTTAAACCTTTTTAGCTTCCCTGAAGATGCATGAATGATTCAGGGCAGTGACTGAAAGTGCTTTCCCATGACAACTATGCCTTTGTAATGCTTAATTCCCAAATTAGTCAAAAGCCTTATTGCTTGGCTCTTAGAGGAATCCATGTGACCATCTTTTGCTTCACAGTGAAGTGTGCACAGTCTCATTCATATGAGGAAAGTTTGAAAGACAAGAGACATATGAGGTTTTTAAATTAGTGATTCCTGTGGAGAGTCCAGATTTAAAAAGAAAGCAATTCCCAACTCCTGAGCATTATGGCTTCCCACATTCTGCTGCTAAGGAACCTGCATGCACTGTACAATTTTGAGCTCTGTTAAAATGCAAATTTTCCAGGGAGCATTCAGTCTCATGAGTCATTTCAACTATGAGTAAACGGATCTAGCAGAACATTTCCTTAGGAAGGGAGAAGGCAGGCAGAAGCATATGACTGTTAGAGGCTTGAATTTTAAAAAAAAGAAAAAGGCTCAAAACTCTAATTCCTAAAAAGGGAGATTCTAGAGCCAAAACATACTTCATAAAATATTTCCCCTGGTCTAGAATTCATCCTAATATATGTAAGGGTTTCCTTCTAAAAGCTATTGCCAGTTTAATCACACATACATAGAAAAGTGACAAAAGTGCCTGTTACCAGTTATTTTAGGTCCTCTAACCACCAGTGTTTTCAAGAACTCCTACCATCTATTGGTGGACAATGAGAGTCAGAAATGAGATTTTACAATTAATAAAATATATAAATATTCTGCAAATGTGGATCTTCTCCATGCCAGTCATGATGCCTGTCTGGCTTCAATTCCTCCTATACATGTTAACATTATAAAGCCATTAAAGAATCCCATGCATTCTAAATGCTGAAGTGGGAGGAACTCAAAATCTGCCTAGGGGAGAGCAAGTTTATGAATGCCACAACTGTATCAAGTCCTGATGCCAGCAATAGAGAGCATTTTAGGAGCAATAGCATGGTATCTATTCTCCACTGCATGGCCCCACATTCAGAAATTAAAAGTGGTAGAAAGTGTTAGGAAGTTGTACTGTCATCGTTAAAGGTCAGAAATGGGGAGATAGATATGATCATAACATACTGAACACATGAATGAAATTATCAAATACATAAAAATTGAGAGAAAATATCTTTTAGAAGTGTTTCTGCTTTTATATGTTGGAATCCTAGCATATTGCATCTAGTCTTTCGTACCTGTTGTTAAAATTTCTTGATGTACTGTGAGCTAAAGCAAATAACAATACATACCTAAATTGCTATCTTTTGTGTCTCGGATTTGGGTGAGGGAAGAAACATTATCTCTGAAGTATAATGTACAAAGAAAGATTGTGTGGGCATGCCCAGCAAAATGAAAAGCTACATTTTAAGTGTTTGTATTACAGGGAAAAGGCTCTAATAATTTAGATTAACTGCCAAAGTACCTCTAAAAGATTGAAATAAAAGCAAGGAACTTTTAAGAGCTGGGAAGAGCCGATGAATAGTCGCACAGAAGAGACACCATTTCCCTGGGGAAGCTGTAGAGAAACACATTTTAAAGATACTTATAACAAAAATGTAATCCCTTAGTTTGTATGAGAATGGTTGAATGGCTAAATTGAAAAGCAGAAAGTTAGCACTTTACATTTAATGGCACAAATTATTATATACACTCCTTATAGCACTTGACATCACAGGCTTATCAAATAGTGTTTGGTTTCTGTTGTTTGTTGGTGTGTCTGTTTGTTTTCTACAGACAATGTATTCTCAGCTGTTGCACTATATTTATTTTTGCAATACAGTTCTATATTCAATGATTTTTATTTAATGAAATAAGGAGCTTTTATGGAATTGGTTTCTTTCTCAGAAGTCATAACTTTCCATCAGGTATATAATTTTAAAGAGGATTGAGAGAACCCCTTCTGAGAACAGTGCAGTGCTGTTTCTCACTTTTCTCTAATTTTCAAAATCTATGCACAGACCTGCTGGAGCCTGCACACAGGAGCTAGTTAACATAAACACTCACTGAAAACTGATCATATTTCACATAATTCGAGAAGCATTTCTGAACAGACAAGAGGTGAGTTTGCTAATCCAACAGGAAATAATAGTATTCTTTGGTTGGGTTGTTCTTTTTTATTGAAAAGGAAGAAAGACTGTTTGTATACAATATATCCCTTTTTTAAATTCCTGAAAGGGGCTGGAGAGTTGGCTCAGCAGTTAAGAGCACCGACTATGCTTCCAGAGTTCCTAAGTTCAATTCCCAGCAACCACATGGTGGTTCAGAACCATTGCAATGAGATCTGATGCACTATTCTGGTGTGTGTCTGAAGATAGCTACAGTGTGCTCGTATAAATAAAAATAAATAATATTTATGAAAACCTACTCCTGATAGATACAAATTAAACAACAACTACCAAACATTTTGGAAAGAAGAGCTAAATTTGTATACTTAGGTGGAATGCTACTCCAATTGTGAAACTGTGGTGAGAACAAATTAATTTGCCAGCTCAGATAGCCTGTGTTCAAAGGTAGGTGAAAAGATATTTTTTACTATCGAATAAATGATATATATCATAAATAATACAATGAGATGTTTAAAACAGATGCCTGAGATTCTCTCATCTCCTATATGATGATCTCCCTATGTTAGCGAGGCTTGCTTCTGACATTTCTGCTTGAGTTGCTATATTTCTCATTAATATTTTTTACCCCAGTTTGAGTTTTCTTTATTGATTCTATTTCCACTTTCAGGTCTTGGTTTGTTTATTCTCTTCTACTGTTTGCTTTTGTTTTTAGAGATTCTGTAAGGGATTCATTCATTTCCTCCTTTAGGGTGTCTATCATATTTTATGGTCCTTGTTTTGTGCTTCAGCTTTGTGAGCCACCAGAGATGTTTGCAAGGGCAGAAGGGATGAGAGATGGGATGCAGTGTCCTGCTAAAGAGTTGGGATAAGACTGTGGGGTTAGACTTAAAGACATGGAGAGAAAGGTGAGGATCTGAAGTTAGTTTGCAGGCTTCCCTGGATATACTGGCTTGCTAGTTCCCAGGGATTCAATGTTGAACTAAGGCGCTAAGATAAAACATGAGAAGAGAAAGGAAAGTTGGAGGGGTAGATCTATATCATACACAGGAGATGGGGTTGTAAAAGGAGGAAGGGAAGAGGCAGAAGAGGGAAGCATGTGGTTGACTGCAGAGCTGGGGATACTACAGTGTGATGTGACTGAACTTTGATGAATAGGGAGAAGAAAAGGTGAGAATTTCTGGTTAGCCTACCTGCTTCCTTGGCTGGAGTGCATTTAAGTTATTGTAATCACACTTTTAATCTTTCTAAACTTCTCTCAGATGAATAGGGAGAAGAAAAGGTGAAAATTTCTGGTTAGCCTACCTGCTTCCTTGGTTGGAGTGCATTTAAGTTATTGTAATCACACTTTTAATCTTTCTAAACTTCTCTCAGATCCTTTGCATATTTTCACCTAACCAACTGCGCCCCCAAACAAATGAAAAACACAAACAAAAGAAAAGATAAATGACACACACACATGCATGCACAAAAACACAGTATCAGAATCCTATATATACAAACAAAAGAAAAAGAAGCCAAATAAGAGCCCAAACAAAAGCAATGTGCAGCAACTGTCTACAAAAATACCATAGAATTTGTTTTCTACTGCCATCTTAAAATATAATTGTGGTAAGAAACACAATATGAACTAACCAGTACCCCCTGAGCTTGTGACTCTAGCTGCATATGTAGCAGAAGATGGCCTAATCGGCCATCATTGGGAAGAGAGGCCCCTTGGTCTTGCAAACTTTATATGACCCAGCACAGGGGAATACCAGGGCTAAGAAGTGGGAGTGGGTAGGTAGGGGGAGGGTATAGGGAACTTTCGGGATAGCATTTGAAATGTAAATAAAGATAATATCTAATTAAAAAAATAAGAAACACAAATAGACCTAGAGAGAGTACAATGAAATGTCTCATTAATAAAAATATGATAGAATATGAATTCTGCTATGAGTACTGAATAACACAATACACTATATGTTATAGTTATAGTCAAAGCATATTTTAGCTTCCTGTGATGTTGGAGTTTTCATAATTTAAGCACAGAAGAAACAAATGAGGACGGTTTTATTTTAAAATAATTTCATCAAGAAGGAGCTAGTTTCAAGTTAGAATTAAAATAAAAATATTTCAAGCCAGGCAGTGGTGGTGCAAGCCATTAATCCCAGTACTGAGGAGGCAGAAGCAGGTGAATGCCTGTGAGTTTGAGGCCAACCTCCCTCATCTACAAAGTGAGTTTCAGGCCAGGAATATTACACAGAGAAGACCTGTCTCAAAAACAAACAAACAAACAAACAAACAAAAAAACAACAAAAGGATTTAAGAATAGTTTGTCTATTTAAAATGAATAATAAACCTTGGTGGATTAGTAAGTGGAGAATCAGTTATACATTGCAAAATAGGTAGGTGATAATTGCAATAACAATTACATTTTTTATTTTCAAAAATAATTTCAAGGCTACAAGTTAAAAAGAATTGTTTTGTTTTGGCTTGGTTTGTGTTTCTCTGTATATGTGTGTGTGATTGTTTTGTTGTTGTGGTGTTGTTGTTGTTATTGTTGTTGTTATAATTTTTTGAGACAGGGATTTTCTGTGTTAGCCCTAGCTGTCCTGGAACTCACATTGTAGTCTAGACAATCCTGCACCTCAGAAATATGCCTGCCTCTGTCCCCCTACTGCTGAGATTTAAATTTTGTATTCCACTTCCACTTAAGTGATTTTGTTTGTTTGTTTGTTTGTTGGCTTGGTTTTGCTTTTATGAGGTCTTTGCTACAGTAGTGTTTTAGGAATCCAGGAGATTCTGTTAATGCCTTTCTGTAATTAGACTGATATTACGCTTGGTTGCTGCAAGATGGGAAACCTCTCTTTATTTTATACCCACTTAATTTATTTGTTTATCTGTCCAAGCCTTAAGTTAGTGTTTGGCAACATGATTACAATGTTAAGTGTTCTAGTTTCCCTTTTTGTTGTTGTTCTGAAAAAAACTCTGACAAAAATAAACTGAGGGGGAGAAATTATTAAATTGGCTTACCCTTTCATAGTCCACCATTAAAGAAAGTCAGAGCAAGAAATTTTAGAAACTTGAAAGAGAAACCATGCATTTTACGGGCTCACACTTTGTACCATTTCACTCAAGTTCATGCTCAAATATCTTCCTTCTACACCCCCAAATTATTTGCCCAGAAAATGGTCCTGCCTATGGTAGGCTGGGCTTTCCTACATCAATTTGCAATCAAAAGTATAATCCACAACAATGCCCACATCAGTTCTGAAAAGGACAATAGTTTAATTGACAATTTTATCAGTAATTTTACAATATGACAACTTGACAATCAATGCTAAGACACTAAATAATTAGACAATAAGCTTATTAAATATTTAGCCAAGACATACAAGTGACTATTTTGCCATAAAACAGTATAAAATGGCCAGCTATTGAAAGCACAGGAGCTATGCAAACAGTCTATAACAAGGGTTTGCTTTTAACCGAGTAAATGGCATGTTGATGGATACTTAGAAGGAACACTTAAATAAGGCTAATGAATTTGAAGGAAAGCTATTTGAGAGGATATGTTAGAACAGGTGCCTATACTTTCACCTGCTATTTGTTCAAGTTCCTGGTGATTTTACCTCTCTTCGTCAGATAAAAAATAATCCCATCCAAGACCAACATGTTGGATCAGAAAGTGCACTGAGATTACAAGCATGTAGGAAGTAGAAGGTTACATAATTGACATTGGCAATACTGCAAAATGCACCTTACAGTGACAGCTAAGAAGAACTCCCTGTGTAACCTGCAGGCAGTTGCATCACTGAGGAAGAGAACATTCTCCTTAACCATAATTATTTGTTGCTCATACAGCCTCTGAGATAGGGATAGGCTTCCCTGAGTCTTCTTTTGTCATCCTGAGAACTTTACCCTTTCATTCATGGAGGAGATTTTCAATGGAGAATAAATGATATATAACAAGTACAAATTATCACACACATATTTAAAGTGTCTTAATTCAGATAAAGAGAGATGGGTATGGGGCATAGGTAAAAGAAGGCATTATGAAATTTAAAAGAAACAACTTCAAAATGTATGCATGTAAGGCATCTGTGAGAGAAGTGGAATTTGGGGATATGACAGAGGAGAGACAGATGTAGTAAATGGCTCTATTTTTGTGAACAAATAAAATAAACACGGGTTCCAAAATGAGTCCTTCCAGAGTTCAAAGATGAGTTGTGGCGCGTTGGTGAATCATAGTATTATGGCTTCAAGCCTACATTATTTTATTGATATGAGTGAGTGACAGAGGGTCATCACTGAAGAGACCTGGAGTAACTCCAGACAGATCTCCTAGGATCACTCATCCTTTAACCTTAGAATAAATAAGACACTTGAGCTTTAGCAGACCAACGTAGCATGCCAAAGAGAAGTACTATTACCAGAAACAGTGAATTGTGGAGGCTGTCTACCAAAGATATCTTTTCCTAACAATGAAATATACTCCAGCTTATTATTGTTTGATGCAGTATCTGTATTAGTTACTTTTATTGTTGCTTCAAGAAATGACTTAGAAAGAGAGGTTTTATTTTTGGCTTACAGCTGGAAGGTATAGACCATCTGAAATCTTTTCTTGTCAACTTTACAGTATGTGGAAATACTGTGAAGACACACTTCTAAGAATGTTTTTCACACACATTCTAGACTGAGTTACTGAGGTTTAAAATAAGAGCCACCCTATGGGTGGGTGGTATGACTCATGGGTTAGAGTCCTGGACTGATAGAAGCTGGAAAGCACCTACATACCAGCATTCATTTGACTCTGTTTTCTGACTCTGGATGCAGTAGCATAAGCTGCCTCACCTCTTCTCACTATGGCATCTCCACCTTAAGAGACTGGAACATAGATCTGTTGGCCAACATTAACTTTTTCTCCCTTCGCTTTTTGTCAGGTATAGTCACAGGTTAGAAAAGGTAACTAATACAGCACCTTTAGATTCAGTCTGACCCTGTGAGTCACATTTAGCCAGTCACATCTGGTCAGAGTGTCTGCCTTAGGATATAAGCAGATGATAAGAAGTCATTCTATCCTGTGACAAACCAAAGTCACATAAAGAAACCGTGTGAGAACACACTGCTCAGCAGCCTTGGATGATCCCTCAGAAGATAGTCAACATAAACACCTAGCCACACCAGGAAGACATCTTTAATAACCAACACAGCTTGAGCTGCAATATTTTGTACTTCTGTTAAAGCCACTAAGTAAGAATCTCTTAGCTGAATCTATATATCTCAAAGGAACAGGTGGAATTATTATTTTATCACTAGTGATTCTTGCCAATTTTTCCTGTACCATTTTGATATGTCTGTTTTAGATATTAAAATAAGACAGATCAATAATTCTGTTGGTATTATAAAATTGCTAATTCTACTTCCTACTTATGACGCCTCTTACTGTCTGATACCTACAGCTCCTATTTGATATTATAGGACTAAGTAACTCAAGCTTCTTCTAATTCTAAAATCATTTTGCCCACTCTTGAAAAAGTGGCCTAGAATCTTTGCAAGACCAGGGGACTGTCAGGGCCAGGAAGTAGGAATGGGTGGGTTGGGCAGTAGGGGAAGAGGGAGGGTATAGGGGATTTTGGGAGAGGAATCTAGAAAAGGAGGTAATATTTGAAATGTAAATGAAGAAAACATCTAATAAAATTTTTTTTTAAAAAAGAAGAAATGGCCTATATCATACAAACTTATTGCGTATACATATTTTAAATTGATATATTCACTATAGATTTTGATTATTTAAATATTAATTTAAGCCTGTTGTAGAACAAGGCAAAAAGTTTTATACTACCAAAAATGCTTCACTTTAAAAGGATAAAAAATATGAACAACTTGGATAAATCCATAGGTAAAACATATGTAGAATTCTAATTTTTTAAAATTATACATTGCAATTTTATAGCACATTTGCTATACCTTTAAATATTATCAAATATGTACAGTAGGTCTTTATTATGTCATCCTATATTTTCTATAAGATAATATCTGTCACATTGCTGATTTAATCAATACAAAAATTCAAAGGATTTAGCTATATTTAATTTTTAATAACTTGGTTTTAGTAACTTTGTTTATTCTGTGTTTCTGATAGCATTTTATTAAACAATCACCCCCCCCAGCATCTTTACAACCATAGAATGCACTATTTTGAATCATTTATGTTTGACACATTTTAATGTGATTATTGATTCTTAAAATATAAGGCCTGCCTACATTTTTCCACATTTTCTGTACTAATGTACTATATCTCTGTGTCATTTCTACACTGTAATAAATATTAGAGATGCTATTTTTTGTCACAAGATTTTCAAATACTGTCCAGGATTAAATTCATGTCTTTCCTTTTGATAAGTTTGACACCAAAAGTATTTACTTCTCAGTAATCAATAATGATCATATTTTAGGCTAACTTTATTAATTTTACTATACAACTCATTTTATCTGAATTGTGATTTGCCCCATATACATACTCTGTGCTGTTAGGATAGGGAATAACCAACTTCAATCATATGAGTGATCACAGAGTTCCTATCTTAGTCAAATTTTATCATTCTTGTCCACATATAATTATTGAAGCTCCCATTCTAGAATACTGCGCACGCATGAGCATGATTTAAACCCTGATGCAGTGTTTGGGGAAAGTGACAGATCCTATCTGTAGCTTCTTCTGGTTTGCTTTGTGGAATTCTGGGGAATCCTGTTCTTCTCTATTTGCTGGGCTGCCTCCTATCTTTTGTTACTTACTGACTTATCCTCATGCAGAAACAATGGTTGATTTAGAAATATGAGTCCTCCTTATAGAGTAATTCTCTTTAGATGCTATGTTACTCATAGAAAAGGATTTTGAAAGAGACCTTAATGACCAGGGATGTTCACAACTGGACATCAATTGTTTCTAAAGTCTGTTGCTTCACTAGGATTTTTTATTCCAGCTATATCCACTCAACAGCAACTCAATGTGATAAGAGAATACTGTGCTCAAGGCTCTCTCCCTCCTTCCCAGTTTGTCTTTAATCAAACTGATTCATAATCAATATTAAGAGAAAAATGTGTGCTGTTGGTGTGCATGAACAGTTACCCATAGAATGTACTGGATCCAAAGAGGCAAAGTAAAATTCTTAAAATGAGGTTCAATGAAAAAAAAAAAAAAAAAAAGGCAATGGCCAGTGCATGACATGTAAGCAGTATTTCCTAGCTTGCTGGTTACTTTCTCTGTGTGCCGGCCTTTGCTTCACAGCAAGAGCAGAGCTTCCGGCATAGCTTTTGCTTTCTACATCAAACATTTACTACCACAAAGCAGTGGAAACAGATTTCTATAGCTCAACTTGAATTTCATTTTTAATGACTATTTGGTCCTCACTCACAACAGTGATGGTTAGAGAAATAGGAACTAAAGTTCTTAACACCAAAAGAAACCACTTCAACTGTTTGAATCAATCGTATGGGATCACTGAGAAAATAAATGAATTCTAAACATCTTTCATTTTTCTACTAATTTCTCCTTAAAATTTAAATCTTTTTTCCTATTGCACTTAGGAACCTATAATTTAATAATGTAAAGTTGATTTTCACTTATAAAATGTACAATGAGCTTCATGGAATTTTTAACTGAGAAGGACCAAGTATTATTGTACAAAGGTATGAACTTTTATCAAGTAGGCTCAAACCCTGGTATTGCCACTTAGGAGATATGTGGCTTAGGTAATCAATGGATCTATCTGGTGTCAGTTTGTGGTTCAATAAACTGATGATAATAGTTCTTTGCATATAGGGTTTATTTTATTATAAACTGAACATTTAAAGCAAACATCAGGAAACAGAAGAATTGCTTTCAGTTATCAAATCTTACACTTAACAAACTATACCAAGCTAATTACTGTCTAAGGAATTCAAAGCTAAAATATTAAAGCACAAAATAATTATTTGTTTCTAAAATTCCAATTGAATTTTCTTTTAAAGTATAAATTTAATATACCTAGCATATAATTAGAATAGTTTTATAGTCTGGTAAACCCAAATAAATCAAATATATTTTCTTAATCTCCTACATCATTACAAAGCATGATAGTTGCCGTAGACACACACATAAAATTCCTTTTTTTTAGTTAATTAATTTATTTGGTTTTTTATACTTCATATTTTATTCTAGCGTCTACCCCACAATTATCCCACATTTCATACCTTTCCCTCCCTACCCCCATCTCTATGTGGATGTCCTCAACCCCCACTCCACCTGACCTTTAAACTCCCTGGGGCCTTCAGTCTCTTGAGGATTAGGTGCATCATCTCTGAATAAATACAGACCCAGAAATCCTCTACTGTCTGTGTGTAGGGGGCCTCATACCAGCTGGTGTATGCTGTTTGGTGGTCCATTGTTTGAGAGATCTCAGGGGTACAGATTAATTAAGACTGTTTGTCCTCCTACAGGGTCCCCCTTCTCCTCAGATTCTTCCAGCCTTTCCCTAATTCAACCACAGGAGCCAGCTGTTTCTGTCCATTGGTTGGGTGCAAATACCTGCATCTGACTCTTTCAGCTGCTTGTTGGGTCTTCTGGAGTGTGGTAATGCTAGGTCCCTTCTTGTGAGGGCTCCACAGCCTCAGTAAAAGTGTCAGGCCTTGGGACCTACCCTTGAGCTGGATCCCACTTTGGGCCTGTTGCTGGAACTTTTCTTCTTCGGGCTTCTCTCCATTTCTACCCCTGTAATTCTTTCAGACAGGAACAATTATGGATGAGAGTTGTGACTGTGGGATGTCACCCCTCTCCCTCATTTGATGCCCTATCTTCCTGCTGGAGGTAGGCTCTATAAGTTCCCTCTCCCTAGAGTTGGGCATTTCATCTAAGGTCCTGAGAGTCTCTTACCTCCTAGATCTCTGGTACATTCTGGAGGGCCCTCCCAACCTCCTATCTCCCAAGGGTGCTTGTTTCCATTATTTCAGCTGGCCCTCAGGGCTTCAGTCCTTTTCCCTCATTCAATATCAGATTAGGTTCCCCTCTCCCCCTGACGCTCCCCCCCATCCACTTTCCCACTCAGGTCCCTCCCTCCATCCCCACATGTGATTTCTTTCTTCTCTCTTCCAAGTAGGACTTAGGCATACTCACTTGGGCCCTTCAGCTTGTTGACCTTTTTGAGTTCTGTGGACTGTATCTTTGGTATTCTGTTTTTTGTTTGTTTGTTTGTTTGTTTTGTTTTTTTGTTTTTTGTTTATAGTTTTGTTTTGTTTTGTTTTGTTTTTTGTTTTTTGTTTTTTGTTTTTTGTTTTTGGTTTTTGGTTTTTGGTTTTTGGTTTTTGGTTTTTGGTTTTGGTTTTGGTTTTGGTTTGGTTTGCTTTTTGTTTTGTTTTGGCTAACTCCCACTTATTAGTGAATACATACCATGCATGTCCTTTTGGGTCTGAGTTATTTTACTAAGGATGATATTTTCTAGTCCCGTCCATTTGTCTGCAAAACTCAGGATGTCCTCATTCTTAATATCTGAGTAGTATTCTGTTTTGTAAACGAATCACATTTTCTGTATCCATTCTTCTGTCGTGGGACATCGAATACATAAGAACGTAAAAAGCTAATCAGCAAAAACAAAACAAAACAAAACAAAACAAAACAGACAAAAAACCCCAAAGAATAAGGTCTAGAACTAAATGGTGATTTCACAACTGAGGAATCTTGAATGGCTGAGAAGCACCTAAAGAAATGTTCAAAGTCCTTAGTGATCAGAGAAATGCAAATCAAAACTACCCTGAGATTCCACCTTACACCAATCAGAATGGCTAA
>NC_034594.1:7528181-7570289 GCF_900095145.1 Mus pahari | reverse complement strand
AGCAATAGAGGAGTGTTCCTCTTTCTCCACATCTTCACCAGCATCTGCTGTCACCTAGATTTTTCTTTCTTCAGAATCTTGAATGCATTTTTTTTAAATTGCTTATTTTTGTTATTTACATTTCAAATGTTATTCCCTTTCCTGGTTTTACCTCCAAAAAACACCATCCTCCTATCCTCTCCCTCCTACCCCTGCTCACCAACCCACCTACTCCCTCTTTCAGGCCCTGGGAGTCCCCTATGCTGGGGCATAGAGCCTTCATAGGAAAAAGGGACTCTCCTCCCATTGATGTCTGATGAGGCCATCCTCTGTTGCATATTTAGCTGGAGCCATGAATCCCACTATGTGTGCTCTTTGGTTGGTGGTTTAGTCCCTGGGAGCTCTGGGGGTACTGGCTAGTTCATATTGTTGTTACTCCTATGGGGTTGCAAATGCCTTCAGCTCCTTGGTTCCTTTCTCTAGCTCCTTTCTTGGGGATCCTATACTTAGTCCAATGCATGGCTGTGAGCATCTGCTTCTGTATTTGCCAGGTACTGGCAGAGCCTCTCAGGAGAGAACTATATCAGGCTCCTGTCAGAAAGCACTTGTTGGCATCCACAACAGTGTATGGGTTTGATGAGTGAGTCTCTAGATCGTCATTTCTTCAGTCCCTACTCAACACTTTTTCTCTGTAACTCCTTCCATGAGTGTTTTGTTCCCCCCTTCTAAGACAGATAGAAGTATCCACACTATGATCTTTTTCTTCTTGAATTTCATGTGCTTTGTGAATTGTATCTTGGTTATTCCTAGCTTCTGGGCTATGTCTTTTTATTGGGGAGCTAAATTCATTGATATTAAGAGGTATTAAGGAAAAAATATTATTGAAAATAATGCTTCCTGTTATTTTTGTTGTTAGAGGTAGAATTAAGTTTTTGTGGCTATTTTCTTTTTCGGTTGTTAAGATTATTTTCTGCTTTTTCTAGGGTATAGTTTCCCACTTTGTGCTGGAGTTTTCCTTTTATTATCCTTGGAAGGGCTCGATTTGTGGGAAGATATTGTGTAAATTTGGTTTTGTCATGGGTTATCTTGTTTGTTTGTTTTTTTTTTCCATCTATAGCAATTAAGAATTTTGCTGGGTATAGTAGCCTGGGCTGGCATTTGTGTTCTCTTAAGGTCTGTATGACCTCTGCACATAATCTTCTCACTTTCATAGTTTCTGGTGAGAAGTCTAGTATAATTCTGATATGTCTGCCTTTATATGTTACTTGACATTTTTCCCTTATCGCTTTTAATATTCTTTCTTTGTTTTGTGCATTTGGTGTTTTGTTTATTATGTGACAGAAAGAATTTCTTTTCTGGTCCTGTCTATTTGTAGTGCTATAAGCGTTTTGTATGTTCACGGGCATCTCTTTATGTTAGGGAAGTTTTCTTCTACAATTTTGTTGAACATATTTACTGGCCCTTTAAGTTGTGAATCTCACTCTTTTCTCTACCTATTATCCTTATTTTGGTCTTCTCATTGTGTCCTGGATTTCCTAGATGTTTTGGGTTAGGGGTTTTTTGCATTTTGCAATTTCTTTGATTGTTGTGTTAATGTTTTCTATGGTATCTTCTGCACCTGAGACTCTCTCTTCTGTTTCTTGTATTCTATTGGTGATGCATGCCTGCATCTATGACTCCTGATCTCTTTCCTATGTTTTCTATCTCTACTGTTGTCTCCCTTTGTGATTTCTTTATTGTTTCTCCTTACATGTTTACATCCTGGATGGTTTTGTTCAATTCTTTTACCTGTTTTGTTGTGTTTTCCTGTGTTCTCCTGTATTTCTTTAAGGGAGTTATTTATGTACTTCTTAAAATCTTCTATTAAAATCTTGAGATATGATTTTTAAATCCAAATCTTGCTTTTCCAGTGTGTTGGGGAATTCAGGACTTGCTGTGGTGTGAGAACTGGATTCTAAAGGTGCCAGTTAGCCTTGGTTTCAGTTGTGCTTGTCTTTCACCATTAGGTTATCTCTGAAGTTAGATGATCTTGCTGTCTCTAGTTAGAGCTTTTCCCTCCTGTGAGTCTGTAGCCTGTGTCAGCACTCCTGGCACACCAACTCTCTCCTGGCAGATCTTGTGTACAGAGGACTAAAGAATAGCCCAAGCTCCAGGTGCAGATGGCAACTGGAAGGATTCTGTCCAAGCATGTCCACTGTCCCTGTGCCCTGTGCGCTCCTCGAAGGTCCCACCCTGGACAGAAAGTGGCTATCTAACCTTGGCCTGGGAGTAAGAATACTCCTAGGAGACCAGCTCTCTCCTGGTCAGACCTGTGCACAGCAGGCTGTGGGACAATCTCAGCTCTCACGTGCAGATTGGAAGTTTTTATTAGGAAAGAATATTGAAACTTTCAAGAACCTTGCCTTTACTGAAGAGTTACTGCCTGAGTTACCAAGTAAACAACTCTCAGTGTCTCTGTTTCTTAAGAATCATAAATAATATTAAATTTGTATATTTCTCATATCTCTATCTCCAAATAATGACATCAAAAAATTTACATCCTCCTTATTCCTCAATGAATTAAACTATTTTGTCAATATAAAGAGTTTTATTATTTTTCATCATGATTCAAACTTACTTTCCCCCACCAAAGAGACTAAAATATTTTAGCATGTTTATCATGGAAAGGGGTATACAACTATTTGAAATATTATACACGTTCCCATGTTTATTTTTAGTTCCAATCCCCAGAATTTATCTTTGCCAATGTTCTGATTTAGCATCTATGAACATGGTAGATTCATAGGACAGTGATATATGATTTCTCCAGCCAAGATCCATCCAGAAAAAGAAGCAATTTTAGATGTTTCATGGAGATATTTTAATGTAGAGACGTGGTTACATTTGATGAAATAATTGTAAAACCGAATGGGTGATAGTGAACCAATTTAGAGGTTGGTAACAGTAAAAGGTCTTCATGATCCCCAAGGTTAAAGGAAGGAAACTGGTATACATTATAAGTACCTGTGATTGGCTGATCCTAGCTAGAGTTCAAAGAAAAGTTAATAAAACCTGAGATAATGGGAGATAATGACATCTCCATTAGATAGTCACTGACCCCATTGAGGGATGGAGCTACACACTCATCTCAAATTCCTCAACCCAGAATTATTCCTGTCTAAAGGAAATGAGGGACAAAAAATGGAGGCAATACTGTATTAAAGGCCATCCAGAGACCATCCCACCTAGGCCTACGTCCTATCTGCAGACTCCAAACCCTAACACTATTGCTGATGCCAACAAGAGCTTGCCAACAGGAACCTGGTGTGGCTTTCCCCTGAGAGGCTCTACCAGAGCCTAAGACAGATGCAGATACTCACAACCAATCATCAGACTGAGCCTGGGGACTACAATTTAAGAGTTAGGAGAAGGGATGAGGGATTTGAAGAAGTTTGCAACCCCATAGGAAGAACAACAATATCAACCAACCAGACCCCCAGAGCTTCCAGTGACTAAACCACCAACCAAAGAGTATTCATGGAGGGATCTATGGTCCCAGCTACATATGTTGCAGAGAATTGCCTTATCTGGCATCAATGGGAGGGAAGGCCCTTTGTCCTGTGGAGGCCCAATGCCCGAGTGTAGGGGAATGCCTGGGCAGGGAGGCAGGAGTGGGTGTGTGAGTGGGTGAACATCCTCATAGAAGCAGGGGGAGAGGGATTGGTTTGGGGAGATTAGGAGGGGAACCGGGAAAGGGAAACAACATTTGAAATGTAAATAAATAAAATAACCAAAACAACAACAACAACAAACTGAGATGTTAAGATCCCTTGTTATTGACCAGAGCAAAAAGAAAAAAAAAAAAAAAAAAAAAAGAAGAAGAAGAAGAAGAAGATTGTGGGAATGATCACCTGTCACTTACTGACTAAGATACCAACTGGAGGAATTCTCTAGGTGTAGCATGTGTGAAACAAAGACAACATCAATATAATCTAGAATACTCAGAACATGTAAAGAAAGACACTATTGCAGAGTATCTGATATCTGAGATGATCCCAGGGTCTAATGTTTTCACACATTTAAACTTCTTGGCAGGCTTACTAACTAGAATGAAAAACATACTTTCTACTTCTATATTTCATCAAGAAAGCAATGGAGCTACCTACCAGGTGTAAATGAGCACCACTGGAATTGTCTGTATTTTCTGAGAAGGCAATTAAGGGTCGGACTCAGCCATGATGCCAGCACTGATTGGCTGTGGTCCTAATGATTCTGGGAACTGACATAAAAAAGAAACATGCCCACAGAAATAGGCTTCTCCCTGTACTGATGGAAGCAAAAATAAACTGCTTAGCAAAACCTTTCCTTATCCACAAGATACATTTCTCCCCTGTCACTTTTGAGAGCCAATTTTCTCTTGTCTTCTCTCTGCTATGAATAGATTTTAGGAGTACAATGTTGTTAGCTGAAATATGCTATGCAGTTTGACACAGTGAATTTGCTCTGTTATTTCCCATCATACCTTGGAATTGCTTCCTCTTCTACATCAATTTCTTAACCTTCCACAGGAAAGCTACTGCCTAGTATTTGAGTTGTTTCATTAACTTCAATGCTTTGTCCATCTTTTCTTATTATTTGCCTCATAATGACTTTGAAGGATAGTGTTAACATTCCAGTGTGCTTTTAAAATTTGCATGGTTGTCATTAACTTTTGTACAAACAGATAATATGACTTGCTTCTTCTGGCTGCTCAGTTTTCTTTACTTGTAAAAATTGCAAGTAGTCCAGTACAAAATATTTTATTAAATTTTATATTACTAATCTACCTTTTCTAGATTTTCATCACTAAACTATTTCCTGTGAATTCAAAACTATAATGAGGTTGCAAAAATTACACCTTGTCCTTTCTATATTGCTAGTAAATATAACATATTAGAAATAATGACAATATGTGTATGTGCTTCATATATTTTTTTCTGTAATTTTACTTATAATTAAATGACCACACATTTGAAGCAAACAAATTTACAAATAGCCGGTATTATACTTCTGTAGTGAAAACACAGTTTTTGATAGTAATTTTCTTTAAAAGATAAAAATATTATATGCATGCTTAGAAATTCTAGAAAAAAAAATGAATTCTTAAACTTGAATAGAAAACTATTGCCTCATTATAGAAATTCTGAATAAATGTTCCTGTGTTCAGTTTGGGCTTAAAAAAAAGAATTCTTGACAAAAGGAATATTACAGAGCTAAGAGACACCACTGAGGTGACAAACCTAAGAAGAGTGTTTGTAGACTTCAGCCTTAAGAATCTAGAAGATAAGTAAAATCATTTTCTGACAATCTGAGTTGCACATAACAATGTACCATGAGATGTTAGGAGTTTCAGCTCATTGATGCCAGCAGAAGACAGGGTTAGAACATGGCAAATCTACACTAGACTAACAGAACTTCTCATATTCATTAGTTAGGAAACAAATCAATATTAGGGTGCTAAAAGTTATGGGACTTTGATTTTAAGCATGACTTAATTATAGTAAAAAAGATCAGGAAAGCAAGATATAAACTGAGAATGCTACAGAGATTAATAGGGAATATATTACAACGGTTGTAGGGATGTTGAAGAGGGGAAAAAAAGGCCAAGAGAGGTTTTTGTAAGATCCAAGATCTTTTAATATCTTGATGAAGTGTAATGTGACTTTATTATACTTTATTATGGTTGAAATTATAAATTTTTTTAATAGTAAAGACCTCTTTGTTAATGTTATCTGTTTCAAAGATTGCCATCATACTACAATTTTTGAAGGACAATCTCCCACATTTGCAGAAATATTTGGCAAACAGCTAATACTAGGTCCATTGTTTACAAATGCTTCTGTGCTACAAATAATTATTTGTTAATACCTTTTATAAGCTGCTGTTTTTTTTCAGCCCCTAGTGCATTATGTTACTCAGAAACACTCCATCAAATTGTGTAGAATAGAAACTAAGAATTTAAATATATACTTATTTTCAAGGTTCTTCACTTATTTGCCAGGACATTTTGAGAGTGACCCTACCACCACAACCAAGAACTGGCAGAGAACTTTCTAGATAGTACAGGGTCTAAAAGTCTAGATCTTGTGCTCATTAGATACTAATTATGCATATTTCATGGAAAACCTAAAGGGAAGACAAAGCATATTGTCCATAGGGGCCAGGATGTAATAACAGTTCCATACTATCACCTCAAGTAGTTTGGGACATTCTGTTAATTTTTTACAAACCCTAATTCAGGAAAAAATATGTCCATAGATTTATAAGAAAAACAAATTATAATTTCAAGACTAGCCAGTATGAAGCAGAGTTGGAATATATTAGAAGATACTTTCAACACAGAGTTTAAGTATAAAGTTCTAAAACAAGGAGAAGTTATTAGGAAGAAAGATAGCATGTCTGGGACCCTGAGTGTAAGCTTCCCTAGGAAACCCTGGCCTTTGTGCTCTTCACATTGGACATATGTATGATTTGGGTGATTTTAATCAAGTTATTATCTTCAATGAACTTTAATGAGACTACTAGGTGTTTCCTGAGGTATGCCTGATAGATTGCAAATGATAAGGCAAAATTCCATGTCACAAGAATGAAATAAACTGAGCTATCAGCACTAACAACAAAGTTAATAATGTTTGTACCGCATAAATCACATTCATAAGGTTCATTATTACTACTATTAATAACTACTTGGTTGTGTTAAATCTCCAACCCAAATATGCCCTGGCAATGAAAACACAACTCAATTAATATGAATACTTGCTAAAAGTCTAGATTGGGCAGATCTACTGCTACACTACCATCTTCCACATCTATGAGAACCCTTTGAATTTCAGTTTCTCCAGGCCATGTGCTCCAGTTTTCTTCTTCTTCCTCCTCCTCTGCATCCTCTCTCATTTTCTCCTTCTTCTCCCTCTCCTCCTTCCACTCCAGCTTCCCTCTTATCTGTCCAATTATCAGCTCTCCTTTATTTTACAAATTAAGGTGGGAAAGCAGGTTTACAGGAGTGCTGAGTCATTCCTTATTTGCAACCACTCACAGGAGACCTGAATTAACATCAAATATAATTAGCTCCAGGGCTATCTACAACATTTCCCCCTTTCTGTCCAATTAAAAGACTTTTTTATCTCAGATAAAATTGAACATAACTATTATTATTTTGTAATTTATAAAGTACAAGAGACCTAACATCATCATCATCTTTGTTAATTAAACAGAACCTCTGTCATCTATCCTTACTTAAAAGAATTATAATTCTACATCTGGTTATGTCTTGGCTTTAGATGGAATGCCATCCGAAAACCATCCTCCCAAAACTGTTCCTCTCAAAGTAAAAATCCTGGGTTGGCTAGGAGACAATATAGTTTTTCAGCCTCATCGGAAATGCAAGAACAAGTATATTAACTGAAAATATATAGGCAGCCTAAAACAGCTTCCAAAGTTAACCCGATCCACAGAGACTGCTGATCACCTGGACAGTCCCTTACTTCAGCATGTTGGAGCATTGGTCTTCAGCTTACTGGCCAAGGTCACCTGATAGACTAGTAAGGACTAGCCTACAGTGACTTGGCAGAATCAAGCTGTCCTAACCTGTAATTGTGTCCTTTCTTTGGACAGCATTATGTCTGTAGATAAAATGAGACAATTCTTGCCTAGAGGTTGTTTCACCAGAACTGAAGTAACTCAAAAATGCTCAGTTTCTTCTTGAATCCAAGACAGGGAAAGCCATCAGTAGTAGACTGGTCTCAACAAGTGAATAAGTAACATTAAATGTCACATTCTGTGGACTCCTGATGTTTTTGAAAAGCAACTATGTAAAGTAATCTAGATTGTTCTCTGTTACCTACTCTCAGCCATTTCTGATTAAAATAACTGAAAACCCCCTAACAATAAGCTCAGATCCATGCATTTCCTATTTGGCCCTTAATTCACAGGCTTAAATACCTTAGATCTGTTTATAATAACAGCAATAGAAGGACTGGGTCCAATCCCTGTACTTCAAAATTTTTAGTACCAAAGACAACCTAAAATAACCACCCCCAGCCCCAAAAGCTTAGGGAACTGGGATGATGACCCTTCATAAGTTCTTCAAGGTGAATATGGGCTTTGAGATATTTTTGAAGAGAGGGTGAAGGGTAGGGAAATGGGGGAGTTAGTTGGCCTTAAGAAGGCCACACCAATAACTGTATTAGTCCCTGATGTCTGTGTCCTGACTGGATCCAGCTTAAAAAAAAAAAAAAAAAAAAAAAGATATCAGGAGTTCAGGCAGGTCAGTTCAGCATGTCTGATGATGAAATTCACAAAGGCTGTATATTCTGTAATATATAAATGTCAAAACAAAATTATAGTATCATCAAGATAACCTTTTTGTTTGATTCTCTGGAATCTAGTTCATCAGGGGTCTCCCTCTATCAAATCTGGTCCGTGTAACTCTGGAAGGTGTAACTACAGTAATCACCTTTTCCAAAAACACAAAGATAAAACCTTTTCCTCAAATCAGCATATCCTTTAGCTGGTAACCAGGAAAACCTGTAGCTTGCCCTCTGTCCCAGAGGAACAATAAAACAACCACAATACTCAAAACCATGCACATTTTAGCCTATTTAGGCCTTCCTAATTCGTCATGTCAGGATTTTAACCCAAAATTCTCATGGAGACCACGTTAGACAGAATATGACTCTACTAAAGAATTTATTATACCATCTTTAAAACAATTGATTCACACTTCTATTGCCTGCTATGAACAGGTATTAATTAATAGAAGTCTGTAGCTCCAGGTAGAGAGCATAACAGATAGATATTATTATAGGTGTTAATTTAATAAATATCTGTGGCTCCTGTTAGAGAGCACAACAGATAGATGGTATAACAGGATGGCTGCTCTAGGCAAAGAGCTTAAAAATTAAAAACCATCCCTATTCACCTTGTGCTCCACCTTCCCTTTTATCTTCCCAATTATCAGCTCTCCTTTATTTTACAAATTAAGTTGGGAAGGAGGCTTATAGGAAACCACCTGAGTGCTGACTTTTCACAACCAGTCACAGGAGAATGAAATTAACATCAAATATATTTAGCCCCAGGGCTATCCACAACACTACATGCTGTGCACTGACATGATCCTTGTAACTTACTATGTCCTTTAGTGACATCCTAGTGAATATTTCTGCTATAGCAAACTTGTAAAAAAAAAAAAAAAAAAGCTTATGTGTTACAATGTTACAATGTCTCACTGCAAGAGGGACATTTATGGAAGTGATTGGATAGATAGAATTTTTACATAATACGCATTTCTATCTCTTTATGAACTCAAAATTAGATGTCATTATTGAGGGTGGGCAGAACCTAGTAAGTAGGGACTAGTTAAAGAAATAAATCACTGGTTCTATGCCTTAAAACACATACCATGTACCATGGTTCCTCTTCTTTTCTAACTTCATTTTTACCACTACCTCTCTCTCCTTCTCTCTGTCTGATTTCTATTTGCAAAGAAATAAACTTTTTGGAAGATACAACTCTGGAATAGTAATTTCACAGAAAATACCAAATATACTTTAAAGTATATTATTTTCATTCTTATTCTCAGAAGGAATATATGTGGATGCTGTAGTATAGTAAATAATTGTATTGAAAGCAACATCCTCACAATGACATATACTGCATCTATAGGCACATCTGTATGCCTAGTGGGACATTTTTGGACCCACTGGCAATATAAATAATGACATGGAGAATTTTTAATATTTTAATGCATATGTCTTTTAGCTATGGCAGTTCCCAGCCAGTGATGTAGCTTAACATAACTAATACAGCCACTACATGCTGCTACATGGCTATCACTAACTCTCTGCTAAGCTCTGGTCTGTTTGTGTCCATAGGCGAATCTGCTTCATCTTGCTGGGTATCCAGATGAACTAAAAGATAAAAGGCTGTTTCTTCTAGAGATGATACCAAGTGAAATTCCCCTCTGTGGCTTTTTGTCAGATGTCTCCTGTCCTCTGTTACATTTCTGTCAGATGTCCTCTGCTTTCTTCAATGCTGGTAAGCTTTCTTCTTATTCAATTACATTAAGCAACAGATGAAAATCTTAACTTGTATTTGCAAGATATAATAAAAGTTGCTTTTATTTATCAGATGCAATAGTCATCTCAGAGGCTTACTGTTCAATAAGTTTACCCTTTCTGTTTTTTACTGAACTCTGGCTGCCTCAAATCAGCTATTCTGGCTTCAAATTCCTCTACAAGCTGACTGATTCAAACTGGTTTCTCTCAGCTTCTGACTGAATTGCTCTGCTTGGAAATACTGTCTCTCAGTTTCATGAACTGAACTTCACTGACAGTTTTGACTGTACCAACTGACTGAACTGTACAGGATTGCCTGAACTGCACTCACTGAACTGCCTTAACTGTGCTGCCCTTAAGTAGCCTCTCTTTCCTGTATGTTCTCCTGAGAGTTGGGCATGTCCTATCTCTAACTCACTTTGTCAAATCTTCCTGATTTCCACTTTTTCTGCCATTCAATTACGTATCGTTTTCAAACATGGATACTTCCTTTTACATACTAACTACTTTCATGGTTTAGGAATAAATGTGCATAGTAATGGTTATTGAGAACTGCATTTCTAACTTAGCTGTGGCCAGTTTGTTCCATGTCTTTAAGCTATTTCATATTCTTGTTGTAATGTACCTGCCAGTAATTGATGGAGAAAAATAACTTGACTCAATGCAGGGCCATGCTGACCATGCATACTCTGTAATGTTCTGCATGGTATGAGGTTTGTTAATCTTAGGAAATTGCAAAACCATAAACTTCACATAGGATCCATCAAATTAAAGGTCAATATGAACTGTTATGACTAAAATACATTGAGTCAGAGCTGATCACTGGGCAGTGCTTTCTGAACCTGCATATGAGCTCATTATTGTTTTGTGGCTTTAGCCTTTACAAGCTGACCCTGTGAAATGTAGGTGGTTACAACTTCAGCTCCCAAAGCCTGAGCTACATCCCTGATCTTAGAGTGTATGCTCAATAAAATATACCGGTGTGACTGACATAGGTACTCCAGTAGTTTGTAGGGCAACTCCTGAGTCCTTTTTTGGGGGGTTTATATTCTAGTCAAATCATACTGTAATGCAGGTGTGTCTACATTTTAGCTGAATCACATAGACCTAGAAGATATTTGGATACAATCCCTTGCCAGAGCAGCCATGTTGCTGGATTAAGATTCCTCCACATTTGAGCAACTTTTTCCCTATATAAATTATCAACATAATTATTTACTGTATGACATAATCATCATACATTCCTTAATTATTCTTCTAGAAAGAAGTCACATATGGATGTGGATATAGTTGTAGAATATGTTATTTTGAGGAAGTTGTGTCCTTTTAATGTTTTGGAAGAATGTTTTTTCTGTAATTAGTAGTGCATTATATACCTTTGGAAGTTGGTGTTTCTTATTACAGGTAGGAGAACTTTACTTAATAAAAAATTTATCAGCTGGACAGTGGTGGCACACGCCTTTAATCCCAGCACTTGGGAGGCAGAGGCAGGCAGATTTCTGAGTTCGAGGCCAGCCTGGTCTACAGAGTGAGTTCCAGGACAGCCAGGGCTATACAGAGAAACCCTGTCTCAAAAAACAATACAAAACAAAACAACAACAACAAAAAAAGGCAAACAATAAAAAAATTTATCTTTGACACAAGACTTTTATTTACTTCAAATTTATTTTTGGAGTTATTAAACTTTTGCCAGTGTAAATTTGTTCCTTTAATATATTAAATATATTGTTGTTTTAAATGTCAAGTTTCTTAGTGTTGTATCTTACATAGAATATTTTACTTTAAGTATTAATAAACCCATCAATCTAATTGTGCATGACTTTTGGACAATAGTAGAATAGAACAATCATAAGTACCTGTATTTTAATAAATCGTTTTAAATACCTAAGTCTGTCATTTGCAAAGGAAAGCAGATATGGCTTAGTATTAAACAGCACTTGATATTCCAGAAGAGCTAAGTTCGAGTGCCAGCATCTATGTCCTGCTCCCAATCATATGTAACTGCATCTCAAAGCAGTCAGATGCCTCTGCCATCTGCAGGGACCTCCACTTATGTGCACATACACTCATGCAGATACACAAATTAGAAAATAATAAAAATAAACATTTTAAGCCCTTAATTATATTATGTACATATCTGAAAATGTCACCATCATATGAATTAAATTTATAATTAATCTATACTAGTAATTACACTTAGTGATCTGTAAACTGAAATTTTTGTCTAAATAATAAAGTTAAATTTTTCACAGTTTTAATATTTTGAGTAGGAAAAGTATACAGACTGTTTTTCTTAAATATTATCAATATAGTAAAGGCTTATGCATGAATATAATCAATCACTTCAAGATTAGCATTTGTCATACTCCAGACAGACCATATATATATATATATATATATATATATATATATATATATATATATGGCTGTAATATGGCTGTAAAATGCAACTTGATGTTAAACAAATTTATCATATGCTGAATTATACTGAAATAATTTTTGTTAAATGTTTTATTTGTAACATTTATTAATTTATTTGATATAGTGTTGGTGTTCCTGCTACAGTGTATGTGTGGAGGTCAGAGAACAATTGCAATAGCAAATTCTCTCCTTTCATTATGTGAACTACAGGGTGGAACCCAGGTTGTCAGTGACAAGCACCTTTGCCCACTGAACCATATTTTTAAAAATGATCTGAGCAACGGATACTATTGTATTTCATTTTAAATTGCTAACAACCCCTTTCAGGTACTTTCTCCCACTTCCCAAAAACGTCTCAGCTGAGGAATCCAAGTACTGCACCATATTGGACTGATGGTCCCAGAAAGCACCAGGGCAAGAGCAGAGAAGTGACAAAAACAAGAAGGAAGAACAATAGTGACTGTAGCCACAGGTGGGTACTACAATAGGCGCCCGCCAGTGTTCCGATCCCAGTGGAGACACATGGGAAGCTGGACAGGATATGCTCAAGAGTTGAATGCTGTGTGATGGGATTTATTCCCAGGCATTTCAGATGCTTGGCAGTGAGTTAGGAAGCTAATGGCATAAACCATGGTGACTATCACTCAGAGGCGATAGAGATATTACCCGTAAAACATGGACTGACCATTTGAAAAGTAAAATTTCCTCAAAAGCTCGTGAAGGGAAACGGGAGAGTTTGCACTCCTACCCAACTCTCTCCACAGCACCTACCTTTCTTGTCTATAAGGAATACTAGGCTGCTTTCTATTTGGTTAAGTTGTGAAATATAAAACACATAACACTTGTGCATTGACTGAATAGAATCCTCTACTTGGAAAAAAAATCATGCTCCGTTTTGCACTTTGTGTTCAGGCCCTTTCACTCCTACAGAAGGTCCAGCCCCAGGAAAAGTTTCTGCTTCAATCTTGCTCCTTAGAAGTGTTCTTAGGGGGAAACTAATGATGGCCTTACATCCATTGTCTAACTAACTATAGGTATTGAATTTCCCAGATTTACACTTTGTGTACAAGAAAAAATGAGATTGTTAGCTTTGTTTGTTGACTTGGAAAGGATGTAGTACCCAATTATTTTACCTAACTCTAGTTGAAATATTACCGTGAAAGCAATCTGGTGATGTGGATAACAGCGAAAGCACAGGGCGATGCTCATGGGCCTCATTCAGTCACTTGAAGGTATTAAACACCAACAGTGACTCAAGGCTAGCAGCCAAATATACTTAGATATAGAAAAGTACAAATACAGACACAATTTCTTCATAGGTCGGTCTTCTCAGACTGTCAAAACTAACTTGCACAGGGAGGTAAGTTATTTATAGTTATTTGACCAAATCTACTTTACCACAGACTTGTGGTTTAACATTAGGGCTTAGCCCACTAATGAAGAGGTGAAATTTTTCCAGCTGAGCATGGTAACAGAAAACTACAATTCTCAATTGTGCTTTCATCTAAGATTTTTTTCTCTATTAATTTTTCTCTTTTCTTTCTCTTTTTTATTTCCTTCCTTTCTTCTTTCTTGTTCTTTCTTTCTTTCTTTCTTTCTTCCTTCCTTCCTTCCTTCCTTCCTTCCTTCCTTCCTTCCTTCCTTCCTTTCTTTCTTTCTTTCTTTCTTTCTTTCTTTCTTTCTTTCTTTCTTTCTTTCTTTCTTTCCTTCTTCCTTTCTTTAAGTAAGATTTACTATGTAGTTCAAGCTGGCTTCAAACATGTTACCTTTCTGTTTAAGTGTCTTAGCCCTAAGAATAAAAATGTGAGGTGCCCAATCTCAAATGATGCGCCTGTAGCATGATGCCAACATCGACGTCTCAGGAAAAACTACAAAAAGGAGAAAGGATGTAAGACTCAACATACCAGGCTGCCCACTAAGAGGCACTCTCTTCAAGACTTAACAAGGATTCTGCACCAATAAAATCTCAACTACTTGATTTCATATCACGAGCCCCAAAGAAATAACATTAGTCAGCATACCACTACAGATATGGGAAGTTTCAGAAGGCTCACCCTTTCCTGAAATGCTTCAGATAATCAGTGACTACTAAGATGAAGAATAATAACTCTTCTAGGAATGGGCCCTTGGTAAGATTTAAACACATGTACATAACAGCAACACTAAATGGGCTCAATTTTGTGTGTGTGTGTGTGTGTGTGTGTGTATGTGTGTGTGTATAAAAATAATTATAGAAGAAAATGTAAGGAACTTTTGGGGCAGGAGAGTAGATATTAGAAATACATTTCAGATTGTTAAAATAGTAAACTAAGTATTGGGCGTGTGGACTATGAGTTGTCTACATTTAGTCATTTTCCAGCTACATTAAATGAGTCTAAATTATGCAGGTACTACTCAGAACAAGTATCAGATTTTTGAGGTTATATGTTTCTTTATTTTCTAGAAGACAACTTGTAAAATTCATATTAAATATAGCCAGTCACATCCATTTTAATTTTAAAAGCTAAAAATTATAAAAAAAATAATATTTTTTGAGAGTAAGGAAAGAGGGAAGTAATTTCAGAGTTTCAAATATACTTGAGTACGACAAAGAAAATAAGCACAGAATATAGGAAATTCAGGGAACAATGTCCTGGGATCTACTTGCCTTGGATGAATCTGCTGCTTTTCCTAATAAATTGAAAGATTTCAAGATTGTAAAGACTGTGAAATGATTAAGGGATTTTACTTACTGGCAGAAAAACTGAGAAAATCTTGGATAATATTATCTTACAATCCAGAACAATTCCTAAATAATTATGAAAAATTGAATTTTTTTTTACCTTTCAAAGAAAGAACCATAGTAATGCCCTTGCTAAATGTTTTATGGTATAAATTTTATTTTTAATGAACATAAAGAACTGGGCTTGTTGATGAAGATAATGTCAAATAAGGCATATAACTTCATGTGCTGAGAATAACAATAATAACTGTAGATTTCTCTTATCTTTAGAAATTTTATCATTGTGTTGACTATTAACCTATGAATACTTAATAAATCATTGTATTTAAAATAAATCCTTATTAAACTTCAGCAAGCATTTGCTTAATATAGTTTTGCTGCACTAAAATTCTAGATATGAGAGTCTGCAGTAAACAAATGATCATACAGAATAGCTCCCCTCCCCCATCCCATTGTCTATGTTTGCATGGAGCTGAAAGCCTTCTTTAGTTGATTCCCAGCCCCCTGCGTTGCTTTCAGCTCTAACATGCAATTGCTCCTCTATGCAGTATGTGCTACAGTTAGGAGAAACACTAGAAACTACAATACTTGTGAGGTATCATATTAACTAACTACTTTGTTTAATAAGTGATATGTGTTGCCTCTACTCAGGATTCATCATGAAGAGGCACAAGTTTATACCCATTTGATAAAATCTTAGAAATGTAACCTCATTAACCTTCTCATGAGTGATTACTACACAAGGTTATTAGAAGTTGCTGTTCTACTCTATGATTTTAAACTCTGGGCAGCACCAACTCAGGGGTAGAACAGAAACTATTTCATGTTACCAAAAGTGTACACTTTGAATTGTTAAATGTTTTGTGTTTCATATTATTGTAAATATAACTTTGTAGTACTGAATATGATGCTACATATATAAGAAAGATATAATATATTACAGTGTGGAGGGTGATGCTGGGAGACTTAAGGGCATCAATAAAATGAAGGGTAATAATTTATGTGTGCCTACAGTTATAAAATTACTTGCAGATTACTTTAATGTCTAGTGAACATAAATGTTCCTTTAAGGCAACTATACTTTTGCCACATAAGCATAAAAATTACAGAACAGGTTAACATTTGTGCTCATGTTGGCCCATGGTAAGTGTACAGGGTGATTTTTTTCCCAAGGTAGTTTCCTCCAGAGAGAAGACCTCACAGTTGCTACATCTGTTCTTGCTCGATGAGACGGTTATTATATTCACAGCAGCAGATGTTGCACCTGGAGGTTCATCGTTTACTCTCGGGGAAATTGCAGCATAGAACTAGAAGTTTTATGAAAATCAAGAATGTCACAAAATAAATGTCTGGATCCAATTTCCACAAAATGTATATGATTTAGTTTCATAAAAGTAATGTGATTATTTATTATTTTCTTTGTCTGTGTTGACCATCATTTCAACACAGACAAAGAAAGAGGATTTTAATAACCTGATATCAAGGATGAAATTATTTCTGTTTAGCCTTTCTTTCTAATTACATATTACTTGGTTGTAATCATAATTATGGTGAGGGATGACTATATTTTCATGTTTGTTGAATTGCTTCACTTTTAAGTCTCACACTTCAATATAATCATAGGATGAATCTTGTCATGGCTAAACCTTCAAACAAAAAGAAAGAAGAAATATATTGGTTAAATTAATTTTGTCTCATTAGATTATATTATCTGTCTGAAATTGCTGAGGAAATTTTAGAGAAGTCAAATTGAAACAGATTCTAAGGCTGAAAACCACTCCATGCACATTATATTAAATATAAGTCATAATTCAATATTTAATAACCACCCTAATTAAGTCACATAGTCTTTATAATCAGTTATTAGTATACAATTATTATTCAGAATCCTGGAATACAGACTTGGAGAAAGAAATCAATTTCTGCCAGGCAATGAAACACCATCAAACACACACTACCTAGTTGCAAGATACAGAAGCCCCTAGGAAAAAGATGTGCTTAAATCAAGGTGAGCATCTTCTGTCAAGAAAACAAAATAAATACTTCAGTTTTGGAGCTGCAAACTGGTCATCCTAGAGTCTAGACTCTCCTTTCCTAAGGAAGTCTAACTAAGTACATAGTACTTCCTACTCCTCGAGGCCTTCTTATGGTTTGGTTAATTTTCAATTCCTTTAATGAAGCAACTGGTAAAATTCCAGAAAGTCTATTATTAAATTTGTTCTTATTGAATCACATTACTCTCACTTATTCCATCTTCACATATTTATTTTTGAAAAATATGAGTGCAGCATAGTATTAGCATGTTTTCTCCACAGGAAAAATGATGTGCCATCTATGTATCATGCCTTATTGAGATATAGGAAAGCTTACAATCACACATATTCATAAAAAATTTTTAGATGAGTAATATTGTTATGCTCTGTGAAAAAATATGTAACAAAAATGATTTAAATACAGTGTCACAAACAATAGCATTACAGAGTTAAATGAAACATATATTTGACATAAACTTAAGGGGAATTCTACAGATTTTTCCACATAAGTTACTACATGTAATTTTAAATGACCATTTAACCTTACTGAGAATTCAAATCCTTTGAGGTCAGAAGATTAAGAATTCTTCAAAACGATCTAAATGGAGATGTTTCAAACTGCTTGTAACTGCATTTGATTCTGTGGTTGTCTTTTGAAAAGTCACCCTTCAGGGGTACTGACTGACCTCCAGTATACGTTGCACATGCTCAAAAGAACAGACTATAATGGAAGTTTTAACACAGCTATTGAGACTTAACAGAGCATTTTAGAACTTGGAAAAAATATCCCCTCTGAGAGACATATGTTCAGGGAGATAGCTGAAAACCATGGTTCGCCTGCAGATTCCTTGGCTAGGAGCCTAAGTATCTAGTCAATTTAAGGGCACAGAGTCAAGTCATACTAAAGCGTCAAATGAACAGTGCCTTCATTATCTGAAAAATACCCCCTATTAAGGAGGCGAGTGGTTTATGTATTTATTCCATTGAGTATGCATGATTTATTAGGCTTTGAAGGTTACATACCAACAAGATATGCATGGTATTATGATGGAAAGCAAAACAAAAGGGGAAAAAAGCCAGCGGACTCAAAATGTTCTATTGGTAATTTTCAAATTTGGAAGCACATTTTATCAATTTCTGCTGCAATGCTCCTGGCAGTGTGTTCAAGGATATCTGGCACCCAAAGCAACAAAGTGAATTTTACATCTGCAATATCTACTAACATCAGAAGATATCTATGTTGTGCACTGAATCTGTAATAGAAATGAAATCAGTCGTGCTACTGAACTGGAGTCGCTGGAACAAAAGTCAGATCTTAAATCTGAAACTAGAACACTCCTCTGGAGTATTAAATATTCACAGTCCAAAACGGAAGCAGATAATGAGCTATTTAATATGATATTTTTTGTCCTCTTAAAAAAGGGAATTAAAATAAATTTGATAATACTATGTAGAACCCACAAACGGCCCAATGAGAATTTTGTAAAGGGCGCACGTGTGTGTGGAGGACAGAGGACAACTTGTTGGTCGTGGTTCTCTCCTTCCTTCTGTTATGGAGGTTTCAGATATCTAACCTAGGTGGCCAGGCTTAGAGGAAGGTGCCTTTATTTACTAAACCATCTGCCTGGTCCCCAGTTTATTTTTCGATATAAGAAGTCCAATATAAACCAAGTAAATTTCATAGCACACTCTACGAAAAAGAGCTGAAATGTCTTATCCAAATATAAGTTCAAAGTAATTGAGGGGTTTAACTATTTTTCCATGCATTGTGTAAGAAAATATTTCCACATGTGTTTTATCCTTATAAGAACATCAAGTTTTTTAAAATTTTTCATTTCTGTCACTTACCAGTTGGTTTTTCTCTTCTACTAGATAATTAGGTCAAGATGAAGATATTTTCAACACCTGAAATGATAGAAGTCAAAAGGCAAGGTATCTTTGCTGGTTAGTTATGTTAACTTGATAACAATCTAAACTCAGGGGTGGGGAGAGCGCGGGACAAAGGGAAGCGAAGCCAGAACCCTGGGCGCCTTCTAGGCCCGCGGCATCTCAGATTCGTTCTTAAGGAACTGAGAATTAAATCTTCCAAAATGTCAAAAAGACCATCTTATGCCCCACCTACCACCCCAGCTCCTGCAACACAAATACCCAGCACACCAGGGTTTGTGGAATACATTCCATACAGTCATTTCGCCTACAACAACTACAGGCTGGGAGGGAACCTGGGCACCAACAGCCGGGTCACAGCATCCTATGGCATTACGATTCCAACGCCTCCAAAGCCACCAGATAAGCCGCTGATGCCCTACATGAGGTACAGCAGAAAGGTCTGGGACCAGGTAAAGGCTTCCAACCCTGACCTAAAGTTGTGGGAGATTGGCAAGATTATTGGTGTCATGTGGCAAGATCTCACTGATGAAGAGAAGCAAGAATATTTAAACAAATACGAAGCCGAAAAGATAGAGTACAATGAGCCTGTGAAGGCCTACCATAATTCCCCTGTGTACTTTGCCTATGTTAATGCAAAAAGTCATGCGAAAGCTGCGTTAGAGGAAGAACGTCGACAGAGACAGTCTCGCATGGAGAAAGGAGAACCTTATTTGAGCATTCAGCCTGCTGAGGAACCAGATGATGATGATGATGATGATGATGATGATGATGATGATGATGATGATGATGATGATGATGGTGATGACTTTTCAATGAAGCACACAGTCACTGCCCTTTTCCAGAGAAACCACAGTTTCATCTGTGAGATCCACACTGAGAGTGGTACCTGATGTGCGGTCGATTGTCACAACAGCTAGAATGCAGGTCCTCAAGTGACAGGTCCAGTCTTTAGTGGTTCATCAGCGGAAACTAGAAGCTGAGCTCCTTCAGATAGAGGAACGGCACCAGGAAAAGGAGAGGAAGTTCCTGGAAAACACAGACTCCTTTAACAAAGAACCTAAAAGGTTATGTGGTCTGGAGGTGGAAGTAGACATGGGGAAGATTGCAGCTGAGATCGCACAGGCAGAAGAACAGGCCCGCAAAAGGCAGGAGGAGAGGGAGAAGGAGGCAGCAGAGCAGGCTGAGCACAGGCCGAGCAGCATCGCCCCTGAGGAAGAGCAAGTGGCGAACAAAGCAAAGAAGGATGAGGAGAACATCCCGATAGAGACAGAGGAGACACACCTTGAAGGCACGGTGGAGAGGCAGCAGAATGGTGAAGAAGGCATGGCTACTCCCGAGGACAAGGAGAATGGGAAGGAAGGGAGGGTTAGGGTTAGGGTTAGGGGTAGGGTTAGGGTTAGGGTTAGGGTTAGGGTTAGGGTTAGGGTTAGGGTTAGGGTTAGGGTTAGGGTTTACCCATGGAGGGAGTTACAGAGACTAAGTGTGGAGCTGAGATGGAAGGACCATCCAGAGACTGCCCCACCCTGGGATCCACCCCATAAACAATCACCAAACCCAGTCACTAGGCAGATGCCAACAAGAGCATGCTGACAGGAGCCTGATATAGCTGTCTCACACAAGGCTCTGCCAGTGCCTGGCAAATACAGAAGTGGATGCTCACAGTCATACATTGGATAGAGCACAAGGTCCCCAATGAAGGAGCCAGAGAAATACCCAGGGAGCTGAAGGGNACTGAAGCCCCATAGGAGGAACATCAATATGAACTAACCAGTACCCCCAGAGCTCTTTGGAACTATACCACCAATCAAAGAAAACACATAGTGGAACTTGTGTCTCTAGCTATATATGTAGCAGAGGATGGCCTAGTCAGTCATCAACGGGAGGAGAGGCCCTTGGTCCTGTGAAGGTTCTATGCTCCAGTATAGGGGAATGCCAGGACCAGGAATGGAAATAATTTGGTTGGGGAGCAGAGGGAGGGGGGGAGTGGATAGGGGATTTTCATAGGGGAAACTAAGAAAGTGAATAACATTTGAAATGTAATAAAAAGTTAACAGGAAAAATAAATAAATAAAATAACATGAGGGATGAATCATGGTTTCATTTTTATCCACTTTATTTTAACATATCTGTGGTATTTTTGAATATAATAATTTATTTACTTTTAAACACACTACTATTGCTTCTTTGCATATTAATTTTTAAAAATTTTACCGTAATAATTTGTATTTGACAAGAAAACCTGCAAGATTTCATTTTAATTCTATGAATTACGAATTTAACATTTTAATTTTGCTGTGTAGTATTTGGTAAGAACAATATCTATGCTTCTTGGTCAAATTGTTAGAGAGATATCATACATTTTAGGAGAATAAAGGTTTTTAAATATAATATTTTATTTAAAAAAATCCATGTGCCGGGGCTGGTGAGACGGCTCAGTGGGTAAGAGCACCCGACCCGACTGTTCTTCCGAAGGTCCCGAGTTCAAATCCCAGCAACCACATGGTGGCTCACAACCATCTGTAACAAGATCTGACGCCCTCTTCTGGAGTGTCTGAAGACAGCTACAGTGTACTTACATATAATAAATAAATAAATCTTAAAAAAAAAATCCATGTGCCTTTTCGAAATAACATACTTCTTTTTAAATGATGCTCTGTTAAAATGTAGTTTTCGTTTTATGTATAACAAATATATCAAACACCATGTCTCAAGAAATAACTATCATCAATATAAATATAATCTGATATAAATGTAATATAATATGCAATCTTATGGGCAAGAAAGCAAAGATTATAACTCTGAATCTCACAGTCAGAAAACGCAGAGTCACCATGATACAATGGTAGTAGGACCCTATTGCTGAAGAGATCACATTCTTATGTCATCAAACATGGAGAAATTGGGCTAATGCTCAACTAGAAGCATACTGACTCACAGTCACAGTTCCAGAAGATACTATGGACACTACTAGAAGAGAAAAGTCATCATCTACCTCGTCCAGCTAAGAAACGTGTGAGGTACACTAAGTACCTTCCCGAAAGAGATGCCCACTCGTTGCATAGTAGCACAAGTGCTCTGGGAGTCAACTTGCAGTTAGGTTTAAGGCTGATTTCTTGATGTGGAATCAATATCTGACACTGTTAATCAGGCCAGGACCCTGAGAATAGATAGGGCATAGGAAAATTTGCTACAAATATTCTGCTAAATATACATAACAGTATAAGAGCTCCTAATAACATGTTTCTATTCTCATAAGTCAGTGTATCACTGAATCATCATCAGAGGGGCACCTTGCAGAAGATGGTAATTAACAAACTGGCGCACACTGGGCAACATTCAGAGTGAGACATTTGAAAGACTCACCTAAATGTGTGTCTTTAACACAGTCTTCCCTCAAGGCTCTAAGATCTGTGAGAGGAGACACAAAAAACATGGAAGAGGTAGAAAATGACTCCAAGGAAATAGCATATTCTGGATACAACAGAAATCACAAAGAATGTGTTATCACACTCAAGAACTGCACAAGTTCAAATCAGAAAAAAAAAATTAGCATGAAAAAGTAGAAGTGGGCACAAATTGCTATCTCTAACCAAAAAGCTGTTTGCTGAGACAGGAAAAAAAAATCAGTTTTGTTCAATGGAATTGTGTTGGGTATATCAACCTCACCACAGGGCAGGTTACCTCCTCAGGAATAATTGGCCAGCACATAATGGAGTTCATAATTTGTTTTGTATTATTCAGTTCTCTCTCTCTCTCTCTCTCTCTCTCTCTCTCTCTCTCTCTCTCTCTCTCGTGTGTGTGTGTGTGTGTGTGTGTGTGTGTGTGTGTGTGTATGCTTTTATTATTTGCTTTGGTTTTGCTTTTTAATTTGAGAGATAGAAAAGCTATGAAATGGGCTGACAGTGGTGAAAGGAATCTGAGAGCAGTCAGAGTCAGGAAAGTGAAAGGAATATCACCAAAACACACGATATGAGAATATTTAAAATGAACTTTAAATATGAGGAAATGATAGCGTTTGAATTCATTGGACCAGGATGCCCATGCCTAGAAATCTGTCTGCAAATGAATGAAGCTAAATTGTGTACATCACAGTATACCCAGACGTGATCGCAAATAGAATAAAAAACTTAAACATGAACTCGGAAACCATAAAATACTCAGAAAAAACAGAATTTGAAAAGGTCCTTACCATTGGTTATGGCAAAGCTTATTTCTTTTAGGTTATTAGAAAAATTCAAACAAAACTCAAATAGAAGAAAAAGTAAACAACAAAGTAAAAACACTTCTACTAAACAACAACAAAATTAATAAATGAACAGGTGGCCTATGAAATAGGGAAGAAACATTTACAAATAATGTTTAATAAGAAATTAATATAGTGGTTCTCAACTTGTGGGTGGTGAGCCCTTTAGCAGTTCTTTCATAGGGGTTGCCTAGCACCATTAGAAAACTCAGAGAGTTACATTATGATTCATAACAGTAACAAAATCTCAGATATAAAGTAGCATCAAAAGAATTTTGTGGTTGGGGTCACAACAAAATGAAGGACTGAAAAAATATGCAGCATTAAGAATGTTACTAATCACTTGATTAATATGTGAATCGCATAAGGAAGTTCTTGTCATATAGGTTTTTCAGTTGCTTGGTTAGTATTACACCATGATATTTTATATTACTTGTAACTATTTGTCTAATTTCATTCTATTTATTAATATTATTCCATTTATCATTTGTATAAAGGAAGGCTACTAATTTTGGGGGGGGTAATCTTATATCAAGAAAATTTACTGATACTGTTCATCAGCTGTGGGAGTTCTCTGGTAGAATTTTTGGGTTCACCACTAGATGAGCAGCGTTCCCCCAGTACACATTTCTCACCACACTGTTCTATAAATTGGACACCTACAGCATCAGGTTTTGGAAAGCATGAATTAAAACTATAAAACCAGGAGCCAAAGTCAAACTTATTATTCATAAGATGATTATCTTGACTTTTTTATCTCATAAGTGGAATACAGACTAGCCTTTATTATTCTATTTTGTAGGGTGGAGTTCTTTAATTTGATTTACTTCCCTGACTTTTTCTATAATTTCTACTTAGATACAAGAACTGTCAGTTGTTATTTGCATGCATATCACTCATTTGTTGTTATTTAATCAAGTGTTACCTTGCTCTCACATGTTCACATTCTGAATGTAATTATGTCCACACAAACATAAGCTTATTAGCACAAATAATTCTACTGTACTCTGAAATGTGAACATATATCAATTTATTTTTGAAGACTGAGATTAATATGAATTTTAAATCTTAACCTAGAATTAAAATCAGAATATTTTAGAGTTCATTGTTTAACAGCAAATGAAGCAAGTCCTTGAAGCTAATGATTGCAAAGTACTCATTTACAACTAATTTAATTATTGATTAACACTGCTTTGAGGTAAAATAAAATTTATGCATAATAAATTTCTTTCTCTAAATTTATTTTAGGTTTCCATATGTTCTTAAGTGGTCATTTGAAGGTAGAAAAATGAGCTAAAACTTATTTTGTTCTACTTATTAAATGCTGTTAAAAGTCAGCAATTATTAAAGGTTTTAATAACATTCTAGATACCATACTAAAAATGAGTTTTAGCAAATAAAGTTACGTAAACTACGCAATTATTCAATTAGTATATGATGGCTTCACAGTATTTGTATTGGGAAAAGAAGATTATAACTTTCCATAATAATCTTCGTATTTTAGAACTTGTTTTATTGTAGAATACATGCATAAGTTTTGTCTCCGATGCTTATTTGATGTATTGCATAAACTAGCAGTAGACAATCAGAAAATGTATTGATACTAAGGAAAAGTGGACTTCTGACAAAACTGAAGTATTCATAAATTTATTGATATAAGACTACATATGCGAGCTGGGTGTGGTGGCACATGCCTTTAATTCCAGCACTTGGTGGGCAGAGGCAGGCGGATTTCTGAGTTCAAGGCCAGCCTGTTCTACAAAGTGAGTTCCAGGACAGCCAGGGCTACACAGAGAAACCCTGTCTTAAAAACCAAAAAAAAAAAAAAAACCAAAAAAAAGACTCTATATTCTGGAATGTCTTGCTTCCTTATATGTGAAATATATACACATATATGCATATATATATGTTTTGCCTATTGACATTCGTTTCATTTATTTATTTGGCGTATTTATTTACATATTTAAGACGAAGTCTCGCTCTGCAGCTCTTGCAGCTCTGATTCCTTTGGTAGACCAGGCCAGTCTTAAGCTCACCAGTTTGGCCTCTAGAGTTCTGAGATCAAAGGCATGAGTAACGAAGCAAGTCTAAGCAGCACATTTTGATATTTAAATTAGCATTTTAGATTATATTAAATAAGATACTTAAAATAAGCATTATTCTGCTCATAATTTATGGCAAATATTTCAAGCTAAGTAAGCTTTCAGTTTAATAGCAAATACATAAATTAAGATGGGGACTTACAAGTCTTGAATCTAGATATAAGAAATTCTAGATATTTAACAAGAATGTGTAGGAATTGTCTAAAAATATCTCACAGCTTATTTTTATTTATTTTTCTCTGTAATATTTCAACATTGAACAAAATCAATATTTCAATCCTGTTTAAAAATAGCACCTTGCTTATTGGGCTTCAGTCCCTTTCATAAATATGTATGGCATTTTGAAATGATAAATTCATGTATTACACAAATTTTAACATGATAGTTGCAAAATATTCAAAGTCAATTTTCATCTAGCAATATGAACTTGTTGGGATTTTAGGATCTGGTAAACCTCCATTAGAAGACATTCACAATCCCTACAAGTCCTGGTATGATACACAGATGTCTGCAGTGCACCGTCTTCTCCACATCCCACAGAGTCTGTTTTAATTTATGGAAATTTCCCAATGCCTCTAGGCATGTCCACAGAATAGAAAACAAATCAAAATAAATGTTTATTTTTAGCCAAGGAAATACTTAGCCAATTTTATCTCTTTTGCTTATTCGACTAAATATAAATCATCTTAACATAAACTTTCAAAGTAAGAAGACAATATTTCTGTTCATGAACAGAATTTAGTAAAACATTAATTTCAAAATGCCTGGAAATTAACTGACATTTAATAAAGGTGGATAAAATAGGAGAAATATAAATGAGTGATAAGAATAGCTAAGAAAGAAGAATATTAGCCGCAAATGTAGGAAAACTTTACCTTAGTGAATAGTTCCAGAGATTGATTGTGCGTGACCTGATTAGTGATCTGGTGTCTGTTTTATCCCACATCTATCAAAAACTTCCTGCCTGATTCTAGGAAGTTGGTCGATAAAGGATGTCCTTGAACAGCCTACTTCCTTCAATTTGCTGGTGCTTTTAGTTTCTTAGCTTCTATGCAAACCTCCACCACATGGTCCTACTTATGTTCTGCTTCTCTTCAGACCCAAACAATATTAAGGGACTGTGGACTGAATCTTGTGAAATCATGGATCATTATAGCTCTCTACTTCATGTGCTGTTTTTGTCAGATAATTGGTCACTGTGATGCAAATGTTGCATTTAATTGCAGGAGGAGCAGGGACTTGAATGAGAAACTGAAGAGATGGCATGATAGAGCCTCTAGAGAAGGTGACTATGTATGGATTTATTTTAATGAAGAACACGTGAAGAGTCTAAGAAATAAGGGAAAATATTACTGGTTGCTAGGCTGGAACCCCTGCTCATCCGCTGTACAAGCTGGGAAACCTCATCTGCCCTCCCTCTGCCAAACCCTGCTCACACACAACAAATCGTCAACCCTGGACTCTGAGTTTCAGACAACTCACCTAAGAGTGCCCGTCCAGGGGCTCAGTTTCTGACCATGAATGAATACCATCCTAGCTCCTAGCTGGCATGTCATCATTCCTTGACTAAACTCTATAAAACCCCTTTGCTTCAGCCTGGATGTGTGACTTTACTGACTTTCACCTGTGAGATAGGTGAACCCACCCTACATCTGCCTCCTAATAAACCTAATTTTATCTACTTTCAGTATGGTATAATCTGGCCTATGTCTGCATCACCAAGGAAGTTAAAATGCTGATCACAGTTAAAGAGAGATACAAGTATATTGGTTCAAGGAATTTCTTTTAAAAAATAGTCTGATAAAGATGACCAAAACCACATCATTCCTTGGAGAATTAATGGTGACCTTGGGAAGACATACACAGACTATACTAGGGATGACCAGGAATAATCATAGAAATTCCTTCTGGCTCTCTTTTTCTAATTATTACCGAATTGTTTTGTATTATCAACAATAAAGTTACCCAGCGGTGTGTGCATATATATGCTTAATGTGTATATATTTAAGCTATACAAAAAAAAAATCCTCAAAAGCTGCATTTCATGTATTTTGAATGATTGCCAAGGATAAGTTAATTAGCATATCCATGACCTCAACTAACTATCTTTGGTTGATTGATTGTGTGCATGAACAAGTGAATATTAACATGTATGGGCACAAGAGTACTTCAGATGTAGTATCTAAGCAATTATAAATATGAAATGTTATTAATTTACAACATATTGTTATCATTATCATAAAAAAATGACGCACCACTCATTATTCATTTTACTATTAAATGTTACTGCCTTTAATCAATATAAACCAATAACCTCTTTAATGGTAATCAGTCTACAAGTGAAATCATGAACTCTTTATGTTTCTGTGTCTGTCACTTAATCTCAATTAATGTTTTTCAGTTGTTGTCTGTGTTGACTAATTGCAGTGATTATTATTTTTGGAAGTAAAGGGAATGATTGTACATTTTATGTAGGAACCTACATTACTTAAAAACATTTAACCTGGGATTACCAAGTGATGAAGTAATTCTACTTTTCAGTAAATTTGTAAAGGTTCAGCATCTTAAAACCCGTGCATGCTTTTCATGTTTGTAATCATTGCCCACAGCAGCCAAGACATAGCTAAGAATTGTATAGACCTCTTTGTACTATCATTGCTGAGTGCACCCTAAGGTGTAGACATCTAATAATCCTGATCAAAGGTGCGATTTGGAGTAAGACAATACTTGTAATTAGTTATCACTGCCCTGACACTTATGTGTCCTGATAGTCTTTCTCCTTTAACTGAATCATTCTTGAACATTTTGAAATTATAATTCAACAGTGGAAATAAATATAAAAGTAAGATTTTTCAATGTAGTCAACTTCTTTTGCACATTATGACATAATATTGTTCTGCTAACTGTGATCCTAAGGGCCAAATTATCAGAGTTTAGCCAAACAGATAGTCACAAAATAGATATGGATACATGATATAGAGATAGAGAGATGTAGAGATGTAGATTATAGAGATAGAGATAGAGGTAGAGAGATATAGGGACAAATACAGATATTTATATATAGAGAGAGATATAGAGATATATTGATATACATACATATGTATCAAAATTATTTCTAGTAGGTGCTCAAAACTTATTTTAAAGTGTTTTGTAATTTTTGTGAATTTTATACATATATACAATAAAATATGATCATATTTCTGCCCATTTTCCCTCCAAATCCTCTCTGTACTCTGTCCAACATGCCGACACTGAACTTCATGTCTTCTTTTGTGCTTTGATAACTCATTATGTCCAGTTAGTGTTGCACATATGTGCATGTGTTGATGTGTGGAGGTCATGTACTGGAGCATGAAGCCTACCATTGGTCAATCCCCCCCCCTTTCTCTCCATATATATATGTATACACACACACACACACACACACACACACACACACAGATTCCTTCTAAATCAGCATTTATGCATTGTCAATAACTCATAGTAAGTGAGAGGACCTGGAGATTATTTACCTAATCTGTGCTAGAATTTGGCTAACTTCATATTGGTTTTATCTAGTTAACCTGAAGAGAAATTTTCTGGCTTATTTGGATACTTAGTTGTGTTATGTGATATTTTTCTGGAAACTGTCTAATGAATGGGTATTTTTGCTGCAGCAGATGTGTCATGCTGTGCCTAGAAATGTTTATGAACCCAAAAAGAGCACCAATGTCCTGAGTCTGATGTAATCAAACTAGGGTCTCTTTATTACAACCTGGCAGTTTGTACCCACCATCACCTACTCACCACTGACCCATAGGAGAGTTTGGTTAAGCAGCACTGAACCCTCATTGGGACAGGGTTTTATAGAAATATGGGAGCAAGGGAGGGGTTTCCAGCCTGCCAAACATCTTATAGAATGACTATTATAAGCTAACAGGTGGGTGTTCTGAAGTAACAATAACAAATGGTCTGAAAGTACATCTGAAACAATCAGACTAATCTTTGATTGACAGTTGCTAGGAAGTAGCTAGGGAGTATCTCAAGGACAGGCCATGGGATCCTTCTGGTATTTTGGTGCAATTTGGATTCAGATGCACATCAAGTTCTCAGGTGCTATTTTTTTTTTCCTTTCAAGATATGAGACTGGTTTGAAGATGGAGTAGGTTTGGCTTCTCAGTGGGAGGATGTTTTGCTGAGAACAGACACGTGGCATTATTTTCTAGAGGCTGCCTGAAAAGGGGCATGTGATGTTTCACTATAGCAGTAGCTTAGGAGAACATGTGATGTTTGGAAAGAGTATAAATATAACCCAGCAGACAGTGGAAAATGCTGTTATTGGTCTGCCTTGCCACACTTTGCTGATCATATTTGCCATGACTTCCTAGAGAGATACGCACCGACCAACTTCTGTTGGTGTTCTGGCAGATTCTGTTGGTGTTCTGGCAGATTCTGTTGGTGTTCTGGCAGATTCTGTTGGTGTTCTGGCAGATTCTGTTGGTGTTCTGGCAGATTCTTGCTGCTTCCACAGACTCAGGCCAATTAGCAAAGCCTCGAGGGTCTTCTGGACCATTGATGATTCAGGAATGGTTTGCAAATGGATAGAGCTACCTTTGCTGACTCACGTGAACTAAACTGTTGCTACCCTGACAATGCAGATTGGATTTGCCCCAAAGAACTATTTCTAAACAGGTCTAAATCCTCCTTTGCCCTATTAACCTGTCTTTTCCACTACCTCTTTTGGGTGGTGGGCTAGAAGGGAAGCTAAAACATTTAAGAACACTAATTAAAGTAGGTTTTGAAAATTATGAGCCTATATTAACCAAAAATGCTTACTTTGTAATAACATTAGCCATATTATTTCCCAAAGAGACATTTTAACAATACTTCTTATCCTCTGACTTTTATATTCTTTTGACAATTCTTACACTATGTTTGCTGAGCCCTTATGGTGGTAAGGTTCATATAAATGTCTCATTTAGCTACTGGGACCAAGTCTCTTCTTGACACTGTAACAATGTTTGCATCACTTAATTAACTACTTTCTACTTCAAAAGACAAAACACCCCCAAACCTGAGGCTCATAGAACATTTTAGAAGTTAAGATTCTATTTTTAATAAAAATTGCAATTTACAATATTTTGTAAACTGATTGTTGATATCTGATTCAGGAGTGCAGTCTCAAAATACCTAGAAAATGGATTGATAATTTCAATTTCACGCATGAAAATACATAATTGTTACTTTCTTTGCAGATAAAATTCTACCTGTAAATACAATAGGCTATTTTTAGTTATATTTTTGTATTTCTTCTTTTGGCTTTTTTTTTTGAGATTATAATATTATAATTACATTATTTTCCCTTTCCTATTCCCCCTCACAGCCTTTTTATATGCCCCTTTTGCTCACATTAAAATTCATAGCTTTGTTCATTAATTGATGTTTCCTATACATATAGACATATAGACATATAGACATATAAACATATAGACATAGACATATAGACATATAGACATATAAGCTTATAGACGCATATATGCGTATATGCATATATGCACATACACATATACACATATACACATGTATACATATATACATATATATGCATATACACATATACGCATATATGCACGTATGCATATATGCATATACACACATACACATATATAAATGTATACATGTATACTATACATATATATACATATATACATATACACATATACATATATACATATATGTTACTAAATACAACATTCTCAGTCTATATAATGTTATTCATGGTTATGTTTTCAAGCTTTGTCATTTGTTGTTGGATAATCGTATCCCTTTTCAATCTTATAAAGCCTTATCTTATGAGATTGTGATGTCGAAGGTGAGTGACCACCATCCCAGACCAATCAGGACTATATAGTGATAATAATTTCAGAAAGAAATGAAGGGACAGGGTTGAGAATGATTTTTTCCACTAAATTCAAAATCACAATAATGTGAATATCTTGAAATAGAGAGTTTTTTTTTTTTTTTACAATTATCACATAATTATACCTAGGATATTCTATACCTAGGATATTCTTTGAAATTAGTTGTATAAAATATCAATTTGTTCAAGTGCCCCTGATTAACAAAGATTAAAGAAAGAAGAAGAAGAAAGAGATAAGGAATTAGGCATTTAAGGAAGGAAGGGGGACAAGAAAGAATAGGGACAGGAAAGATATAGAAAGGAATAGGTGGTGGTGAGGAGACATACTTGGAAAGGAAAGAGGAAAGGGGAGGGGAAGAGAAAGAAGGGCAGGAGAGGGGAGGAAAGGGAATGAGAAGGTAAAAGTTAAAAAAAAAAAAGGAAAAGGACAAAAGTCTATGTGACTATACGCTCTTGGAAAGTGTTTGGAGAAAGAAAATGTTTTAGTATCTGAATGACACATAGTCTCAACTTAACCTCTCTTCTTTACAAAGGCACTCCACATTAAAAGCTTCATTTCCTTGACTTTGCTCCATAGCATTCAGAAATCCTTTTGGTCTCTTAGTTTTCCAATGCAACCTTGATAATAAACACTGATGTCATAAAATTACAATGCAGATAGTTTACAGTTTTGCAGTTTGCCCCTTGTTTACGCATCCCAGTTGGCTACAGTGAGCGTCATCAGGTTGTAATGCCTTTTAGAGGCTTTAAGCAAGAATAAGCTCTTTTAATTTTTCTGATTTTTTTTAGAACTTGCCCACAATCTTTGGCTTGTGATCCTATTCACACTGCTTCCAAAGCAACAAACAGTGATCCAAGTTGAATACCAGGGCCCTCCTTTCCCCCCATCCATTATCCCCTTTTAAATACTGTTGTAATAATACTGGGCAAATGTTGTGGATGGGCCTGGTAATGTTTGTATTTTAATGCTAATTCTGCTCTCCTGGGAGGGGTTGCAGACGAGGAGTGAATCACATACTAAGGTCCCTAATGAATAAAAGAGCCAATCACTGGGCAAGTATGCAGGACTTCTGTATTGGACAGAGAAAGATAAGGAGAGGGTTGGAGGCCTGTTGGAATGGGAATAGCATAAGGTCAAGATGTAGCTGCTAGAGTTTCCTGGTATCATGGCTGATCCATCAGGATTCACCTCCTAAGGAATCAGATTTAATAACGCTTATAAGATTGGGTTTTATTTGCTGCTCCCAGTGATTGAGTTACCATTGTTTCTGAGCTAAGTTTGTGTGGTTTTTTTTTTTTTTTCTTCTCACAGTGATTGGCCTGGGTTCCAGAGAAAAAGGTACTGCTGCAAAGCATGAGTTTGCCTGATGTGTACCACAAAGGCCACTGGGGCTTTGAAGCATTGGGCTGGCCTGGTAGCAACCTGCAACTGGGAACCTAGAGAGCTTGGTAGAGAGATTTTGGAGTTCTGAGTCAGAGTCTCCACAAGATAATAACAGGTCAGCTATTGCCTGACAGTGTAGCACAGGAACTTGCCATTCATTTTTAATATTTCCCGCAACCAACCCACCCAAAAATTTCACCATGCACTCTCTATTAAATCTCCCTCTTATATTTTATGTTAATTTCCTTTTATGATCTGACAATTTTGTGTTTAAAGGTTAGTATGTGTAAATGAGCAGCTATGTTCTGCATAGTTCATTTCCCCCCTTTGTTATGTTATATTTTACTAATATTCTTCATCAAGCTTTAACCTAACAGGCCTTTCTATTAGAGCAAGAGATAGGTTGATTCTTAATTAGGAGACTTAGTCCAATATATACTTATATATATGTATGTATGTATTACACAGTCAGAGTCAATCAAATATCTGATATAATCCCATTTAAACAGATAAAACTCTCATAAGAAATGGTCATCTCACCTACTAATTTATTATATACAAAGATATTATTATAAATAATATTTATAAACACATTCAAAACATCTAGGTAAAATGAAGAGAAGTCATAATTTTACACCAACAGCCTGGAGACAAATAGCTTTTAGAGAAAGCACCATACCAAAATCATAAACATGTGTCATAAAAGCAGGTGTTAAAATCTATCCAAGATTCACTAAATATAATTATTCTAATGTAGAACTCAATTCTTCAGGTTTCAAAATCCAAGCCTAATGATTACACAAGAATAAGAACTGTACACTTGTTTATTCAGATAAATACTATGTTTTCTATAAGTTTGATTGCTATTTTGCTGGGGGATATTTATAGATTTTTTTTCCTCCTCACAATGTATTCCATAGGGTTTCAAGTAACATGCCTGATATTTCTATTTGATTTAGAAAAGTCTCCTTTTGTAGAAACCACTAGAACCACTAGCTCAAAAGTCCAAGCATAAAAAAGATAATGAGACAAAAACTGTCAGAGAGAAGAGGCTTTGAAGTCCTCAAACAATGTACAATTTGGTTCCAGGATGAGATTGGTGCCACGATGTAGATCAGAAGTGTTTTATTATATGTTCACTGAATAGCTTTTTATTACCATATGGCAGGCTGTGAATGCAGCAGTTGGGATAAATATCCTAAATGGTCATTGTAAAAAGAACTTAATGTTCTCACAGTTCAATTGAACCTTTTGTTAGGAAGAATAGAGGAACATTTTCCTTTAGACAATTTCTAAAACATATGTAGTTACACTAAATCAAAAATATTTTACAGGGTGCCAAACTTCAGGGCAAGATTACTTCAAATGTCCTTTCATTCACACTTATAAAATGAAGGCTTTTTCAGAATAAATTAGTTTAAGGGATCAATAACACAGTAATACTTTATTCATAAATTATTTTTGTTGTTAAGCATTATCTTCCTTGACTAATTTCATGACCATATTTAATAATATTCTCTGATTAGACAAAAAGGAAAGTACTGGTTCTGTCCATCCTCTATTTGCAAGTTATCAGTAGTAAAATGTCTATATTCTTTCTTCAGTTTGTCAGAGAAAATCATTAAAAATTTTTATTGTGCTAAAAGAAAAACAATATAATTGAAGCACTAGATTAAGACCTCTTGAGTACATAGTTGCTTTCCAATATATCTATGTAAAATGAAGAAGAAATTACAACTTATTCATTTTCTATGAGTGTAAGGCATGGTCATGCTTCCTTTGGAAAATTACTGACTGTTACTCAGAAGGTGAGGGTTGACAGTCTGTGCAGAAGAAGCAGAAGTAAAAGGAAGGATGAACAAATAATGTGAGTGCCAGATGTAAAAATGCCTCAAGACTTAAAGAGATCATGCAGAAATTAGGGCAGTAGAAGACTTTTCTTTAAAATAAATTAACAGTTGCAAATGATCTGGTACTATATTATGAAAACACATGATTGGTATGTTATACTTTGTTAGCAATAGGTTCATAGTATGTTCAGGTATGTAATAGACAAGAATTTCCATTTATAGCCAAGTACAGTGGGAAGAAATACCTTATAATTTCATAAAGTACTGCAAGACTTTATAAATAGTCACCCCACTAATCTTTTCAGCTATTTATATGCAAATCAGTGGCACTTGCATGAAACTTTAAATTAAAAAACTAAAAAGTATAAACATCAAATATTTAAAATTTGTGAAGATATAAATCATTAAAACATAGAGATGTCATTTAAAATAGTATGATATAACATTACAGAGAAATTTCTTCCAGTGGGTAATTTCTGACCACGTAAGACATTCACTCTTGATTATATTATGCATGCTCATATATAAAATCATACCCTTATCATTAAGGAGTAGTACTGATAATAGCTAAATTATGGAACCAACTGAGCTGCCCAAAATAAAAGGAAGAGCAAAGAAAATCTGCTATACATACACATAGAATGATTCTTGAGTTGAAAGAGTAGTAACGTTATACTATGTGTAGGAAAATTGATGCATCTGTATAGCATGCAGTGAAGTAAACTAAGACAAATATTTACTTTTGTTTGTGGTCCCTAGCATTAATACAAGGCAACAATCCCCCCTCTCTATATGTGTCTATGTGTCTGTGTGTCTATTTGTCTGTGTAGTGTGTAACTTAACATAAAATATATACTGCTTAAAATTTAAAAACAAAACCAATAAAACATAAATGGAGATATCCTATGTCATAGATAAAATCACTCCCAAAAGCATATTGTTATTAATCAAAAGTCCAAAGTCATGTGTACGATCTTATCCATTGTGATGCTGACACAATGCATGCTGAAACAATGCACGCTGTTACAATTCTTCTTGACTTCTGACCAGACTAAGTGGGAAGACCCTATTTTAAATATGTGCATGCTTTTGTTGTAAGAGGGATATAGCCAGGATTTACCTGTAGGTTTCCTGTCTATATGACCAATTTCTCTGGTGTTGGAAGTTGCAATTCAGACCTCTGAGAAACTATAACAGTTGTACTCAGTTATAGACCCCAAAATGCTACATTACTGACCTGCCATGAAATATATGCCCACAGGTGTAACAAAGGTATGACATCTGCGGTATAGTCAATCATTTCTGATCAGTCCAGGGGCCTAATCCATGGCTAGTACTATACACATGCTCTAAAGTTCATGCTTGGGAAGTCCTAGGCTTTAGTGGGAAAACTACTTTTGTTTCCATGCTAAATAGACATGGTAAACATCAAATTTCCTTCTAAATATTTATATTTATATTTGTATGTCTATAGATTGGTGATATTGTCAGAACTGGTTAAAGAAACTGCTTTTTGCAATGAGTACTGGTTACTTCCTAAACTTGTAACTGACTGAAGTGCTAAGAATTAACAACTACAGAGCACTCACTCTAAAGGGAATAATCTGAGCTGTCCTTTCAAAGGCTCAGGGAACATTGAGAAGATGGAGCAGGAAGAGCATAAGAGAAGGAGGAAGGGATAAAGACATAGCTTTTGTGATCTTAAATTCTCAGCAGCTGTGATAATTGCACAAGACCTGACTGACACTGGGCTTGTCAACATTCCATTACAGAGGGAGGGGGGGCTCATAAAAACTGCCCAATCATGAGGATTTAAAGGCAGTCAATGATCTCTGGTGGTGGGAGTAGTTGTAGGGTCTTGCAAGACTTCTTTTCTCTGAGAGGAAGACGGGCAGTTAGGAGGAGAGAGATCTTCAGTGGTGTAGCCACTGGTAAGGGTCAATTCTCTTATAAGTAACTCTTCACTCAAACAAATGTAAGGACATCATCAGTTCATCAGCGAAAAAAATACTCCAAAAATAAAAGAAATACAATCAGGAAACAGAGGCAGGGATAGGATAAGGGGAGTGAATATAGTAAACATATATAAACATAATTTAAGCTAATATTATGTGTAATTTATATATGCTAAGATTATATAAAATGTGTTAGATGTTCTTTAAAAACATAACTCACACTTTGAAGAGGATTTGTGTTCTGTATAATTTATTTTGTTAGACTAGAATAAGGTCCTACAGTAACGTCATAATTTAGAAGTTGAAAAATTTAAACAAACACCGTAACTTCAAATGCATGTAAGCCTACTGATAGTACTGCCCAAATGAAATGGTTCATTATAACCTGAAGAATCATCTGTATTTCCTATAGTTCATTTTCTTTAGTGTGAAGATGACTGTGAGGAAGGGAAGACTGAAATCTAAGAAGCATCATCAAATCCTACATGGTTTGGCCTCTGCTGTTCGTCACTGTGTATTTGGCAGGTGGTATGTGCCTCATCACTAGATGTCTGTGATTCACATTCTCGTGCTTCTGTTCACTCACAATATGGTAGGCAAACATGTAAGTTGGTTTCTAATGCTACCTATCTCCTGCTCCTGACTCTATGCATTCTCAACTTCTGAAACATGGGCTGGGTCTAATAACTTCAGTATGACTGATATAATTTAACAACATTGATTCAATGTGACTTTTATTATTGGACTACAAATGACTACAAACTGTCATTTGGCTATCTGACTCTTTTGCCTTCTCAACTTTGATTGATGATGGAGAGCTGTCACAGACAGGGTCATGTGCCAAGAAAATCAGCCAACAACAGCTTGCAATGTTCTAAATTTTGCCAACAACCCTTCAATGAGCTTAGAAATAGGTTCTTCTCCAACTGACAGTAAGGTCTTTTCCTAAGAGCTTCTTAAAGATTCCAGGGTAACCTGGGAGGATAAAACTTAAGCTTCTCCAAATTTCTCAACCCCAAAATTGTAGTGAAAAATTGCCTTACTAGGCCCTGAGTTTTATGGAAATTTCTTATATGGGTATAAATACTGCAGTACGACCAACATTCTTCATTAAGCCTCCTATGTTTGGTAAATAACTATAGTAAGGATAGCTTCCACATACATGAAAAGCACCTTAGTGCTTATTCAATATCATATGAAATGCCTGATACAGAATAAGACATAGATGCACTGCACTGCTGGATAAAGCTAAAAGAAAACCACAAGACTTCTTGTCTATATTATGGGCACATTCGACTTATAAATACTGAGTCACAAATTCATGCATACTTTTTTCAGACATTTATACCAGATCTAGGAATCTTTCTATACAAAAGAGACATACCACTTAAAAATTTACAGCATGAAAATAATCCTAGTTTTTGTGTAAAAGCAATGGGAGGAATGATAATAACACTAATACTATCCCACTCACTAGAGAGAAGAGTAATATTAAGAAAATAATCAATAAATTTTGCAATAAAAGTGAGAAATATGTAAGTTGAATTATAACAGCAAAGAAAATAGGTATTCTATTGGTTCTGTAAACAAAAATGAAAAAAAAATCTTCATGGTTTTACTTGATAAGGTTTAAGAACATTAAGGAACCGTACTTTTTATTTTAATTTCAGTGAGGGCCTAAAATAGTGATTATCAAACTAATTAATATTTATTAAAGACATGCCAAAATACAAAACAATTATTCTGACTTTCACAATAACTTATAACCACTACTGTGTAAAAACACTTCTAGAAGAGCTAGATGAATTCTCTTTCCAAGATTAGATGTATAGACATTCACTACAGTGGCATATTGTGTTGCAAACCAAAAACATCAACATACTGTCATCCTATGGAGATCTGCCTAAGCAGACTGCCAGGATCCCCATAAAAACTATTCAAAAAATTGATTCAAATTGCAATCAGACTTAATAAGCAAGACAAGTCATGGGTATTTTTATAAATATTTATTATTTATCATATTTTTACTTATGTATTTGTTTTGTTGAACTTCAACCATATACCATTCCTGGTCTTGGTATTAAATAATAGTTCTAGTGACAGAAAAATGTAGATACATTTTTAGAAAATTAATATGCTATCAAGCAAAGCATGCAAAACGCTATTCAAGGAATCTAGATACTAGAAAACCATGAAGGATTACACCCAGGAAATGTCTATTAATGAGTCCTGGTGAGAAATTGATACTACTATATTCCATCAAATGTTGTTTTGCATAAAACATTTGTTTTCTGTTGTTGTGGGAAACACTATGACCACACCCAACCTACAGAGGAAAGGCTTCGTTTGCCTACGAGTCCCAGGCACAGTACATCTCTGAGGGAAGTCAGGGCAGGAACTCAAGCAGGACAGAAAACTAGAGTTAAGAAATTAAGCAGAGGCCATGGAAAATAATGAACTCTGATTATTGGCTTTTAGGCCACACATTGGTTTCTTATTTTCTTATATGATAATAGGCCACCTATTTATGAGTGGCATTATCCCAGTAGGTTGGGATTTCCAAGATGAGTCAATTAATGAGAAAAATGCCCTGACAGACTTGCCCACAGGGCAATCTGATGGAGGCATTTTCTCAGGTTTAGTTTCCTCTTCCCATATCTGTGTCAGGTTGATAAAAACCAAGCCATACAATATGCAAATCTTCATGACTGCTATTACTCAATGGGGTGGAAGAAAAATACCTAAAGTTTAAAAGACACAAAATAAACTAATTTATGCATAAGACAAAGCATCAGTTTAAATAAAATGCTGTAATGTGGAAAATTAGCATTTGGGTGTACCAGTTTCACTGGAATTCTATAGAGAGATTGTAAAGGAGTATAAGCAAATTAAATAAAAGCAGTCACCCCAAAAATGAAGTATTGTGTAAGCAAATACCATGTGTTCTTCTCGAAAACCTCTCATTGTTTATGTAAGAAAAAAATTGCAAAACATATAGCAAAAGCCATGCACTTCCTTTATTAAAGCTTTAGTCTATCGAGGTTATTGAAACTTTTTAGTCATTGTTTGTAAAACAGACTACCTATAATATTTATTTAATTTTTATTTATGTTCAAATACACTTTTGAAGTAGCTTCAAAAGATAACTGTTTATATTAACAGAAATAGAGTTAGAGCTTAATATATACATTTTGAAATGCTTGAAAAGATTCAGAAGAATGTTTCAAAAATGACTATTAATGAAACATAGTTAATGGAAATATTTTCAAAGAACTTCTAATTTTAAGAAACCATGTATAAAAGAAAAAAAACTACCAGATCCCATTTCAAGTAATTTATTTATTTCTAATTTTTAGAGAATTCAGCAAATATTATATATTTGTGCCAGAGATCTTGAGAGAAAGTGAAGAATTTTAAAAAATATACATATTTCTCCAAACAGAAAAATCAGTCACTTATGAGACAGAAGGTATTAACATAAAGATGTCTTTGATCTGTTATTAAAGTAACATTAGATCTTCTCAAAAATTGTTGTGCAATGTTGCAATGTGGAATCAGCTCTTATGCTTCAGAAAATAAGAAGACACAGATAAGAATTATCATTATTATACTTACAATATCAGCCCAGTTATAAGAGCCCAGTCACTGGCCATTGCTATTTATTATAACTGGAAGAATAGCTGGAGCTGGAAAACTGGATCAGCTGTTAAAAGACCTCAATAGACTTGAGTTCTAAATGACTTAATTTCAGTTCCCAGTATTTATGCCTGACAGCTCCCAGCTACCTGTAACCCTAGCTTTAAAGCTTCCAAAACCTTCTGCTGGCCTTTTAGGAAAATTTCTCACAACTGGCATGTGGAAAGTGGGTATGGCAATCCCCGTGATCCCTGTTTACCAAGAACCTGAGCCTGTGCATTTGCAAGATCCTGTGCTGTCCGCCTGATGAGTCACTGGCCTATCACCACATGCCCTGCCTGCATGCATGGCTCATGTTCAGAGTGTGCTGAACGCTGATTGGATCCAGGAGAGGGGGGAGGGATAAAAGGCAGAGGACTAATAAAAAACAAAAACATGATGAGCTGGAGATAAAGAAAAAAGTTTTTGGAGAAACCTTCCTTGGTGTTCAAGTTATTTTTTTCCCATCTCTGCCGGTCAGAGTGCAGGGTTGCAGCATCTGGTGGCCCATATGGGGAAGAAAAGAAGAAAAGGCCAAGAAAGAAGCAGAGAAGAAAGCAAAAGCAGAAGCCAGGTAGAAGGAACAGGAAGCCAAAGAAAAGCAAAGACAAGCTGAATTAGAAGCTATTCAGTTGGCTAAGGAGAAAGAAGAGGAATAAGTTAGAAAAATAAAAGGCAGAAACTTCGGAACTCATGCAAGAGCTGGAATGAGAAAAAGGAGCTACAGGGGAGTTCTGTGGTAAGTAAGAATTAATCTAATGCTAGGAAGAGGCTCCTCTGTAGAGGGACGAAGTTAGGCTCCTGGTGTAGGGACGGAGTTAGGAAAGTCTAGCCTCCAAAAGGGATGGAAAACCTCAGATACGAAGCCATGGCATCTGCTGCTTCAAAAGTGAAAATAAAAACTGCATTAGTGTGGCTTCTCAAATGAAGCAGAGTTAAATTAAAAAATGAAACTCTAGACAAATTCTTGGAAAAAATAATTAAAGAGGCACCTTGGTTTCTAGAAGAGGACTATGTGAACCCCCGATATTGGGAACAACTAGGTCAAGACTTGCAGGCAGCGAATTCGACTACACTATTACTGTAAGGCATGCTAGCCATTTGGAATTTAGTCAAATATTGCCTGACAGAGAAGAGTGGAAAGTATACTGCTGAAATAGAAAAAGGGGTAGGAGTGGTTTATGTGGAAGGAGAAGCCCCACGAGTTCATCTGTTCCCTTCTCAATCTGCACACAAGTGATAGAATTACATGCTGTCCTACAAGTGTTCCTTGAAATTGAAGAGGCCTTTAATTTGATTTCAGATAGCCAATATGTGGTCCAAGCAGTTCAACAATTGGAAAACGTAGGGTTAATTAAGTCAACAGCAACTGTTTTTGACCTTTTGTCTTCCTTACAAAAATGTATAAGGGGTAGAAAAATCCTTTTTGTATTATTCATATTAGAGCCCATACTCGACTCCCTGGGCCATTGACAGAAGGCAATGCTATTGCAGATATGCACATGCGTACAGTGTTCACCTTTTTGTCCGCCTCCCCTTTTCAGCTTGCCCAGGAGTTCCACACAAATTTTCATGTTAATGCAGAAACCCTGAGAAGAAAATTTAACATCACACGGGAACAAGCTCATGAAGTGGTATTGAAATGTGCCCATTGTGTTTCCCTGTTGCCTCAAAAGAGCATAGGAGTAAATCCCAGAGGACTTAAACCATTAGCAATCTGGTAGATGGATATTACCCACATTTCTGAATTTGGATCTTTAAAGTATGTCCATGTATCAGTGGATACCTGCTCAGGTGTCATTTTTGCCACTGCTCATGCAGGGGAAAAGGCACAACACGTTATTGCTCATTGCTTTCATGCCTTTACTGCGTGGGGTATGCC
>NC_034594.1:7514996-7527164 GCF_900095145.1 Mus pahari | reverse complement strand
TGATCCCTGTTTACCAAGAACCTGAGCCTGCACACTTGTAAGATCCTGTTCTGTCTACCTGATAAGTCACTGGCCTATCACCATTCGCCCTGCCTGCATGCATGGCTCATGTTCAGAGCGTGCTAAACGCTGATTGGATCCAGGAGAGGGGGGAGGGATAAGAGGTAGAGGACTGAAGAAAAACAAAAACAGGATGAGCCGGAGATAAGAAAAAAAGTTGTTGGAGAAACCTTCCTTGGCATTCGTGTCATTGTTTCCTGTCTCTGCCAGTTGAAGTGCAGGGTTGCAGCATCGGCAGACACTTACACTGATACACAGAGGCACATAAATACAAATAAATCCTAAACATGAGTAAAGGACTATAAGGTGGGCAGGGCTCAAAGGCATTATGGCAGCCACCAGTGGATAATTGGAATAAAATACAGAGTTCTTTAAATGACCTTTGTTATTTGCTCATGAGATAAGGCCAAAATAGGAGAGGAGTTTGTATTCAGAATAAGAGGAAGGCTACTCTACAAAATCTTGGTTATCAGTTTCATACAGCTGGGAAGAAGGAAATTTCTTTGAAGAATTATACATCAGGTCTGTTTGTGGAAGCAGTTTTCTTGATCCAGCCTACTGTGAGTACTGCAATTCTTAGGTAGAAGAACCTGGGACATATAAGCAAAGAAGCTGAATAAGAGCCTGAACCAGTAACCATTCCCCTATGTTCTGTTCTAGATTCCTATCTTAAGTTCCCCCCCACCCCCCACCAAATTCCTTCAGTTATGGACTATTACTACCTGGAAGTATCAGCAAAATAAATTCCTTTTTTTCTAACATAACTTTGATTAATGTTTTATCACAGATACAAAAAGCAAACTAGAATAGCCTATGACCACATATTTGACCTAAACAAATACATTGTCAATGTATAAATAAAAATATCTAATTCATCCAAACTGGGGTCTGATGATCTGTACACTTAATATGCTGTATATAAAGAAGAAGCTTTACCTTCAGTCAGTGAGAGCCAGTCTCACTCAGATACATATGGGAATATTAATCTTAAATGCCCTCATTGGTCCCCAATAACTGGTTCAGTTCTTGGGAGAATGTCACACTGATTGCTCTGACCTTTTTTCCTACACTCAATCTAATAAGCTTTAGTGGTCAGAACTGTGGTGACAAATTATATCTTTTTTTGTATTTATCTTCCTTTTTAGATATGATATGAGACATTTAAAAGACATGTCAAAATTTGCAATTTACCTATAGCTAATTTGGAATTGTACTAGTTACCAGAGAACCTTTCTGCCAGGCTTTTAAAATCAAAGTTAATTATATCAGTTGGGTATTTAAATGGGTGTGTATCCACAGACAGCATTATTCTTAGAAACCTTAAAAAGAACATTTCATTTATATGCTAAAGAAAATGAATTGCATCAAATTTTCAACCATTTTTTTTTACAATAACAGGGTATAATTCATTATTCCTAAATAATATTATTCAGTGGTTCTCAACCTTTCTAATGCTGCAAACCTTTAATATATAGCCCCTCATGTTGTGGTGGCTCCCAACCATAAAAATCATTTTTGCTTCTACTTCATAACTAATTTTAATATCTGTGTTTTCTGATGATATTGGGGGGGAATCATGACCAACAAGTTTAGAAAAATGTGTATATCATTTTTGCTATAAAAACATTCTTTACTTGTTTATCAACTTAAAAAATAATGAAGCTGACAATTATATAACTGCCACATTTTTCTCTAGGGAATAGATTAAAGGTTAGAATTTTTTCAAATGCAGATTATAAAATATATCCAGTTTTATCTTGGTGAACCCACATATCTGACTTGAAAAAATATCTGAAGTGAAACATTCATTAAAATTTAATAAACTAAATTTAGTTAAGAACTAAAGAATAACTTCATTCTGTTACAATGTTTACAAAGTGCTTCTGTAAACCTCAACAGCATCTGTTAGGTGATTATAAACCCTTTTAGATCTTTCCTAAGAATTATAGCAAAAAAATACTGTAGTGAATTTTTTGAACATTTTAACCTTATAGATCCAAAGTCAAGTATGTAGAAAGTACCGTATAAGCATGTGCTATGATGAATTTGCATGGTTATTAATCAGTGCTGTTGATTGCAGGACAGAAACTGACTTACAATGAGAGAAGAGATGACTGAAACCTCTGAGTTGCAATACAGATTGCTCAGAAATTATCAGCTTTCCTTCATCAGGATTTTGTGTCTGTCTAATCACAACAATCTAAATATAATAAAATCTAATATTTGAATTTCCACCCTACCACAGGTACTTCTCTCACAGATACCACCGTTAACATTCTGGATGACGTCAGGATTTACATGCCCGTGATTTACTTTTAGAACTCAAAGCTCAGCAACAGACAGTATGTACTGCTACTTTAAGTGGAGGCTGAGGTAGTGTCCATCTTTGTCCCTGAGGTGGCTTTCCTGTATGTAGCAAAATGTTGGATCCTGTTTATGTACCCAGTATTAGTCTATGTCTTTTTATTGGGGAATTGAGTCCATTTATATTAAGACGTATTAAGGAAAAGTAATTGTTACTTCCTGTTATTTTGTTGTTAGAGTTGGAGTTCTGTTCTTGCATCAATCTTCTTTTAGGTTGTTGAAGGATTACTTTCTTGCTTTTTCTAGGGAGTCATTTCCCTACTTGTATTGGAATTTTCTCTTTATTATCCTTTGAAGGGCTGGATTCATGAAAAGATATGTGTGAATTTGGTTTTGTCATGGAAGACTTTGGTTTCTCCATCTATGGTAATTGAGAGTTTTGTTGGGTATAGTAGCCTGGGCTGGCAATTGTTTTCTCTCGGGGTCTCACTTTCATAGTCTCTGGTGAGAAGTCTGGTGTAATTATAATAGGTCTGCCTTTATATGTTACTTGACATTTTTCCCTTACTGCTTTTAATATTCTATCCTTATTTAGTGCCTTTGTTGTTCTGATTATTATGTGTCGGGAGGAATTTCTTTTCTGGTTCAGTCTATTTGGAGTTCTGTAGACTTCTTGTATGTTCATGGGCATCTCTTTCTTTAGGTTAAGAAAGTTTTCTTCTATAATTTTGTTGAAGATATTTACTGACCCTTTAAGTTGAAAATCTTTATTCTCATCTTTACCTATTATCCTTAGGCTTGTTGTTCTCATTGTGTCCTGGAGTTCCTGGATGTTTTGATTTAGGATCTTTTAGCATTTTGCATTTTCTTTGATTTTTGTGACCATGTTTTCTATGGAATCTTCTGCACCTGAGATTCTCTCTTCCATCTCTTGTATTCTGTTGCTGATGCTCGCATCTATGGTTTATGATTTCTTTCCTAGCTATTCTATCTCCAGAGTTGTCTCCCTTTGTGATTTCTTTATTGTTTCTACTTCCATTTTTATATCCTGGATGGTTTTGTTCAANTCTTTCACCTGTTTGGTAGTGTTTTTCTGTAAAGCTTTAAGGGATTTTTGTGTTCCTCTTTAAGGACTTCTAGCTGTTTACCTTTGTTTTCCTGTATTTCCTTAAGGGAGTTATTTATTTCCTTCTTAAAGTCCTCCATCATTATCATGAGAAGTGACTTTAGATCCATATCTTGCTTTTCTGGTGTGATGGTATATCCAGGAGTTGCTATGGTGGGATAGTTTGGTTCTGATGATGCCAAGTAACCTTGGTTTCTTTGCTTCTGTTCTTAATCTTGCCTCTTGCCATCTGATTATCTCAAGTGCTTGCTTCCCTCAATATATCTGATTGCAGCCTATCCTTCCTATAATCCCAGTTGATTCAGGACTCCTCAGAGTCCAGCTTTCTCTGTGGTCCTGTGATTCCAGGCTTTTATGAACCTGAGATTCTGGGTGTGCCATAGTTCTTGGCAGTCAAGCTTCCTCTGAGGTCCTGGTGTGACCAAGCTCCTTTTATCCTGGGATCTTGTAATCCTAAGATCCTGTGCTTTTTTTAAAAGCATGGAACTGGTGTCTTCTCTGTGGACCATGGGGCTCTCTGGTGTGTTCAAAACCAAGGTATACCAGCACTGATTAGAAGGGACCTGAGCTGCTGATCAGGCAGGGCTCCAGTGCCCTTGCTTCTGCTTTCACAGGCCCCTCACAATTGGTTTGGAACAGATGTTAAGTTCCACTCACCGGTGATGATAAGATTGGGTGAAGAGTCCTCTGGGGACTCTAGTACTGTCCTCTGGGTTTGCATGTTTGCCTTGGAGATGGCCTTGAGTTTTTCATATTAGACATTCTGACAGGTTTAAGATGGAATTTCAAGGTCCTTTTCTTTTTCTTTTTTTTATTTTTTTTTTATTAGAGATTTTCTTTATTTACATTTCAAATGCTATCCCAAAAGTTCCCCATAATCCTCCCTGCCCCTGCTCCCCTACCCACCACTCCCACTTCTTGGCCCTGGCATTCCCCTGTGCTGGGTCATATAAAGTTTGCAAGACCTTGGGGCCTCTCTTCCCAATGATGGCCGATTAGGCCATCTTCAGTTACATATACAGCTAGAGACTCGAGCTCAGGGGGTACTGGTTAATTCATATTGTTGTTCCACCTACAGGGTTGCAGCCCCCTTCAGCTCCTTGGGTACTTTCTCTAGCTCCTCCTCCATTGGGGGCCCTGTGTTCCATTCAATAGTTGATTGTGAGCATCCACTTCTGTGTTTGCCAGGTACTGGCATAACGAATGCTTTTTTTTTTTTTTTAATTATTTTCTTTATTTTCAAGGTCCTTTTTAATTTGTGTTTCCCTGATGAGTAAGGGTGTTGAACATTTTTTAGGTGCTTCTGGACTATTTGAGATTTCTTTGCTGAGAATTCTATTTGGCACTGTAGAATGAGCCACTGGTATTCCATTCAGGAAGTTGTCTCTGTACCAATGAGTTCAAGGCTAATCCCTAATTTCTCTTCTTTTAGATTTAGAGTGTCTGGTTTTACATTCAGGTCTTTGATACACTCTGACATGAGTTTTGTGCAGGGTGATAGGTATGGATCTATTTGTATTCTTCTATATGCAGACATCAAGTTAGACCAGCACTGTGGGGCATTGGACTATGCACAGACAGGCAGGTCTCCAGTTGAGCTAAGATGCTGAACCCCGGGACCCGGTGATCATAATTTACCTACATGGGACATAGGTATTCTCTCATGTTCCTGGAACTCTGGCTCCTGTCTAAATTACCGTCCCCCACAGCCCGCACAAGAGGAAAATGGCTAGAAGTCATGTAGGCAATGTCCCAAGCTTCTGACCTTCATGCTAAACTCCTCCCCAGGTCCCTAGCAAAAGAAAAGAATGATTCCATTCAATTGATCAACGTGTGTGTTCCTATACAATTACCTTGCTTTTTTTTATTAATATTGCTCTGTAGTACAGCTTGAGGTCAGGGATAGTGATACCTCAAGGAATTCTTTTATAGTTTAGGATTGTTTTAGGTATCTTGATTTGTTTGTTTGTTAGCTTTGTTTTGTCTTGCTATATGAAGTTGAGAAGTTTTCCTTCAAGGTCGGTAAAGAATTGTGGGTTTTCTTTAACAATTTGTACTTGAAGAACACAATTAATACCTCAAGAAGAAGGCATGAGAATTTGGAATTTTCAAATATTTAGTTTAGTATCTTAAGCCTACTATATTAAAACTACCAATACCAAGGATTAAATTCAACATCTTTTTCAAGCCATAAGAGTGAAAATATGGAATAATATTTTTCGGTTGAGATGATAGGCCATCATAATATCACAAATATTTCCTCTTGAGCACATTGGCTTGCATCTGTAACACCTCAAATGGGGGACTGAAACAGGAGGATTTCACCATTGTAAAATCAGTCTGCTATGTAATGAAAGCTTTCTCTAGATTAAAAAAGAAAACAATTTACTTTCTAAAGTCACATCAACATAATAATACATAATTTCTTTATATATATATATATATATATATATATATATATATATATATATCACATAAAGCTATACATGTAAGGAAATATACAATGCTGCAGATTTGGTAACTTAAATTCAAAATACATGTGCAGAAAATATAAAAAAAAATTTTAAAATAGAAGACCTTTGCTTGAATTTTCGTTTTCTTTCCCTCTCATTTTCACACTGTCTGTTCTAGTCTAATTATATACAGTGTATACCAAAACTTAAATACACTGAAAAAGTATGAATTTTTTATAGGGAACATACATTTCTATAGAGACATTATCAAAGTTCATTAAGCACAGGAGTAAACTAACAAAATAAATAAGCCAATTATATGAAATAAATTGACTTTAATTTCAAAATTCTTTTCTGTCTTTACATTGTATTCAAATACACTTAACTCTATTGCTCAATCAGGTTAACATGAGTTCATGTGCACGATTTCATACTTAATGCATATATCTGTATACTCTAATGCATTCTAAAACATAGCATGGTCAATATTATTAAACATCATGTGTTGGGACAATATCAAAATTATATGGGCAAAAAATAAATTTCTCCATTTAAATAATATCTATAATATTCTGTAATCTAATATGAAATAGTCTTTATTGTGGCTCTTGAAATCACAAACAAATCTAAATACGTGCATTGTTCTAGTTTCTTTCTTTCCCTACTACATAATTTCAGACTATCTAATAAAAGATTTGCGACAAGTGTTTTCAACAAGGATGACTGCCATATTGGAAGGAATTTATTGTCTGACTTAATCCTTAAGTATCAAGCTCATAGAAATTCATAAGCATGACAATGCCCTGAAGGCAGATGCATATTAGAAAAAAAAATACCTAACACTCTGTACAATACCCAAATGATCTTGCAGTGATTTTATTCTATAGTCTGGTCTCATACAGTGAGGTTTTGATACATTTTATACCAATGCCAACAAATAAAAAACACTATTTAGAAGAAACATTTGTAAAGTAGAAATAACAGTCTACTGAGCATAAGAAGATGAGAATGAGTGAGGAGATGAGAGTGAATGAGGAGATGAGAGTGAATGAGGAGATGAGAGTGAATGAGGAGATGAGAGTGAATGAGGAGATGAGAGGAGTGAATGACTTTGTTTACTAGTCTACTTGATTGTTTCTTTTTTGTTAACTGGGAGAGTTGGGAGCATGTGTGTCCAGAAGATAAGAGGGTGCTGAGTCTACAAAGTAAGAACATGTAGAAGGAAGGAAAGTGTGGAGAACTAAACATAATACTTTAAATCCATTTATAGAGTAAAGCTTCGCAAACAAAGAGAAGAGCTTTTCAAAAAATAGATTCTAATACTATAATAGAAGAAATCAACATGGAAGGCAGGGAGCACAATATGACTGAGATAAACACGTCACTAAAAAGATGTTTGGAAAATAGCAGTTAGAAAATGACATTCAGATGATTTGAGGTACCCGTTGATTTTGATTTGAAAAACTCACCCAGCATCTCCAGACCTCATTTTCTTCATCTGGAAGCATGAGTAATTTCTTCCAAGCAGAATCAATATGAGGACTAGGTTCCTTTGATTCCTCAGAATCACTAGCACAATGGCGATGTTGCAGGTATTTACTTGAGGAGAAATTAGATGTATTTAAAAGAACTAAAAGCAAATATGATCCGTGAAGCTGCAAAGAAGCACTCAATGAATGGATTTCGGTTGACTGGTGACGTGAACAACAGTTCTTGACAGACTAAAAAGGGAAGATGAGAGATGGATGGAAAATAGAGGACTCTTTGAGACAGTGAATTTAATAAGTACTGTTATTGGATTTTCACACTTACTTTGGTTTGTGATTTCTGAAACCAAACTGAAGCCCATTTCATATAAAAATAAAATATATCATAGATTTTTAATTCATGAAAAAGTATATTTATTTGCATACATATGTGTTTCCAGGTTTTTTCCAATACATGACATTTATTTTTAAAAATACTCAATGGAAATCAAAATATTACAAACCAAAACTTATGAAACACAGTACAAACAGTGACAAGAGTAAACTTGATATTAATTATATGCCTACATCAGAAAATGTAAGAGATTTCAAGTTAATGACAATGATACAACTGAAGAAATAAGAAATCCAGGAACAATGAACACCCCCAAAAAGTAGGTAGGAAGAAATGATATCAGGGCTGGAATTAGTGGAAATAAAAATAAAGAAAACAATTCAAATAATAAATTAAACATTATTTTGTAAAATTAATAATTGTACAATGAAAACTTTAAGACACTGAACATAATTGAAGATGACAATAAACTGAACAAAATTGAAGGAAATGAACAAAGGCAGAATGACAGGATTAATATTGTGAAAATGACCATCCTAAAAACAACCCATGAATTTGATGCAATCACCCCTTATCAAAACTTCCACACAATTTTCACAGAAATTGAAAAATGAATCATAAATCAAGTGTAAACAGATACCATAAAATGGAAATAACCCTCCTGTACCTTATCAGAGCGCTGAAGGAAGACCCTTCTATTAAGGTTGCAGTTCACCATGTTAGATAAGCCCTGTGAGTTCTGTGCCAAATGCAGGACTCCCTTTTGCCAGCTGAGCTTCCTCTTCCCTGACTAATCTTATGAAGAATGTATCTCTAAGCACAAGTGCCTGACTTTAGCTAGATGATGATCCTGCACAAAGTTTTCTGCAAGTGCTGCCTGGTTTAGAACATAAGTCTAATGAACCATATGATATTTATATAATAACTAGATACTGTGTTATGAGCAATCAGCCCTTCCCATCTGTAACAAAAAAAAAAAAAAAAAAAAAAAAAAACCCTCTGAGAAAAGTCACATAGGCTATGGCCAGATTACTGATTCAACTTCTTCTCTCCCAGTAAGAACCTGGAATTCCTCTTCATAAAAATGAAGCATTCCCAAACATCTGCCTCACCTAGTAATGGTTACCCAGTTTGGAGTTCCCTACTAACTCCCCAAGATCTATGTAGACCTTTTCACCCCAAATGAAGTTGAGGTGTCTCTCTGAAGCTGATCCTGGAAGTCAATTCATAGGTGCTCATGGATCTGCATAATTAACACAGTAAAAATGACCATCCCACCAAAAGCAATCAATAGGTTTGATGCAATTACCATTAAAACTACAACACAATTCTTCATAGACATTAAAGAACAATATTCAGTCTCATGTAGAAAAACAAAAATACACAGGCTAGAAAAACCAAACCAAACCAAAGAAACAAAAACAATGCTGTACAATAAAATAATTTTGGGAGTCATGATCATCCTTGATTTCATGCTATACTACAGAACAACAGTAACTAGAAGTGCATGGTATCAGCATAAAGACAAACAGGTTGATCAACGGAATTGAAGACCCAGAGATAAACCCAAACACCTAAGGACACTTGATATTTGATGGAGAAGCAAAAACTATACAGTGAAAGAATATGTTCAGCAAATGGTATGGACCTAACTTGACATTTGCATGTAGAAGAATGCAAACAGATCCACATCTATCCCAAGTCCAAGTGGATTGAAGACCTCAACACAAAACCAGATACATTAAATCTGATAGAAGAGGAAGTAAGTGTTGTGGGAAATATTAAAAACGAACCAGCACATTCCCAAGCTTGTGCTGGCAATACTCTGCCCCAGCAGCCTGGCTGGTCATGCACCGGTGGGCAATGGTCGACCTGTTTTTTATCTCATAGAGACTCTGACTTGGAGCTCCGAAATCTCCCCACCCAGCTCACTAGGTTCCCACTGGTGAGTCCAGACCATGCCATTCAAACAGGGAGACACTAGTAATTACATCTTGTCCAAAAAGAACCCTGTCTCTCACCACCCCCCCTTTCCCTCTCCAACACTGAAATCTCTCCTACTTCCCCAGTCCTCCTCTATTCATTAGGGTTTTGTTCACAAGAAGTCACCTGAGTAGTGACTCACTCCTTGTCCACAACTCATCTAGGAGAGCAGAATTAGCATTAAAATACAAATAGCACCAGGTCCATCCACAACAAGTGAGAAACAGTCTTGAATTTATTGGCACAGGAAACAACTTTCTAGACAGAGCACCAACAGCTCTGGTACTAATATCAACAACTCATAAATGGGATCTCATGAACCTGAAAAGCCTCTACAAGGCTAAGGACACCACCAAAAGCACAGGATGACAGCATATAGAATGGGAAAAGATCTTCACCAACAACCCTACATCTGACAGAATGTGGATATCAAAAATAAAGAACTCAAGAAGTTAGACACCAACAAACCAAATAACCCAATTAAAAATTCGGGTGCAAATCTAATCAGAGAATTTTTGACAGAGGAATTTCTAATGGCTGAGAATCACACAAAGGTTCAACAATCTTTTTCATCAGGAAAGTGCAAATCAAAATGAGATTTCATCTTATACCTGTCAGAATGTCTAAGATAAAATACTCAAGTGACAGCTCTTGTTAGAAAGGAGGATGAGGAGCAAGGGAAACACTCCTCCATTGCTTGTGGAAGTTCGAACTTTTACACATACTTTGGAAATCAATCTATTGGTTTCTCAGAAAATTGGGAATAGTTCTACCTCAAGACCCAGCTACACCGTTAGGGGGCATATACCCAAAATATGTTCCACCATGCCTCAAGGACACTTGCTCAACTACATTCATAGCAGCTTCATTATTAATAGCCAGAAACTGGAAAAAAAATCTACATGTCCCTCATATAAAGAATGGGTAAAAAATATGTAGTACATTTTTACAGTGGAATATTACACAGCTATTAAAAACAAGGACATGATAACATTTGCAGACAAATGGATAGAACTAGAAAAGATTCTCCTGAGTGTGGTAACTCAGACACAGAAAGACAAACATGGTATGTACTCACTTATATGTGGAGACTAGCCATGAAGTAGAGGATAAGCCTGCTACAATCCGCAGATCCAAAGAAGTAAAGTATCAAGGAGGACCCCAGTGGAGATGCTTGAATCTCATTGAAAAGGAGAAACTGAATGATCATGAATAGAGGGAAAGAAAAGGGTAGGAGAGAGGATGGGTAGAACGATGGAGGGAGAGCGAACTGGGAGAAAGAACTGGAAGGACAGCATCTCTGGGATGAGCTAGAAACATAGGACCAAGGAAACTCCCAGGAATCCATGAAAATGATCCTAGCTAAGACTCAGCAATGGGGAATACAGAGCCTGATACAGACATCTCCTGTATCCAGAAAAGACTTCCAATGGAGGGACGGGGACACCAAACCAGTCACAAAACATTAGACCTACAATTTATGTTGTGAAGGGGTAAATATGTAACAGAAATCGAGGAGATGCTCAACCAATGACTGGCCCAACTTAAGACCCATGCCATGAGAGAGAGCCCACCTCTGACACTATTAATGATATTTTGCTATAATTGAAGATGAGAGCCTAGAATAACTGTCATCTGAGAGGCTTTACTCAGGAACTGGTGAAAAAAAATATAGAGATCCACAGTAAACATTAGGTGGAGCTCTGGGAATCCTGTTGCAGAAAGGGAGGAAGGGTTAAGAGAACAAGAGAAATCAAGGACACCACAAGAAAACCTACAGAACAAACATGGACGCATGGAGCCTCACAGAGATGGAACCACCAACTGGAGGGCCTCCACACATAATAAACACATGTCCTATTGGTTTTCATGTTGGATCCCTAGCAGCAGAAGTAGGGGATGTCTCTGATTCTGTTGTCTGCCCTCAGATCCCTTTCCCCTAACTGGACTGCTTTGCCTAGTTTCAGTAGAAGATGCACCTAGTTTTACTGCAATGTTACTTGCCAAGGTAGGATGATATCCATTGGAGGACTCCGATTTTCTGAGGAAAAAGAGAAGGAGGAATGGAGGAAAGTGGGGTAAGAGGGAAGGACTTGGACGAGAGGAGAGAGAGGAAGCTTTAATTGGGATATAAAGTAATAAGTAAATTAATCTTTGATAAACTAAGAACCAGAAAACCATAAGGTTAGGTATAGATTGCTGGAATTGAGGGGAGGACTGAATCTCCCTAGGAAGAAGTTGGAATACAATAGATAATTATGGATGGACAGGACTGAGTGGGAGCTAGAACTAGAAGGTCAAATGGAAAAAGGAGTTGAGGGTTAGAATATGGGGAAGGTCAAAAAAAATAAAGGCCATTTAAGTTCTCTCTCTCTCTCTCTCTCTCTCTCTCTCTCTCTCTCTCTCTCTCTCTCTCTCTCT
>NC_034594.1:7491621-7514951 GCF_900095145.1 Mus pahari | reverse complement strand
TGTGTGTGTGTGTGTGTATGTGTGTGTGTGTGTGTGTATGTGTGTGTATGTGTGTATGCATGCAATCTATGCAATCTATATGAAGTAACCAAATAACGGAGAAGGCCTAGCCTTGACTGGACATCTCTCATCACCAAATGAAGCTTTACAGTACTGGGAATGGCTTAGAGTTGACTGAGATTTTGGACAAATTGGCCCTAATAGAAACCTCCAAACAACCCAGGCTCTGCTGTCACAGCCAATGGTTACTCTGCACAGGGTGTTAATAAAGCAACTTACTGAAGCTAACATTTACACAACTCATTAAGCACAGAGAAGTCAAACTGGGCAGCATAACTTAATCATGATGTTAAAACCTAACAGCCAGGGTGGGTATGGAGGTGGAGACACTCTTTGGGACTTATAGCAGAAGAGAGAGTATGATAAAAGTACATTGTATAAAATTCTGAAAACAATGTTAGTGTTGTTTTTTTTTTTTTTTAAATACTCAAAGTTGGTAGATGAAGAAGTGGCTATGTTGGGTGGTTAAATGCAATCAAACATATTGTACCAAACTCATCAACAACTAATAAAATAATTTTGTTTGTTAAAAGTATAACAATATGCTCCATATTTTAAAACAATTTATTATACACCCATGTCCAAATAACATTAAGGAATATATGGTGCTATAATTTAAATAGATGAAATGTGTTTCAGTTAAAAATATTCAGATGCCTAAGTCAAATCATTTTCAGCTAATTAACTTTCTATTTGGATGGCCTTCTCTCTGCTTAAAAGATAAGTTTTTAAAAAGGCACAGATTGAAGTGGATTGAAATATAGAAGGATAAGGGATGAAAGTGTTTTTTGTTGTTCTTGTTGTTGTTCTCATTGTTCTGTTGGTTTGTTTGTTTGTGGGGAGTCATATTTTCTGGAATTGAAATATTACATTAATGAAAGGTTAGAGATCAAGCCAGTTAGTAGCACATCTCTGTCGTCTCTGCTTCTGCTTCTACCTCCAGGTTCATATTTGAGTTATGCTCTGACTTCCCTTCACAGTGCACTGGAAACTGGAAGATAAAATTCGCCAAGAGCCACTTATTAAACACAAGCTTGGATCCTGTCTTATTAGTAGTATGTTTATAACTCTTAATAATTTTTTTGGCTCCTGAAAGTGTTAATAAGGAAGTGTATAAAACCCAGGGTTACTCCTGTGCCCTAGAATAAAACTGCTCAAAGAGCAGCCTACAACAGTGTATTTTTTGCTATGAGAAGTTACACTCTCCAAAAGCCTGTAGGGATCCAGATTTTATTCAGTATCATGAGTTTTAAATTATTTATCAGTTCTCCTATGAGAGCATTATGGCATTGCCCTGATGGGCATGTCACTTACAGATGGTTGATAGCATTTTGTTTCTGGACATGAGGAGGGAGTTCTGTTGAAAAAATGGGGACTTTAATCTTTCCTCTTTAATCCTGAAATAGTTGAGATAAGCAGAGAAATATATATATATGCCTATGACCCTGTGGTCAAATGTAATCAAATGTAATAAGAACTCTTCCTATGAACACTTGACAAGGAGTAACACTGGCCATGAAGACACATCTTATTTTCCTGCCTGTTCATAGCCCCAAATTGTTTCATTAATATTAACTAAAGTTTGCAAATCTCCTCAGGCAAGCATGTGCTGGAACCCAGAGAAGACAAGTGCAAAATAACTCCCACAGTCTCCAAAATCATCCTTAGAAGCTAGAGAAACAGTGGGACTAAAGAAAGGAACAGAAGGGAATACATTTCTGCCACTGGGAAATGTTACCTTATTTACAACTGAGCAAACCTGACAGAGAATTACATTTGGAGCATACACTTCTTGCCAGAGGCTTATATATTTTAAAGGTAAACATTGTACAGCATTGCAATGGATATCAAGCAAAATTGATTTTTATTTTTACTTTGCTCAACTTGATCTATTTAAATTATTCTTTTAAAAAAAGTTTGGCTATCAGCTACTACCAGGTTAACTCCAGACTAACCTGTTTCACATTTATTTTGCCAATTATTAGTTTATTTAGCATTTTAATCCTAATAATTTGGTTGATTGCCTATAATGATTTGATATATCAAAAGATTGAATGTTAGTAAGACAAATTTACTCTGGCAACTAAAATCAATGGAAACTAAGAAAAATCAAATTCAGCCCCTTCTCATGCATTTATAACTAAACTGAATATATTATAATACTTGTATCAGTATACAGAACTTGTATCAGTTATATTTTTGTATTTTATTGACACTGTCACATGCTTATCAATTTTCTACAATACTGCGTGAAGTAACGTACATTTTTCTCATTCTTAAAATTCATTCTCCATTAGAATTATATTCTTTGGACTGATACGATCAAAAAAAAATATACTATTGGCTTAATGTGCAGCAATGAAACCCAGACTCCCACTCCTCAAAAGAGAAGGTGAGGGAGGGAGGGAAGGAGAGAAGGTTCTACATGTGGGAGTTCTGTGAGGAGTCAAGAGGCTCAGATATTCGCATGCAAAGTGATTTAATTAATTAATTGATTTTAAAAATTCATTCTACTTAAAAGGAACATTAGAGTATTTGGGTGAGATTTTATAGAGTCTATTTTAAAGAACAGAATTAGAAGTACTTATGTGAAGTTGGCCATGCAGCCAGACTTACCACCTGCCATGCCACAGGCACACAGGCAAAAGATACCCACAGACCCATCCTCCACACACACGACACAAGCTAGACATAGAAATACAAAACTCTACCTGCCGTCATGCCACGCAACGCAGACAGAGAAGGTCACCTAGTGGTCTAACCAGCCAAGTGCACCCCACTCCCTCCAACTTCCTGCAGCGGGAGCCACTACAATGGGCAATTATGTGGTGGATAAATGGGAGAGAAAGAGAAGCTAAAAGCTTGAGAATGATGAAGAGAGATGAAATTGGAGACTAAAAGGAAGAGGGCAATAACCTATTGTGATTGGCCAGCTCTATCACCTGAGACCATAGTGAAGTCCCACCCCCTACTGCAACTGAGGGTCATGTGTGGGCCCATGGCTATACAATTGCAGGGGTTGTTGTTGACGACCATGGTTCATATTACCACGAAAGAACATGGGGGCATCCCTGGTCTGGACAGCTGTCTAGGACCATGTGGATATCCAGGAGCTGTGCAGAACTGGCCTAGCCCATCAGTAGCTCTGGTACTCTGGAGAGCTGGTACCACGTCTTACGAGTGGCAGTACTTGTTCTTGGGAGGGTAGGTTCTGCATCTCACCGAGGCAGCACAGGGGAGCTGACCCTGGTGGTGAGGTTATGTGTAAGCTGGCCCCTAGGGCATGAATGTGGGAGAGCTGACTGCACAATTCATCTGCCATAATGTGGTCTGGATATGATAATGCCCTCTTCTCTCTTACCCCTTCACACTTGAAGCATTCAGATAGGTCATGAGAGTGGTTGAGCCGATCCTGTCCCTCTCTGGCGGCAGTACTCATAAAAGCAGGCCCTGAGTAACACAGTAGAGTTGACCCTAGTGGTGAAGAAACTGGTGATCCAGCCCCAAGGGTGTGAGAGCAGGAGAGCTGGCCCAGCCCCTCACTAACCACACCACCTGGGAGAACGTGCCCCAGCACTCAATTGAGCAGCAGAGTGAAGCAGGCTCAGAAGGTATGGGTGTGGTGGATGAGCTTTCCTGGATGCCTGAGAGCAGGCGAGCTGATCTTGCCTCCTACCTCTGACAGCACAGGGTGGCCTATGCAGAAGCAGGGCTCGAGAGCTCACCCTGATGGTTTAGATAGGGGACAGCTGGTGGCTGACAAGTTCAGCTACTACCTAGATCCTGGCCTTTGAATTGTCCTGCCCCTAAGCCTACATCATTTGTGAAATGCGGGTTGCATGAAAGGGCCCGTCCCACTGATCCAAAGCTACAGGATCTCCATCACACAGGGCAACAACAGTATAACCAGGAGGACTCCAGTGAGGATCCAATATTGATGATGTCACAGAAGCCAGAGATCTTGAACCAGACCGATTGAATCATTGCAATGAACATTTGCAAGTGAAGGTGTTTTGGCAGAGGGAGTTACTGTGAGACACAGCATGACACACTTTGACTTCTGCAATGAGAATTTTTCTATGCTTCATTTTGTTTAATTTTGGTAGCTTATTTATTTATTTATTTATTTATTTATTTATTTATATGATTTCCTGCTGATAAGGCAGGGATGGAAGGGCAACGGCAGATATGAGGAGATAGGTAGGACTGGGGTGAATGATGTGAAACTTACAAAGAATCGATAAATTTAATAAAATTGTCTGCAGTTATATTTCCCCTTTTCTAAAAAAAAAAAAATGTGGCGCATGCATCTCTCTCCCCCCTCCTCCCTCTTTCTGTGTGTGTGTTTGTGTGTGTGCGCGCGCGTGCTTATTTGTGTGCCTCCAAAGGCTGAGGAAGACTTTGGAAGTTGTTATGCTGTTATTCCAACTCTGGTGTCAGCATATTTCTGTCCCCCTCGACAGTTCTAGTGTTATGGAAGTGCACAGTCTCGTTTGGCTTTGTAGGTGGGCCCTTGATTAAAACTCAGTTCCTAACATTACTAAAGCAATTGTTCCCCACAGTTAATGCCCTCGCCTCAAGATACCGGGATTTTCAATGGAAATTTTGACGATGTCATTTCTCTCTCTTCCCTCTGCTTTCCACTCCCATTATACTTCCCTCTTCACCTCCTCCTCTTCCTTCTTAATAAATTCTTCCTGCTCCTCTTTCTCTTTGTCCTTCTTCCTTTTCCCCACATTTCCTCCCTCTCCTATCAGAGGGAATTTATTACATGGCCAAAGTACATACTGAAGAGATAACTGTGAGCTTCTAGAAAGATCCATATCTATGGAATTTAGCTAGCACATATATAATTTCAAGAAGAACTCAAGGTTTTCTTGGGATGGCTCAAGGAAGGCCCCTGTATCCTTAAAGATGGGTTTAGATGGTTTGTAGTATCACATTTAAAATGTTATCTTTCTTAAATCTTTCTGCAAGACATGACCTCACATTGTCATGCAAAAAAATTAAATTTTACCTTTATAATTTTTACTATAATTATTTGTTTTTACTATTTAGTTTAACTTGGAACATGTACATTTGCTGCTGTGACTTTATTTATATTTTATACTAATGAGTTTGATATCAGTAATGAAAAGAAAATGAATAAAGAGATTTCTTTGGTTACTGTCTAAAAGGTATTGCCATTAAAATATTTAGTTACAGAGGTATTCTGCATTGTTACTAGAATTTCTACTTTTTACATTTTGCCTTCTGGAAGGACAATTATACATCCATGAAAGGCAACATTGTTCATATATTTCTTGTTTTTAATTATTTTTAAGCAGTAGGTTCACATAAAGACTTTTCATACATCCTTAATTTTAGTTAATACTTCTGCCTACTGTCTGTCTTTTCCTATGTGCATGCTCCAATATATCTTAAATTTAATAACAGTATTCTCTCTCTAATTTTATATAAAATATGTTCTGTTATTCTCTCTCCTTCATGGTCTCTTCTTGCATCCTATGTCCCATTTTTCCATGCCATATTTAAACATGCTACTGATACACAACACACACACACATACACACACACACACACACACACACACACCGTTCAATTTATTTTTTTTAAATTAACAATGTTTTACTTAAAGCTGAATAACAGCACGGCATTTTCATTAGTCATTCATAAACTGGTGGGTGCATAGATTGTTTCTCTTTCCTTGCTATCGTGAATAAATCAACAATGAACAAAGATGTACACATATTGTGAGCCACTGATTAAAGAGGCCAAACATGGCAGAGGTTCGCAAAACTTTACAACATATTCCCACAGTCCGTAGTTGCCTATCAAAACGTGGAAGTAAGATCCTGTTGCTAAAGGCGCCACTTACTTGAGCCATAGAGCATAGAAAAATGAAGCTGAAACAAGCTGGGCACTTCCTCCATGTTACCTCACTTTCATATTTTGTAAACTGCTGAAGAAGAAAATTCTTTAACTATCCTAGACTCTCGAATATCAACCTCTGCCAAACTACAATAATGGCCTATCTGGCAAGTTACTCCCACTGGTGACATAGTGGTATAATTTTTTTTTTTTTTTATGTAACCAACCACTTTCTGACTGGATTTGATACCCACTGAATGGGAGAGAACTCACACTTGATATAGTAAATCTTATTCAAGAATCCATGACCGGGACTGTGGGTGTTGGTTTCTGGAGTATCCCCCCTCCCCTTTGCTTTGCACTGACTTTGCTTGTATTCCTTGTTGTGTGTGTGATTCCTCAACCCTAATAGAATTCTTTCTTTACTGCCTGGGAAGTAAAGAACCCATGACATGAGAAATTGTAGGTCCTAGGGGTAACCTACTACTATACTGCTAAATAGGCACGGTAGCAAGCTGCTTTCTAAATATTTGTGTTTATATCCATAGATTACTGCTGCTCTCAGCCTTCATCAGAGAAGCTTCTTTTTGCAGTATGTAATGGCTCATGCAGAGATTCACAACTGGTCAAATTTGGTGTGAAGTATAACTGACTGTAGAATGTTCTGCTCTAGATAAGATATGTACATCCTCCCCCCCCCCCCAGGGTTCGTGGGATGAGTATTGTCAAAAGAACATGAGACCCACAGTTCGAATGCTATAAAACAGTTTCCTCTGGACATGATGTGGCTATTGTCCTAATAAACTTGCTGCAGCTGTGGGCTATTTCACAAAATTGAACCTATCACTGTTTAAACAACTATGGGTGAGATACTTTTGAGGCCTCTGTCTTCACTGAGCAACCATAGGCAGTTATTTTTTTCTGGATAATGCAGATAAACTTTATTCAGTAGTTTAGCCACTCATATATTGTCCAAAAAATAACCACCTATTCATTCTTTGGCAAGCAGTCATAACTGATTGCTTGGTGTACTGGATAGCTTTGTTTCAACTTGACACAGCTGGAGTTATCACAGAGAAAGGAGCTTTAGTTGGGGAAATGCCCCCATGAGATTCAGCTGTGGGGCATTTTCTCAATTAGTGATCAAGGGGAGAGGCCCCTTGTGGGTGGGACCATCTCTGGGCTGGTAGTCTTGGGTTCTTTAAGAAAGCAGGCTGAGCAAGCCAGGAAAGCAAGCCAGTAAAGAATATCCCTCCATGGCTTCTGCATTAGCTCCTGCTTTCTGACCTGCTTGAGTTCCAGTCCTGCATCATTTGGTGATCAATAGCAGTATGGAAATGTAAGCCGAAGAAACCCTTTCCTCCCCAACTTGCTTCTTGGTCATGATGTTTGTGCAGGGATAGAAACCCTGACTAAGACACTTGGTAAATAAGTAAGTAAATAAATCACATTACTGTAAAAGGGTTTGCTGCATAAAAGGAGGGTTTCAGCACATTAACATTGGAATGAGAAAAGGTAAAGGGTGGAAACTCAGTACATACATGTACAAAATTGTCAAAAGCTAAAATAATATTAATATTTTCTAGAACACATAAGGAATACTGTATATGTATATTTGCACCCATTTATCTTCAATATGTCTATATCAAATACAGATATTTTTCTGGAGGATGGTCAAATTATCTGCAATATCATGTTTATTATATTATTAAAATATTATGATCAAAACAAATCATGTTACTATTATTATTAAGCACTATATATAAATCAACACAATCAATTAAAGTATACTTACCTGCTCTCTTACCTATGTAGCCCATACAGTATTCAGGGCATACTTAATTTCATTTAAATGATAATTATTTTTGTAATCTTAAAGTTCAAGCTTCACAATATTTGAAAAAAAAAAAAAACATAGTTAGGAAATCTGAGGAGTCAACATGGAACATTCAAAAGAAAGCCCAGATGTGTCTAATGCTGTTATCTCTACCCACAGCATTCAGCAAGACTCCATCAAAATTTGTTCAGACTGAAGCAAGATGCAATCTTAAAGCCTGCCTGGGTCTGCACCAGGTTCCGTGTGTATGTATTATGACTGATCACTTGATATTTTTACGAGACAGTATGAGCAGGTGTGAATCTTCTGACTGTTCTCAGGACACTTTTCCCCCTGTTGGGTTACCTTGTCCAGCCTTACTATGAGAACTTTTGCCTTGACTTACTGTATCTCACTTTGAATGTTGATTGTTATCTCTTGGAGGCCTGTTCCTTTCAGGTGGAAATGGAAGGGTGTGGATCTGAAGAAGAGGGGAGGTGGGAAGGAGCCGGGAGGAATGGAGAGGAGGAAAAGTGTGATCAGAATGCTTTGTGAGACAGGAAACTTTTTTCAATAATAATAAAAATAATAGTACCAGAAGAAAAGAAAAGGAATGACTTCTGAGTACAGTGGGTCATCCCACTATATCCCATCACACTCAGCAAATGTGTAACACTCTATTGGACATCCTTAGACTAAACTGTAAAGTATCAGACATTTTGTACTTTAGTGAAAGTGATTTCATATATTTATGCCTTGATCACCAGGAAATTACACTACACAGTAACCTTCAGTGATCTCACCCTTTCAGTAGCAAAAATGGAAGTAAAAATTGACAGTTATTGTTTGAGTCTTAAATTTTAACTTTAGCCTGGTATGTAAGCTCACATCCAATGAATTCTTCTGAACAGATTCTTAGTATTTAGTTGAAAAAATGAACAATTTTTAATGTTCTTCTTGATAAAATTAGAGTTACTCCAGAATGATCTGCATAACTCACCCATAAGCTCTATTCACTGACTGAGATCATACAAAAACATGATTCAGGAAAATCATGGTTTTTAAGGTTTTTAGTTAGGCATCTGCAATATGCTTAGAATTTTAATTGTTTAACATATCTACAGAAATAGTTACTAAGGGCATGAAGGGTGGCCTCCTTCAAGCTGATCATTTTCAATTATAGTACTCTTTAATGATAACTTTTGTTTGCCTTTTTTGTTACCATGTAAATAAGTAAGAGACTGGCTTTGAATCTGTGCTCACACATGGATAGATATTCATAGAACACTATTTTAATGTGTGAAATACATACATAAATGTGCACAAGCATCAGTTTTCTTATATACATACCTAGACTTTGATTAGCAGAAAATATAACTATCGACAACTTTTAATGTTTTTCATTAGAATGTAATTCAGGCTATGAATTTGATTGCTTGACATCAGGCCCTGTATAGTACTCTTTGTGACAAATGATTTTACTAGGAAAAGTTCACCAACTCACATGTGCAAAGTAAAATAAAATATTAGAAATTGAAATGTTCCTTCAGACAGAAAATTGATGTTCAAAGAAAATCAATTTGCTTTGTTGATCAAAAGTTATGAGTACTGAGAGTCTGTGGTGTGTAGATAGAGAAGAAACATTTTCAAACACATACAAATATATATATATATATATATATATATATATATATATATATATATATATGTGTGTGTGTGTGTGTGTGTGTGTGTATTTCTACTTCTCAAATTGATAAAACTTAGTTCTAGACAAAAGTCAGGACTTCCTGTTGTGATGATTAACAGGGACCAGAAGAAAAGAAACTGCATCCAATATCTAGGTTCACATAAAAGTATGTAGAATTGATTAATATATTTTAATTAAAATTAAGTGATATGATTTCATACTTCGTGTTACAAACTTTTGATTTAGTAAAATTTCAGCATTTGTTGCTCAAACAATATTAAATCATTAATTTTATCTTAAATATTTCTACTTTGTGATATGTCATTTTACTTCCTAAAGTAAAAATAAAGGGAAATACCCATTTTAAGATATAAACTTATGTTTATGTGTTGGAAAACTGCCAGCAGCATTTATACTAAAAATATTTTTAGAGCATAAAAAATACTGACAAAATATTTGCATACAAAAGTTATTTCTGGGAATCATGTCTGATAATATGGAGCCATATGGAGTTGCTATAGATATCACAGCTATAAATTGGACACTTCAGATGTCATTTCCACAAGGGTAAAAAATGAGGATAAAACTCCTTAGAGTTGTGCACTTCATGCATCGAAGCAATTTCATTTTGGCACTTTAGGTGAACACAAACCAGGTAGCCTTCTATCACCTCTATCTTAGATATATTTGGTTTTTTGTTTGTTTGTTTGTTTTTTCAAGACAGGCTTCCTCTGTGTAGCCCTGGCTGTCCTGGAACTCACTCTGTAGACCAGGCTGGCCTTGAACTCAGAGATCCACCTGCCTCTGCCTCCCAAGTGCTGGGATTAAAGGCATGCGCCACCACTGCTCGGCGATATATTTGTTTTTATATCTACAAGAGAAAATTGGGGTAAGAGACTTGGACAAGATCTTGGGCCATATACCCTGCTAAGATCTCTAGTTGCCACACAGATGTTATGTCCTTGGGCCTTTCTGTAGTAAGTATTAGTTGGCTTGAATTCGGTCACTTATTTTAGTTTGAAGATAATGGAATGGAAGATACCCAGAGAACATGGCCCACTGAAATCAAGTAAGCATGCCTATAGTGAATCACAGAGACATAAATGGCAAGTCTATACTTGGCAAGTCTATATAGGTCTCTCATGGGTCTGTACCAGGTCCTCTGTGTGTATATTATGGCAGTTGGCTTAGTGGATTTGTTGAATAGCGGAAACATTTGTCTCTGAGCCTTTTGCCTGTTCCGAGACTCTTCTCCTATTGGTTCACCGTGCCAGTCTAAGTGTGTGGACTTTCGCTTTGTCTTAATACATGTTGTTGTGGTGGTTGCAGTTGTTGTGGTGGTGGTAGTAGCGGTGGTGGTAGTGGTGTTTGGCTATATTCCCTCGGAGCCCTGTTCTTTTCTGAAGGGAGACAGAGGTGGTAACGGATCCAGGGGAAAGGGAGTTGGGAGAAGAACCTGAGAGGAGTAGAGGGAAGGAAAACTGTGTCTGTGTATTGTACGAGAAAAGATTCTATTTTCAATTGGAAAATAAAAGGTATCAAGTGGAAAACTAAAATAAATCTCCAAAGCAGAACATTGTGTGAACTCTGGTGTCACACAATTCATGTGCACTGTAAGCAGAGGACAATCAGTGTCCACTTCTTTTCATTTTGGAATCTCTCACCACCTTTGCTGTCTCTGGCTTCCAGGCAAAGATCACTCACCCCTGAAAAACTGATAAGGGTGGTGTCTCACAGATCTTTAGTAGATGATGGATTAAATTAAGTTGTAAAACAGGAAGTTTATACTGGTAACATGGAAACATTCTTTTACAAAACAATATTAGAAAAAAATGCAAAAGTAAAATGCAGATTAATTTGTAGTAGAAAAAGCCAGAGTAGGGAGGTAGAGAAGATAAAACAAATACTTTTTGAAAATGTACACACACACACACACACACACACGCACACACACATCTCCTCAGTTTACACATTTAGTATATTCAGCATATATCCTTCAGTAAACTTGTTTTCACTTATAATCATTTCAGTAAGTGTCATGAAATTGTCCTAAGACCAATAGTAAACACTAGAGAGACAGTTCTTTAAAAATGAGACAGCCAAATGACTCAGTATAGTTATGGACTATTAATACTTGTAAACAAGGTGCTCATACTAGAACAATATTTAAGGTGACAGTTAAATGAATTTCCTGTGAATAGAGTAGTAAGAGAAGAATGCCGGGGAAGCAAGGAAAGCAGGGAAAATCCCTGTGCATGTACCGGAACCAGAGCTAACGGGATGGGTTTTTCTGGTTAAGCAGTCTACTCAAAAGAACCTTGCATCAATAGGACATAGTAATTCAGAAACAACCTGGAAAAGAAGATATGTAGAACAGGCAGCAGAAAAATACTGAAAAATGTGAAAGTTGTTCACAATGAGAATTTGCATCTACAAAGTCTTGCATCTACTCACAGTCTTTGAAGATTTTTCAGGATATTAAGTGAAACAGCAAAGTTAGTTAAAGGACTGTTGTATTTTCTTAACTGAAAATATAGATTTATATTTTTTTTTAAGATTTATTTATTTATTATATGTAAGTGCACTGTAGCTGTCTTCAGACACTCCAGAAGAGGGCGTCAGATCTTGTTACAGATGGTTATGAGCCACCATGTGGTTGCTGGGATTTGAACTCCGGACCTTCGGAAGAGCAGTCGGGTGCTCTTACCCACTGAGTCATCTCACCAGCCCCTAGATTTATCTTTTAATGAAAATTGCATAGCACTTTTTAAGTGCATACTTTCTGTCTCCTCTTAGTGCCTTTCTATCCCTATGGCTTCCTTTTCAAACTGGATGAACCCACACTCACTCCGTGCGGCATCATTTGGAGAGCACAGGCAGCGTATGCGAGGGAAGTCAAAAGGGGTGTCAAAATCTGGAGAAACAAAGAGAGAGAGAATATCCCTTCCATAACAGGGGACTGCTTTAGAAAACATCAGTTTCTTATCACCAAATTATTGTCGTTAGAACATGCTATACTTTTACAGAAGTGACAAAAGAATTTCTGACATTATGTTTATCCACTGTAGTAGAAGCCTCTTCATTGTCCAACACGCTTCATTTCTCTCTCAAGGCTTCTTGGATTTTAGCATCGCTACAAAATAAAAGCTGCAGGGGCAAAGAAAGGTCTTGCCTCAAAGGAAATGGCATAGTGAGATAGGGTAGGAAAACTAATACCATACTCACACAGACATGCATACATTTACACATATACATATGTACCACACTCACAAACATACATACACACTCACACAAATACCCATCAGTAAAATAAAATAAAGTAAGTTTGTCTGGCAAGCAGAACTTGCAAAGAAGAGATTTTACACTAGTAATTTCATTGATATTAAATAATATGCAACTTTTTATATGTATATTACAGTTTTTTAAATTGATTTACTTTTTACATTCCATATTCCATTCCCGCCACCCCCATCCACCCTCCGACTGCTCCACATCCTGCACCTCCTCCCCACTCCCCCTGTCTCCTCGTGGTTGCCCCCACCCCCACCCCACCCAGCCTCTAAGCTCCCTAGAGCCTCCAGGCTCTCAAAGGTTAGGTGCATCATCACTGAATAAGCATCTGACTATTTCAGCTGCGTGTTGGGTCTTTCAGACAGCACTCATGCTAGGTCCCTTTTCGTGAGCACTCCATAGCCTCAGTAATAGCCTCAGGCCTTGAGTCCTCCCCTTGAGCTGGATCCCACTTTGGGCCTATCGCAACTTTTTAAAAGAAGAATATTCTAGAGTCCAAAAACTCTTGCAAATTTTCTATTCCTCCAAATTTGGTTACATGAAAACTTCACTTTTCATAGTAAAACCTAAGTTGCAGTTAAAATGAATAGCATCATGCCCACTGATTTTCCAGCCTACTACAGTTTATTTTTTTCCAACTAAATGCTAAAGAGACATTAAAGATCTGTGGCAATCAATGACAAAAGTATTTTTAATACTGTTCATGATGTATGAGTTCTTTTGTTTTGTCTTCATTATATACATGAAAAGTACTGTTCAGGGTTACGAATTATCAAGAACCTATGTATATCTTGTTTACAGGCAAAATATAAACTTTGTGAATGGAATTAGGAATCTAAGTTATCTCAGGTCAGATTTCTTACAGTATGAGGGAAAGAACATAAAGTAAGCATTCAGTGGCTGTCACATCCCAAAATAGAAGTAGTAATTAGAAAATTTTAGTCATACCTGTTGATGTGTATCCATGTACATTATTATTGTTACTATTATTATACTAGAAGCATTTTTTGCACAATGCAACATTCTATCTCTCTAACTGAGGAAGGGACTGCCCTGAAAATTCTGAAGCTAAAAGCATCAGAAAGGTCCAAGCAGAAAAGTTACTAGCATTTTAATATCCATGTGAATGATTACAGCTGACTAGCAATATGTTGTCATCCATTCTCAGACTGAACTCTGATAAACAGTCAAAAAGGAAGAAATACTATGTGGCGTATCACTAATATCACTTGGTGTATCAGTAGGGCTTTTATCATAGACAAATGCTAGATACTGTCAAAGGCCTTTTCTAAGGAAACCATGTAGAATTTTTTTATGGTGTATTATATTCCATGATTTATGCATATTGAACCATTTCTACATCTCTGGGATAAATCCTATTTGATCATGATGGATGAGCTTTTTGATGTGTTCTTGGATTCGGTTTGCAAGTATTTTATTGAAGATTTTTACATATATAAGTTGTTCATTTTTTTTATTTTGTAAGCTTTCTGTATGTTTCTGTTGTTGATATTCAGTCTATCTGTGGTAGAAATACAGCGAAAGAGGAGAATGTTTATTTGAAGATGTAAGTTCATCAAGACCTTAGATAACAAAACCAACACAGAGTGAAGTCTCAAGTTAGTCTGAATAGAAATGAAGAGTCACATTAGAAAAGATGTCAATTAAATACAGAAAACTCACTAGTAGATAACTAATACAAAAGTGTAAAGCCTAAAAGAAAAACAGTGGATTTCTAGAAACAAATGACTAAAATTATATTAAAATGAGATAAGAATTTCATATAAATCATAAATAAGCAATGCGATCGAAGAAGTTATTTGAAAACAAAGAAGAAAGGGATTAAAAGCCTAAACTCAAATATTCATTTTTTAAAAATGCTTTTTTCTTTTTGTGATTAAATTTTCTTATCACATTTATCTCTTACTTTTACACTTTTTCAAACCTTCCCATCTGTATTTCCCCACTTTCCTCTTTTTCATTGTCATTGTAGACATATATGCATTTGTGCATAAAAATATATTCCTTGTGAAGTCTGTACAGTGTCACCTGTGCATGTGTTTGTTATCAGAGGTGACAATTTGACACTAGACAAGCAATTTATGTGCTCTTCCCTGGGGAAGACCATGTCTTCCATTCCCTGCTTTCTTCAGTTGCCTAGACATGTTTATGTAGAGTTGAGGCATTGCGGGGTTTTCGTGTCCAGTTAGATATGTTCATTTATTTCTTCTGTGTTCAGATCAATTCTATCAAACCCTTAAAAAAGATCTAACACCAATGTTCCTCAAACTATTCCACAACAATTGAAAAACAACATTGTCATACTCATGTTAGGAAGTCAGTCTTAATATAAAAAGAAAGCTATGTACCAGACTCCTTGATGAACATAAATGCGCAAATTCTCAAATATCACTTGCAAATAAAATTCAAAAGCATAACAAAAGGATGACTCACTATGATAAACATGGCTTCTTTCCAGAGATGCTGGGACATTTCAATGCACACAGATGAATAGATAGAAGCCATTTCATAAATGGACTCAAGGACAAAAATAAAATATTCATCTCAATAGATGCAAACAACAACATATGACAAAATCTGGCACGATTTCAGGATTGAAAGCTGGAGATCAGAAAGAGAAAAAATTCATTTCAATATAATATAGGCTCCTACATCACATTTACACGGGTATGGTAAATGAGGAAAAACCTAAACCATTTCCACTGAAAACAACTTATATACTTCCTTTTATTGTTTTGGGGGTTTTTTGGTTTTTTTTTTTGTTTTTCTTTTTCTTTTTTGGTTTTTTGAGACAGGGTTTCTCTGTATAGCCCTGGCTGTCCTGGAATTCACTTTGTAGACCAGGCTGGCCTCGAACTCAGAAATCTGCCTGCCTCTGCCTCCTGAGTGCTGATATTAAAGGTGTGTGCTAACCATGCCCTGCCATACTTTCTTTATTCTTATTCAGAGTGCATCTTGAAGTCTCAGAGACAAGGGAGTCAAAAGGATATTAAGAATAGCGGAAAAATTCAAAGTATCCATGTTTGAAATGAATGATTCTATATGTAAGAAAACCTAAAGGTTCCACCAGAAGTCTCTTAGATTCAATAAACCTTTTCATCTTGACAAGATACAAAATTAATCCAAATCTGGAACAGTCACACACATTCTCTCATAACACATATGTTTGGAAGGAAATCAGTGATACAAACACACTCACACTTGTCCCAGTTTAATTTTTTTTTTCAGAATAAATATAATCAATGAAGTAAAATGTCTCTGTAGTGAACTTTTAGACAGTGAGGAAAAAACAGGCATAAGTTACTAGAAAATTATTTGACACCCCTCATGTTCACAGATTGGAAGAATTAGTGTTAAAAATGTTCATACCACACCTAAAGTACTCTGAAGATTGAATTTAATCCTTATCAGTGACGTTTTTCACAGAAAAAAACAAAACAAAAATGCTTAATATTCATAAGAAATCACAAAGGGCCCCAGACATCTAAAGCCAATCTGAATAAAATAAACAGTGGTACTGTTGTCACTATTCCTTAATTTCAGTTTTACAGTAGAGCCATACTAACAAAATCTATATCTACCTGAACTTTGGATATGAATGTCTCCGTGTGAAGATATGATTTTGCATATGGGTGACTACAAAGGCCATGAGAGAAGACTGTTGGATTCCTAGGAGCAGAATCACAGGTTGCTGTGAGCAAATCTCATGTCCCTATTAAGGACAGAACTTAAATTCTCTAGAAAAGCAGCAGGTGCTTTTAACTGCTGAGCCATCTCTCTGGGCCCTAACCATCTGATTCTGACACAGAAGTCAAAAATAACTATATATCGGACAAAAGATAACCTTTTCAACGTAAGTTGCTGACAATATTGGGGATCTACATATATAAAAATAAAACTAAGCCGGGCCTGGTGGCGCAGGCCTTTAATCCCAGCACTCGAGAGGCAGAGGCAGGCGGATTTCTGAGTTCGAGGCCAGCCTGGTCTACCAAGTGAGTTCCAGGACAGCCAGGGCTATACAGAGAAACCCTGTCTCGAAAAACCAAAAAAAAAAAAAAATAATAATAATAATAAAAAAAAATAAAAAAAATAAAAAAACTAGATACCTATTTCTTAACCTGTACCAAAGTCTGTCCTAAAGGAATCCAACTTAGATTTAGACTCTGAATTTATCCGAGAAAGAGTTTACATTGCAACAGCATATAAAGAACAGTATCAAGTAACTGGACCATCCAGAGCTTCAAGGAACTAAACCACCAACCTAAGAGTACACATGGAGGGAGCTATGGCTCCAGATACATACGTAGCAGAGGATGGCCTTATTCGACATCAGTGGGAGGGGAGGCCTTCAGTCCTGTGGAGGGTTGGCCCAGAGTAGGGGAAAGCTAGAGTGGTGAGATGGGAGTAAGTATGTGGAGGAGCACCCTCATAGAGGCAAAGGGGAGGGGCAAGGGAGTATGAGATAGATGGGTTGTAAAGGGGATATCATTTGAAAATATAAACAAATAAAATGATTAATAAAGAAATGCACTAGAGAAAAAAATATACATAGGAATCTGACTAGAACTTTAGTCACTAAGGAAACAACGTTAACAATTGACAAATGGGACATTGTGAACTCCAAAGCATTTTGCATAAGACCTGAAACAAGAACACATTGACGATAAATCTGAAAATGAAAGAATAACTTTTATACCTATAGATTATTTTCTAAAATATAGAAAGGGCAAAAGTCTAAACAATAAAAATCAAATAACCCTATGAATGTACTGACATAATAAAATTATGTTTTCCAAAAGATGAAATGCAAATGGTCAATAAACATATAAAATTGTCTACCCTGTCTATACATGAGCAATGTGCAAATTAAAACTACATGGGTATTCCATCTTATCGCATAAGAATAGCAGTCATTAAGAAACTAATTAATATGTGAACAAGCAAATGTGGACAAAATGGAAAATTTATAGACTGCTAGTGTGTATGTAAACTAATCCACCCACTATGAAAGTCAGCATGGTTGTTTTTCAAAACCTAAAGACTGATCCATTATGTGTTCTAGTCTTATTTTGTTGCTTTGATAAAATATTGACCAAAGGCAACTTGAGAGGAAAGGACTTATTTGGCTTATATTACAGGTCACAATCCACCATTAGGAAAATTCCTCAGATGGAACAAATTCTGCTGACACGTGATATTGGTCTTTAGTACTCCATTAACTTATTCCTAATACATTTTTAAAAATAAAATATATATGCATATAGTAGCTATTAACCGTAGAAAAGCATTGCATGCAATCTTGTCACAGCACTAAACAAAACTTTCAATTTCTCCCAGGTCCACACTTGTATCTTTCTCCTACAAAGATATAAATGCTAGAGGACTTACTGTCTGTTTCAGGCTTTCTGGTCCATAGACAACACCTCTACTTTCACCCTTCCTTGACAGAAGGAGGTATTTACTTCATCAGGGTCTCTTTGAGAAGCATGCTTATCATACCCATGAAAGTTTCACACTCATGTCCTCAACATCTTCCAAAGGTCACCATCTCCTAAGGCCACTTGACATTATACTTCAACATATAGCTTTGGTTGGTTTGGGGGTTTGTTTATTTGTTTATTTGTTGTACTTTGTCCGTCTGCTTGTTTGTTTGGCAAACAATTCTTAACAATTCTGAGAGAAGGTATAGCTCCTATCCCACTAGGCATCATTCATAGTTAATAAGGATTCTCTATTAAGTGTTTTAAGTCCGATATCCTTATTCCCGGTCAACAGGAAGAAAAGGTATAATTCAGTCCTTTGCAACTGCAGTAAGATGGATGGCCTGTTAGCTGTTTGTAGTAGCAATACCTAGTGATAAAAGCAGGTTTTGAACATCACTCATTTTGATGTCAGCTCCAGATTTAAATAGTTTGCCTTGCATAGGCTCGATACACATTGTTTTCTCTTGTTTTAGTGTTTGGAAGCTTTTGAAGGGTTCCACAAAGAGCTCAGGTATGTAACTGTAGATTCTAATGGTCGTGCTGGTCTTCCCATGCAGATCTTATTTGGTTCCAACCTCATTGGAACACCTTTCATCCAGCATCATAAAGGAAGTGAAAATGGTCCAGGAATTTGTAATCCATGGCTTCATGGATTACTGCAAACCAAAGGCCACTCCTACACACCTTATTTTCTTAAATACACATGAGTAAACCCCTCTAGAACACAATGAGACAACTCGAGGCTCACAACATAAAGAAGATACTTGCATAACCAAAAAAAATGAATTTTTTCTATAAATACTGTTGTCAGAGTTTTGCGAAGATATCTTCAAAGTTGAATATCACACAAATGCTTATCTGGGGGCATCTTATCACTTGGTAGTGATGGAAATGTCACAGGCTGTGAAGGAGAAAGTACCACTCCAATTAGTAAGAACTTTAAAGAAAAGGATTCTTAGTGAGAAATGGAAGCCTTCAATTGCGTTTAAATTATCATGGTGACAGCAATGCTTAGAGGATCCAGAATATCTGGGTTTTAATTTTTATTTCCATAGTTTTTATTCCAGTAAGACCCAGCTGACAGCCTTTGGAATTTAGGGTGTCTAAGCCAGATCATTTTGTAAAATTAAATCTCTCTAAACTATGCTTTCTTCCATTAAGCAAACATAACAACTACTATGTTTGCTATGGTACTATCAAATCAAAGTGTTTTTGTCTAAAAAATTACAATTGATGGGATTCTTAAAGTCTTTAAAACTACATAGACTGATATTTTTTCATATTTAATAGTTGTACTATAAAATATCACAAATAGTTCTCTAGTAGAAAACAACTAAAGTCCTTGTGTTCTTAAAAAATTTGAATGCTTTTTGAAATTTGAAAATTTCTTTGTAAATGGTATATTTAAAATAACAGTGCTTACAAATTATAATTAATATGCTATCTTGTGTCACTTTTAGATCAATGTGGAACATTTTAATTTCAACCTTTGCCATTATGCAATAAATTTCACATCATTTCCATTGTAAAGAGGTGTTCAGGATTAGCTAATCATCTAATGTAATAACCTATTGTATGCCCCTATATAAAGCTTCATCTGAACATTGCAGACAAATATACTCAGTAACTATCAATAAATTAAGAGTTATTGACAGGAGAGGTGGAAAAATCTAATAGGCATTAATGTATGCCTCCACTTTTAGGTCTCACAACTCAGTTTTAGTTGTTTTGTCCTTACCACTAGGGGTTAAGAATGAACTGAAGAAAATAAATGTATAGCAAAGATATTAGAGTGTGGGGAGAGAGGGATTTTCAGAGTGACAGAGTACCTGTTCTGCTTGTATATATAGACAGTAGAAGACACTCTCTGGGACCAGTAGCAATCCTTTCTGTCATCTCCAAATACAGGGAGTGATGATTGCTCAGCAGGGCTTCTCAGACTGCTTAAAACTCACGGGCATCTGACCTGCCTCTTCCATGAAACAGCTCATCATTTGAGTGCCCTGTGCAACCAAGAGAGGGATGATTTCCCTTTGTCATCAAAGCATCCCTTTCTGGCATCATCTCTTCAGGGCTTTCAATTCTAGAAATGACAAGTGACCATGAAATAGGGGACTACCTCAGATGAACCAAAAGAATACAATTTACTTTCCAAGCTTTGTAGAGTTTAACAAAAATAATTAAGAAGACTCCTAGTACAAGCATTTGCAATTACACTTATCCTTTATAAAGTGTCTCCCAGGAATCCAGCTTTATGGCAGTAGTTAAGCGTACATATCAGGAAAAATAAAACATAGTGTTTGAAAACATAGCTTTGATATTATAACTACAGTATTCCACTGAAGAGAGCTGTAGATAAGACATTAGAATCTATTCAATTATTCACAAAGAAGTAAGAGTTGACTGAAAATAAATGTGAGCTTTCAATGATTCTTGCATATCAATAAAAAAATTTTCCATCTTTCAGATAAAATGCTGATCTTTAGAGATAAAATATTTCATTTAAAATATGTTGGTGGGCTAGGGATCTATATTACAGCATTTGCCTAGCATATATATGTAAGGCTCTAGGTCTTATACAAAGCTTGGAAAAATTATACATGGAAGTATGTGAATATGATGTAAACTATCTGGACAATTACAGCCAAGTTTGATTAATTTCACTTAATATTTGCATAAATATTCTTGATGAGGATGTTACTTTATTACTTCTGATGTCAATTTTGTTTCCCCTTCTGTATAAGATTCAAGCATCTTAACTTGGGCCTTGCTTGTGACTTAGCATCTTTAGGTCTAAGAACTGTAGCCTGGAGAGGAACAGGAGTGGTGCCAGGAGTAGAGAGGGGAGATTAGAAGATAAAAATGGAAATCAGTGTGGGGGATCTCTAGGACAGGGGAGGCTTCTGGGAGCCCATGCAGGTGAGCCTAGCTGAGTCCTCTACTATTGTAGGATATGGAACCTGAAGAGTCCAACTCTTAGAGCAGGCAGGACTTCCAGGGAGAGAAACACCAACACATCCACAAAACCTTTAACCCCCAACTTTCTCCTGCCTACAAGAAGCACAGAGATAAAGATGGAGCAGAGATTAAAGAAATGGTCAACCAATGACTGGCCCAATTTGAGTACCACCCCATTGGATACAGGCAACCCCTGACATTTTTAATGATACTATGCTATGCTTACAGACAGCATCCTAGCATAACTGTATTCGGAGAGGCTTCAGCCAGCAGCTGATGGAAACACATGCAGAAACCAACAGGCAAACAAAAGGCAGATCTTAGTGAGTCTTGTGGAAGAGTGGGAGAAGAATTGAGGGAGCCAGAGGGGTCAAGAACACCACATGAAGACCTACATAGTAAACTAATCTATGGGGGGCTCACAGGAACTGAACCACCAACCAAAGAGCATTCATGGACTAGACTTAGTCCTCCTACACTGATGCAGCATATATGCAGCTTGTTCTTCATGGGAGTCTCCTGGCAACTAGAGTGGGGGCTGTCTTGGATTTTGTTGCCTGCCTTTGTGTCCCTTTCCCTCAGGTGGGCTGCCTTGTTGGGACACAGTAGAAGAGGATATACTTAGTCCTGCTGTGACTTGATGTGCCAAGGTGGGTTGGTACCCATAGGGGTCACCCTCTTCTTTAGGAAAAGAAGATGAGGGAACAGGGAAGGATGTGTGAGGGTGGACCTGGAATGACAGGAGCCAGGATGGCTGTGACCAGACTGTAAAGTGAATCAAGAAATTAGCTAATGAGGATAAAAGGATGTTACTTTATATTGATGGCTTGGCATCAGCAACGAAACTTTGAGACAGTGTAACTTGGGCTCACTTGTTACACAGCCAGTATGCTTTGACACTCTGACCTTGAAATGGACCTAATTTCCAGAGCTATGTATTCACTTCAAATCACATAAAGGGAAAGTGTCATAGATGATCTTTTACATAATCAGATATTTATTTTTAAAAAAGGAACTTGAGTACCTCTCTACCCACCACACATATCAATGGGTAGACCTGAGTCCATCCCTTTCATGCAAATTCAGCCATATGGCTAATTCTTTATGGGGATCTCACAGTGTAAAGAGGCAGGCTGGCATTGCTCCAGGATCTCCAGAGTTTTCCCTCTACTGATGCTCACCTAGCCAGTCCACTGTGTCCAGCATCTCAGTTTATCTTCACTTGTAAGCCCCATCCCTGTTCCTTCATCCTTAGGTTTGTGAGTCCTTCAGGCCCCACACTTAGCTAGTGACATGTGACATCCCTATGCCTGGAAAGACTGCAGGTGACAGTTGCCGTTTCACAGATGCAGAAGCCTAAACTCAGCTCTGAGAGAGGGGAAGACTTACTCTTGAGGCCAAATGAAGCCACACCATCCACGATTGCTGCCCAACACTTTCCAAAGCTGAATATTAACCTATCTGCACCCATTGAGGAGGACAGTGGATAAAGACCCTGAATGACCTTTCTGGGCCAAGTGTGCGAAGTTACTGGCTTTGTAACTGCTTCACATCCAACAAAGCATCTTCAATGCTCTATGACTGCTAGAATTTATACACTTATGTTCTGAGCTAGCCTGAAACCCAAACCTCTGTTGATATAATACCTGTAATCTAGTTACTATAGTTTTTATTTTTAATTATGTTCTGCCTGAAAATTCATACTTCATTTCTTTTTTAATTAATCATTTTATTAGTTTACATCTCAAATGATACTCCTCTTCCCAGTTACCCCTCCACAAACCCTCCATCCCATATCCACCCTCTCTGTTGCCCTTTGCCTCCATGGGGGTGCTCCTCCACCCATCCACCATCTCCCAACCCACCTCTCCAGCATCCCCCTATGCTGGGGTATCAAACCTCCACAGTACCAAGGGCCTCCCCTACCATCACTGTCAGGCAAGGACATCCTCTGCTACATAGGTGTCTGCAGTCATGGATCCCTCTCTGTACTGGTGGGATCCATACATCATTTCTTAAAGTTTCCTTTTAAATTAAAAAAAAATTGAAAGAACAAAAGAGAGAGAAAGGGAAGAAAGAAAGAAAGAAAGAAGGAAAGAAAGAAAGAGAGAGAGAGAGAGAGAGAGAGAGAGAGAGAGAGAGA
>NC_034594.1:7489977-7491467 GCF_900095145.1 Mus pahari | reverse complement strand
GAAGGAAGGAAGGAAGGAAGGAAGGAAGGAAGGAAGGAAGGAAGGAAGGAAGGAAGGAAGGCAGGCAGGAAGCTCTTTGGACATACTGATGTATCCATAGGATTTTCTACCTGTGCCACAATTCCTGAAATAACAAATCTGAGACTTTCCATTCATGAAAAAATGATTAGTCCATAAGCTTGGCTCATTCCCTGACTAGCTTGTAACTTCTTTAACCCATTTATTCAATTCTATATGTGCCACAGGGCTGGCTACCTCTCCTCAGATTCATGTGTTTGTCTTACAGTTGCCAGTGAATCTTTTCGCACACCTGACTCTATTCCAGAGTTCCTCTCCCTACTGGGAGCCCTACCTCCTATTTCCTGCCTCTGCTGATAGGCCATCAGCTGATTATTGACAGGTGATACCTCCATACAGTACATAATTGATTCTGTCTATATACTGCTATTCACTTTATTTGTAGTGTCTTCACACTAAGATTTATATAATTTGGAATGTTATATACATTTTGTAAGTCGTCATATTTCCTCAGATTTAGTGATGGCTTCCAATGTTTTAAAATAGTTTTGAAATCTCGAAACAATATATTGGGTATGCAATTATGTAAGAATTACCCGTGGCTTACTTGTGATCTACTTGTAACTATAAAATGAAATATCTGCAACTTAGTTAGCTAACTCCATGTGCTCTGTCCTCAAAGCTGGAGACAGGTGCTGATGACCTTCACACTTGAAGAGGCTCTCACATAAGTTGCAGCTCAGTTCTTCCAACGCTTTATGAATGGGTTTAATCTTATTCAAATGTGCCCTACATACAGTTTTCCATTGCCAGCTTTTCTTGGAATATATAGCACACATTTTCTTACTTACTAATTATAACATATATGTTAGAACTTATATTAAAAAAGTTTAAAGACCAGGTAAATCTTGCATTACATTTCTGGAGGGTTGTGAACAAATGTCTATTCACTCCAGATAGCAGAATAACTACCAAAAAAAAAAAAATTACACACTTGATTTGAGAATATGGTAACACTACTCTTCTCATTTGTGGAAATCTCACTTCTTCATCCTTAATTTCTGCAAGGTCTATGATAATATGGTATCTGTTACGCAGAATGAGCTTCAAGTCTTATACACAATTCTACAAATAGCAGTCCTATTATCTCTTTACAATACTGATATTTTCATACTTCCCACATAATCCTCTAATATGTACTATGAAGCAAGCCACTAAACTGGGAAACATATTTTCCTCAGGACATGTTGACATTGTTGCTGTGCAACTTGAAGTACTGACTTACATACCTACAGCCTGCTTGTTAGGAACCATAGAGTAGTTGGTTTGTCCTTTCTTCTCCTTCTTCTTGTTCTTGTTCTTGTTCTTGTTCTTGTTCTTGTTCTTGTTCTTCTTCTTCTTCTTCTTCTTCTTCTTCTTCTTCTTCTTCTTCTTCTTCTTCTTCTTCTTCTTCTTCTTCTTCTTCTTCTTCT
>NC_034594.1:7466724-7489972 GCF_900095145.1 Mus pahari | reverse complement strand
TTCTTCTTCTTCTTCTTCTTCTTCTTCTTCTTCTTCTTCTTCTTCTTCTTCTTCTTCTTCTTCTTCTTCTTCTTCTTCTTCTTCTTCTTCTTCTTCCTGCAAGATACATGTCTTATGACTCAGTTGGTGGAGTAGAAAAAGCACTCATGACCAGGGATCAGTGTTAGAGCATTTTCCTAGCATTTACCAGCCTAGCATATCTGAGCTCACCTGCTGATTCTACACATTAAAACTGAGTCCTACATCTTGTTTCAGTTTTTGCTCGTCTTTTGTTGAACTATTGGATCTGATGTGTGTAGGTATTTCCAATGACTTTGACAGAGGCTCCCAAGTTCAAATGAAAGATAAACACTCAAATCCTATAAAAGAAAGTGTATCTCTACTATTAATGCCATTTCTAAATATTCACTTTGACACTTCCAACTAAAAATCTTCAGTGTCTATTAAATTAAAAGTTGCATATTTTAATTTTGACCAGCTAATTCCCTCTTACAAAGAAAAATGAATTCATATTTTAATAGCAGATATTTCTTTTCTTCTATATCAGTGTGTATTAACTTTTGGATCACAACCCTTTTGGTGACTAAATTACCCTTTCATCCTATCATAGGTGTCACATGTTAGATATCCTGAATATCATATTTATATTATGACTCATCACAGTATCAAAATTGCATTTAGGAAGCATCAATGAAAATAATTTTATGGTCTGTGGCCACTGAAACATGCGTAACTCTATTAAAATGGTAGCAATAGGAAGATTGAGAACCACCGTTCTAAATTATTGATCATTTGGCAAAGAAAAGTAACAAAATACAAATATATCTATAGTTAATTTTAAAATTATGAATATGTGTAAACAATTTATAAATGATAAAGATTATGTGAAAAGGAAGCTTAAGTTACATATTACAAAGGAATCCATGTAGATAGGTATGTTATAAATAAATTAAAATATGGTGCTTTTCTTTTTTAATTGCATTCCAGTACATCTATGTTGCTAAAACTTTTAAAATCCAATAATAATTTTATTTGGAATAGAAACAATGTGATGATACATTATCAAATACTTCTGCAAAAGTATGTTGAGAATCAGAATTCTTGATTCACTTCTCAATTCCAAGTCTCAAAATTAGAGTTCTTTAGATCCCCTTTACAAATCATCTGAAAATTAATTTGAAACTGTCAAGCATAAAAAATAAAACAAGAAACAGATGGATCTATGCTTCTTCTGAGTGCTGTCTGTTTCTCCTTGTTATCAACAGAAAAGCAAGAGAGGAAAATGGAATAAAACATTCAAGATTTCCAACATATCACTGCTCTGCATGTGTTCAATAAACAATCAAATATATTTGTGTTAGGACACACAGTCTATGTTGATGCCATAATATCTTGTGACTTAGTTTTTAATATTTGAATTAAATTTCTATCATATATTTAAGTTATTAGTGGTATATATTAACCTTACTTTTGCATAGACACTAAAGTACAAGGCATCTAAACAATGTTTGGAAAGAGTAGAAATCTTGAATTAGTCTTTATTATTTCAAATCAATGAAATGAACATCAATGAACATTCCCAAGTAGACAGGGTAAAGCCCATGACACCTAAAATGGACACTCATTTTTATGTTATTTCTATGGTAACATTTCTTTGTCTCAGTATTAGAGATAGTGGCTTTTACCATGTTCTAAGACTCATCCTGATGCTAATCCCCTGATGGAATGATCATATTGCCATTTATGAACAATATTTATGGTGAAAAAAATCCAATTTTTCTCACTGAATTGCACTATAGTCAAATGTTCTCAGATGTAATTTTATTTTAAGCGAAAATATTTCCTTTTTCATTTTTACTATCTCACACCAGGAGACATTTATCTCCACTAACAGACACCTATATTTCCCTATTTCAAAAGAAGTATGTTTCCAAGGAATATGGTCCTCACATTTTGGTATTTGATTGTTCTATGCTAATATTGTCTATTCTCTCCCGCAGTTAACTGGATTTCATTATCAGCTCATATTTAACTCAGTTCATATTGCACAAATATTCTCATTTTTAAAAAAAACTCTCTTGTTCTCCACTTACATTGTTTTCATAAGGTTCCAGTTTTGTGGAGTGGTCCAATAGTCTGTTAACTGGTCTTTGGATTCCAATACTGCCAACTTCCTACCTTAATAAAATAGTAACACATGATTTTGAGACACACAAAGCACATTGATTTTTATGCCCTATTCAAAGCTCATTTTTATAACCCATGGTGGCTTCTATATTGTGCTCCATTAGCCATCAATTAAAATGCAGGGTGAGATTAGGAGGAAATAAAGCCTGATTCCCTGGACCAGGAAGCTTCTGAAACAGTGTATATCACTATTTGTTTCCAAAAGACAGTCAGAATATTTTCAGTTTAAAGGAATTTTGAATGACATAAGGTAGATTAATACATAGTATTTCCCAAACATTTCTTTTCATAAACTCTGGGCTGTAAAGAGGGGGAATCATAAATGCCTATGAACACAATTTGTGAAGAGATGGCCTATGTGACCATCCCATGTAGCCATGTAAGATGCCGGTAACTCTATCCTTGCATGCACGGGATTAGTCCAATCTTCCTTTCTGTGTGATTGGGTCACACTGTGAGCCTTGTGTTCAAATACTGTGGTGTTCTCTTGCTGAGAAGCCTCTTCCCACACTTTGTATGAGATTAAGAACCTTCTTCTTTACCGTGATGCTCATCTTTGTCTGATTTTATGTCATCTGGAAACATCTCTACATCTTACCAGCTAAGGCCATGGTTTCTATACATTTCCATTCCTGGGTCAGTTCCAAATGCCTGTGAGCCAGTGTTCATGCAGTGTAAATCCCGGACCCCAAATAACCCTCATCTGACTTCATTCTTCGTTTACTTGCATACTTCATAATATTCTGATACTACATAGTAAAAAAAAAAATAGGTTATTTGTATGTTTATTTTCTACACCATATTGGTATCCTGATAACAATGGTATTCAGTAAGTATTAAATAGAAAAACATCTAACATTGGATTTTAAGTCCCTGTTCACACATTTCTTTTTTTATCTTGCATTGCTTTTAGAAATGCAAAAAAATAAGTTAATTGTTACTAACATGCAACAGCCAAACTAGAATGAAAATATCATTAAAGTTTTAAGAACCATCGGAGTAGAAATTTTATTTATTTTTCATTTGGAAGAATACCATAATGAAAGCAAATATTTGATGGTTAAATAAATTACTGAAGCTGTTGAACCACTATAGTCATTTTAATTTAGAAAAGATGGGCAATAGGAGAAATCAACAAACTAGCATAGCAATCTTTATCACAACGATGTCAAAACCACTATATGTAAAAACATATATGGAATGAATGATGAATTTTACTAAACATCCAGTGTAAGTCTAGGAAAGAAGATTTTACTAGAATAAAACAGGAAATAGTTAAAGTAGTAAAAAGCAAATCAACTTTGCATGTAAAAATTCACTTGTAGGCAAACCATCAATACTTGGAGCTACCTTTCTGAAAATCAAGTTAAATAATAAATGTCAGACAACACTTGGACAATTTGGGTAATAAAAATTTACACATAAAATAATAGAAATAAAAATTGAAGCGGCAGTGTGTAGATGATTAGATTTTCTAATACTGTTGTTTAAGAAACCCCCAATCATCCTTTGAGTATCTTCTCAAGGATGATAACAGAAATTTCTCCAAGATCCTTGCTCTGACTCACTGTAACAAAGTAACCTAGAGTACCCCCAGGACTCATCCTACCACAGTCAATACTCAGTGACAATCCAAAACCTGTTGTTACTCTTTTCCTCTTTCTCAATAGCAAAACCCTAGGTATATAGGGATGTTGTTGTTGTTGTTGTTGTTGTGTTGTTGTTATTGTATTATTTGTTTTAGTGTAGCCAAGTTATACCCAATGATACATGAGTGGAGATACTTGAGGCTGCTGCAGTAGGCTATATTTACTAGGGACTGAATTCACCTGGGTGGATTCTATGGCTCTTCTGCCACCAAGGGAGCTATAGTAGCTAGAGAAAATAATTAACCTTCATATATGGTAGTCAGGAATATATAAAACACTGTCAAGACAAGTTGAAACAATTGATAGTTTGGGTATCAAGACATGAATTCACCGAATTTCCCCTCCATTGCTTTTAGAAAATTTTTCTTTATTTCAAAGCTTATGTTTTTCTCATGTCTGTGGGCATAAAAATATGAAACTGAGAAATGATGCTGAATTTGGATCACTATTTATCTAACATGTCCTACTTAGTAACTGTGTGCTAAACTCCGTGCCTCAATGTGTTCCTTAATTATGTTAAGAGGGATGTTAGACATCTGCAAAATATTATCATCATATTATTTTGGATGAATGATGTATAAAATGCTCATAGTTTTTATTACTATTATCTTTTTAATCTTACTAGAACTCACAAGTTGCATTGCAGAATATAAAGTTCTTCCAGGACTGAAATAAAAGTTATGCAATGATAAATCAATTAGAGAACTTCAAAATGTAGAATAAGCATAATCATCAGCACATTTGTCTAAACCGTGGGATTGAAGAGGTGTTCTTGGTGCATCTTTAATTTGATCAAGGTGACCTGAGAAAGCTTTTATGAAGGCATGACTTGGTTTGACTGTAACTAAGGAAACCTACATTAAAACAATTATATTTAACTGTGTTCAAAGAGATTGAAGAATATATGAAGAAAGTGGAGATAAACCATGAATAAAAAGGAAGAAACTAAAAGATAAAAGCTGATAATGTTCCTAGCATTAGTCAGTAGAGATTGTACCTGATTTAAATAAATGAATTTGTATTCTCTGTGAGCTTCATTATCACAAGTCCAATTCTGGAAGTTAAACTGTAATGAATTCATAAACATAGTGCTATGTTATTTGAATGTGTTTGATGGGCCAACTGGCAATTGTCAGTTTGCTATGGAGGTCATAAGAATCCACTTTTTTTAAATACACTAACCCCTATATGAATGTTACTTTGTCCTATATTATAAACCAGTGACACTCAAACTACAACTTATGGAAGGAACATAACTTAAAGCATTATTGCCAAATTTATATAAGAAACAAGATCTGGGTTTAATAATCCTTTCTCTTGTCTTAAATAAAACTTTTCATTTAATCTCACCTTTTCTTAGTATATAGCTTCATATTCTCTCTCCTGTTTTGCTGAAAGGACCCTGATATAGCTGTCTCTCGTGAGGCTATGCCAGTGCCTGGTAAACACACAAGCAGATGCTCACAGTCAGCTATTGGATGGAACACAGGGCCCCCAATAGAGGAGCTAGAGAAATTACCCAAGGAGCTGAAGGGGGCTGCAACCCTATAGGTGGAACAACAATATAAACTAACCAGTACCCCCAGAGCTTGTGTCTCTAGCTGCATATGTAGCAGAAGATGGTCTAGTCAGCCATCATTGGGAAGAGAGGCCCCTTGGTCTTGCAAACTTTATATGACCCAGTACAGGGGAATACCAGGGCCATTAAGGGGAAGTGGGTCTGTAAGGGAAAAGGGGAGGAGGGTATAGGGGACTTTGGGGATAGCATTTGAAATGTAAATTAAGTAAATACCTAATAAAATTGAAAAAAAAATACAACTTCTCAACTCTTCAATTTTCATTTTAATGAGCAATTGCTTGCACCATAAAAACACTTCATTTCTTTAAACGTGTTGCCCTGTAAACTGCAATTATTGTTTTTGTGTCCCCACCTACAGCTACAGTCCTCCTGGTTTACTGTATTTACCTTCTTCAGTTCATACATTTCTGTCGTCATCCAGCCTCCACCCCGTACATTCTATCTTTTACCTTTGTTTCTCTAAGAATAAAATTTGGCACTGTGACCACTATCTGCCTTGTTAAACAGATTTCTTTTGCTATTACAGAAAGATCTGGATGAAAGAATTGTTTGCTAGCAGTTTGTTTCTGAGTTGCTAGTCCATGCTCACTGCTTCTGACATAAGATACAGCAAGCATCACAGTGATAGGAGCTTGTGGAGGAGGAAGAGGAGATTGTTCATGTTAGAGTCACTAAGATTATAAATGGAGAGCCTGAGAAGAACAATTGACCCTTAAGACCAACTTCTAAATGACATTTCCTCTAGCTAGGGCACACCTCTCAACAATGCCATCATAGAGTGAAGCTATCAGTTACCTATTGATGCATGTAGAACCGACATTGACCAATCATCTCTCAAGGACATAATGAACACAAATAGAGACCAATCCTTAAACACATCACTTGTCTGGGGATATTTAACATTCAAATCATATAACCCATGGGCTAACCCAAATTTCATGGTCTGTTTCATCTTACTTAATCTGTCACTTTGGTTCGTCATAATGTATTGATCCCTCCCCCTAAATATACTCAGGATGTGGTTTAACTCAATGACTGTTCTTTCTCCAGTTCTTCTGTCTCTGCCAATTATTCCATGGCTTGGTTTCCCCCTGTTTCTGGATCCCACTCAACTACAGACTCTCCATCCTGAGGCTGGCCAGTCTATATTTAACATCCATCCATCTACTTCTTCTTTTTTGTGAACCCAGATCTGCCCTTTCACCTTTGCATCAACTTTCCCTGAACGCTGTGACTTCCAACTATCTGACTGACAGTAGCAATTTCTTCACTGAAGCACAGTTAAGTTCCCTGTCTCATAAATACAGACTCCTGGATCCTCCATTTGTATCACAGCTCTGATTTCTGAGTCTTCTTTGAAACTTGCTACCTATTTAAATCTTTGTCAACACTTTGTAACCTATATATAAACATGTGGGCAGATATATTTACAGTGTGATGGGTAATGTGTGAAAGTTAATATTAGTAAAAAGATTAGAATATAAGAGTCTGTACTTTTCTCATCCAAATTACCAAACAAAGTAGGTATAGCTAGAAATTTGCTGATATTAAATGTATAATGCCTTATGAATGTATTGACATTCAATAAGTTATAATACTACATTAAAACACAAACATGCTAATCTTAGTTTCTTACATGACACACATATGATACCAAGTCCTCCTGAAGTCTTCAGCCCAAATTTCAGTCCCCTCTTTGTCTTTCAAGAAACTTGGTACCACCAAATAGGCCACATAAATGTTCCTAGTATTTATTCTTCATTGAGTGTTCTTTTCTGGTGTATTTGCTACACCAATAGAAAGAATCTTTGTTATTTTGCTCAGTACAATAAGCTAACTCAGATCATTGGGCAGAGTAGTAGTTCAGTAAAAATTTGTGTCAGTTTTATGGTTATGATTTACTTAGTATTTTCCCTTTATGTGCAATCCTAAATACTCTGAAAATATTTGTCGATGTTCTTTCTTTGCGCTCCAATGCTTTATCTAAAGAGTAGCTATGTTTTATATCAAAGGGCCAAAAATGAAAGCACTTTTAAGCAAGCAACAACAGAAAGATCCTAAGCAAAGATGACTAGTTAAAATAAATTTCTGTTGCAAACTGAAGGGAGGGTAGTATGCACTCAGAAACTCATGTGCCTGAATTGTCAGTTCATCTCTACCCTCAATGCCTGTGAAAATATTCATGAGGTTTTAGCATTTCTCTGCATCATATTTCTCATTCATCAAGTATAAGCAATACCTCATACTTTTTGATTGCTGAAAATGAAATGTTAATCGATGTAATGTATGTTTAGCATTGGCTATAGTAGGCATATTACACATGTGTTCTAAAGGAGAAAGGATGCATTAGCAAGAAGTTCATTTCCTTTGTGAGTGTGCCCCTATGTTTTCACAAACATTTATCTAAGATCCTCATTCTTTGTTATTTTTACAATCTCTGTGACCCTCATTAGCTCACTTAAATACTCAGACCTCAGTTTTCCAACCAATGAAAAGAGGAGATTGATCTAGTTGACTTCTTATATGCCTAGCAACATTAAATGTTCAAGCTGTTTATGAATGTTCAGAAGTAATTCAGACTATTTTTTTGCAACAAAATCAACTCTTACCATTGAACACGTCAGCTCCGACATTTCTTTTCTCAGTGATGCTAATAGCTGTATTCAAAGGCAGCATGGGATCTGTGCTCTATATTGATTACGAGGGAGCAGCACAAACAATGTTCACCTTTATCCCTGGAGCAAATACTTCTTTATCTATAGTGGAGAGAATTCTTGCAAAGAAGTGAAAGGACAATCAGTGAGTAACTAAGGACAATAGTGAGGACGGCAGAGATGCTCAGTGTGATGAGCAATAGGAAGAGTGTGGGTATTGAGGAGGAGACATCTGTTATGTACATAACCTTCCTGTGAATACTAGGGCCAAAACTGTTGATTAAGTAAAACTAGACTAGGAGAGGTTAACTTATTGTCAATTCATTCAGAAGACAGTTACAATTTTAAATGATTTAGATAGTTAGTCTTTTAAATTCATTGGGATTGATGAAGATCTCTTCCTGTACTCTGATAATTGGAGTCACCAAAGCAGTCCAATATGCTCCTTAAAGATGACTTGAAAATGTTCACAGCATACAAGTTAAGCTTTCAGAGTACAGATTTTTCTTATCATTTACTATGAGAAAATACTTGGTCTTCATGAGAGATGGATTATGTAGAAACTTCATTAAATATTGCACAGTGGAAATGGAGAGATAATTTAAAGGTTAAGAGCACTGACTGCTCTTCCAGAGGACCAGGGATTCTGTTCCAGCATCCACATGGTGGCTCACAACTGTATGTAACTCAGGTTCCAGGGACTCTACATACTTTTCTGAATTCCCTGGGTTCCAGACACCAAAGTAGTTCATAGACATACATGCCATCAAAACACCAATATACATAAAATAAAATTATAGTTTCAATTAAAAAATCTTCTTGCAACACAATCTTAGAAAGGTAGGAGCCACACAGTCCTGGGTTATTCTCTGTGTTGTCATCTCTACTCCATTGCACTGTAAAGTTGTAGCAGCCTCAATATATTTGGTGTCTTTAACAGCTGACATTCTTGTATTTTGTGCCACTTGAAACTGGCCCCTGGCATCACACACTGGCATGTACAGTCTCCAGTATTTCTAGGTTCAGAGACATAAGAACATATATTCCAATGCCAGATTGCTAGATTCAAACTTTATTCTAACAATTAATATGTGTGTCTGGTTTGGGGCAGGATGTATAGTTAATTCATGCCTGTTGCCTTACCTTTAATATTAGAATAATCGTACTTAATAAATGATATTGCCATGGCAATACGATCAGACTGTGGTACTTTATACGTAGCTAGCACATGATGTTTTAAGTTTCAGTCAATTGACTAAAGCTAAATTAATTTATATATGCCTGGTCATGTTTCTTCTCTTCCTGTTTATTCTGGAAACAAAACTTTTTCAAAACTGAAGTACAAATCCTACTATTGAAAACAATGGCAGCAGAAAATTTTAAAATGCTTAAGTGTTCAATGTGTCACTCCTTTCATTACTAAACCCTATAACTTTACTGATTCTTACATTTAATTTATAATTGTGTGCACACACAACTGAAACTGTAAGTAAACTATATCACTTTTGTAATTATTAAAATATTGAGTATAGCAGTAGTATATACTTATTTCTCTGTATAGAGTTTGCAAAATTTGATTGCAATGACTGGATTTAATAATATTTTCTTGAAAATGTTTTTAAGTTAGGATCACATACCATTGAAGTAAATTAAGGTGGTTCAGATGAATTTTGGCAGTTCCTGACCCTTGGGTGAATAGTGAAATATAAAAGATAGCCAACTGCATTTGACATTCTCTCAAACATTCATCTTCATTCCAATAAAGGAAGAACGACAAAGTGATCAACTCAGAAGCCCTTTATCTTCACCAAGTCTATGTGTCTACAATTTTAATACTTGCCACATTGCAACCAGCTTTACCAGTTCAAGAATACAGATGATATTTCTTAAAGTCATGTATTATCGAGCCACTCTTAGAAACAGGAATTTCAAAAGTAAAGTATTGGAGCAATTTTGTGGCTAAAATAAAGGTATACTTTTATCTATCTGAAACTGGAAGCAAACTTTAAGATTATACTGTAGATATGTTTTACACAAAATGTATTAGGAACCAAAGCTCTTTTATGCTGGTCAGCAAAGCCAAGGAGCCAGAAAAAATGTTCTAAATCTATTATATTAGGTAAAGCTCTAAGCAAGCTAAAGTAGATACAGCCAAAGTTGCTCAGTCAATATTAATTAACCCTCCTCGACTTCATACAGAACTCTATGGCAGAAGCTTAGAGAATAAGAACGGTCTCCATAAAACATCAGCCTTGCTTTGATACCATTCTCTCTGGCCAACAGAATTGAATTTGAAACTACTATTATCAGTAGAAGGTAGAGATATATTTAACTGTCTTGCTAAATGTCTGAATCCTATTTGAAAACCAGGTCACTTGTTTTAGAACATCACTGAAACAGGGGGAAAAAATTAAAAACTACCCCGGATGCCTGTTTTTTCTGCTTTAGGGAAGTAAAAAGCCCACAAATAAATACATTAGGTGTCAGTAAAATCATGAAGGTTGCCAACCAGTGTAGGATTACCAGTCTGAAAAAGGGCTCTGGATGTAGGACTTGGAAGTGGTCTAGCAATTGATGTTTCAGGCAGTGTAGCCTCAGGGGACTCATCATTTACTGGAGCAAAAGATGTGCAGGCCACGTGGGACCTGAACACTGGGCTATGGTATAGGCATAAGACCAAGTAGACTCAATTTATTGACTTGATATGCAAGATGTATGTCCAGGCTCGAGCCTAGAAGTTAGGGAAGGTGTAGGGGTGGCTCTCCAGATAAGATTTGGGCACTGGTCGTGTGACTTTGGCTAAGTCTGAAAGTTTGTGAGGGCACAGGCAGCATAAGATAAGGTAGACACAGACCAAATGGGATGGAACACAGAATGTATGAGCCAGGCTTGGCCAATATATCCTGTACTTTAAGGGTTTGGTTATACAGAAAAAAAAATCCTTTTTCCCAAGCCTAGCACCAAGGATTTTTTTTTCCAAAAATGTCTAGTATAATAAGTTAAATAATATATTTTTTATATATTAAGATATATCAATTCACCATACTCCTTGTCTTTGAGGTCCTTTGTGCAATACTGATGCTTCTCTGTAAAATCCTATTATTCATCTCTCTATGTCCTTTCAAATCAATCATCATTTAAACATCAATTCAACCTTCACCAATTGCATAAGTCTTCAACTGGAAAAACTCTTATGTTCCCAAAGCATTTAGATATATTTTAAGTAATTGTCTTACATTTATAAGATCAACATAGCAGATACATGTAGGGATGCTTAAGAGCAAGTGGAACACCAACATGCCCATTAGATTATCTGTGCTTTGCAGATCTGCTGCAATTCGACAGGCTCACTGTGTAAGTACTATGTTTTATTATCTTTAGATAGCGCTTTCTATTCAGACCCTTAGGTACCAGGAAGCACTGCCTAGTATTTCTAAAGTCCAATGGGCCTATAACTTAGCAAGTCACTTTTTAAAATAGTCAACAAGCCTCAAATCAGAAATTCGATTATGCAAATTCTCTGCTTAAATCATGTAATATATCTTCAGTGTCTAAAATGAGTGGTATGCAATTATGCAGTTACTTCTTGGGCTTAAATGGATGTAAAGACAACAGAAGGAAAAATATCCGTAGTTTGCAGCATAAAGAATGAGAGAAGAAGTGTAGCAGGATGATGGCCATCCTTTCTTCCTCTGAAGCTCTCATGCATCCTTTCAATGATAAACCAGAATCTGTGTGACTTGTTTAAAGATATTTGACCTTCAACTTTTTGCAAGATTTCACTTCCTGATAGTAAACTCCTTACTGGAGAAAATTTTCCCTATACTCTCTAGTTTATCATATACTGAGTGTAGCCATTGACCACATAATTATATTGCATGCGATCAAATAGCAGATAGCTATATTCAAAGGAGAAAAGAAATGTTAATTAAGAAATAGCATTATGGGCGCTTACTCCATATGAACTGTCAACTGTTCAACTGTGCCAAGTGTTAATTAAGAGTGAATTAACTTGTAACTTCAAGAAATTATTTTAATGTAAGGGTACCTTAATGCTCTCTGTTTATCAACAGCCAACACAATGCTGTTTCATTCTTTTATTTCTTTTCTATTTTTTATTAGATATTTACTTCTTTTACATTTAAAATGCTATCCAGAAAGTCCCCTATACCCTTCCCCAGTCCTGCTCCAACCCACCAACTCCTATTTCCTGGGCCTGGCATTTCCCTATACTGGGGCATATAATCTTCGAAAGACCACGGACCTCTCCTCTTATTAATGGCCTACCAGGCCATCCTCTGCTACATATGCAACTAGAGACAGAAACTGTGGGGGGTACTCATTAGTTCATATTGTTGTACCTCCTATAGGGTTGCAGACCCCTTTAGCTCCATGGCTACTTTCTCTAGCTCCGCCATTGGGGGCCCTGTGTTCCATCCTGTGTTTTCAGGTGTTTCAGATGACTGTGAGCATCCACTGAAGTATTTGCCAGGCACTGCCATAGCCTCACAAGTGATAGCTATATAAAGGTCCTGTAAGGAATGCAATAGTGTCTGGGTTTGGGGGTTGTTTATGGGATGAATCCCCAGGTGGGGCAGTCTTTTGATGATCCTTCCTTCTGTCTCAGCTCAGAAATTTGTCAGAGTAACTCCTTCCATGGGTATTTTGTTCCCCATTCTAAAAAGGAACAAAATGTCCATACTTTGATCATTTTCTTCTTGAGTTTCATGTTTTTTGCAAACTGTATCTTGGGTAGTCTAAGTTTCTAGGTTAATATCCACTTATCAATGAGTGCATATCATGTGTGTTCTTTTGTGGTTGAGTTACCTCACTCAGGATGATATCCTCCAGATCCATCCATTTGCCTAAGAATTTCATAAATTCATTGTTTTTTAATAGCTGAGTAGAACTGCATCGTGTAAATGTACCACATTTTCTGCATCCATCCCTCTGTTGAGTGTCATCTGGGTTCTTTCCAGCTTCTGACTGTTATAAATAAGGATGCTATGAACATAGTGGAGCATGTGCCCTTATTACAATTTGGAACATGTTCTGGGTAAAGGCCCAGGAGAAGTATTGCTAGATCTTCCAGTAGGACTTTGTCAATTTTCGGAGAAATTGCCAGACCTGATTTCCAGAGTGGTTGTACCAGCTTGCAATTCCACAAGCAGTGGAAGAGTGTTCCTCTTTTTCCACATCCTCGCCAGATTCTGCTGTCACCTGAATTTTTTGATCTTAGCCATTCTAACTGGAGTGTGGTAGAATCTCAGGGTTGCTTTGTTTTGTATTTCCCTAATGATTAAGGATGTTGAACATTTTTTCAGGTGTTTCCAGCCATTCGGGATTCCTCAGTTGAGAATTCTTTGTTTAGCCCTGTAAATTTGAATTTATGAAGTCCAGCTTCTTAAACTCTTTATATATATTAGATATTAGTCCTCTATCAAATTTAGGATTGGTAAAGATCCTTTTCCAATCTGTTGGTGTCCTTTTAGTCTTATTGACACTGTCTTTTCCCTTACAGGAGCTTTGCAATCTTATGAGGTCCCATTTGTAGATTCTCAATCTTACAAAACAAGCCATTGCTGTTCCATTCAGGAATTTTTCCCCTGTGCCCATATCTTCAAGCCTTTTCTCCACTTTCTCCTCTATAAGCTTCAGAGTCTCTGGTTTTATGTGGAGTTCCTTGATCCACTTAGACTTGACCTTAGTACAATGAGATAAGGATGGTTCAATTCGCATGCTTCTACATGATAACAGCCAGTTGTGCCAGCACCATTTGTTGAAAATATGGTCCTTTTTTCAATCAATGGTTTTATCTCCTTTGTTATAGATCAAGTGACCATAGGTGTTTGGGTTCATTTCTGGGTCTTCAATTCTATGCTATTGATCTACTTGTCTGTTTCTATACCAGTACCATGCAGTTTTTAACACAGTTGCTCTGTAGTACAGCTTGAGGTCAGGCATGGTGATTCTACCAGAGATTCTTTTATTGTTGAGAAGAGTTTTTGCTATCCTAGTTTTTTTGTTATTCTAGATGAATTTGCAAATTGCTCTTTCTAACTCAGTGAAGAATTGAGTTGGGATTTTGATGGGGATTGCACTGAATCTGCAGATTGCTTTCGACAAGATAGCCATTTTAATATATTAATCCTGCCAATCCATGAGCATGGGAGATCTTTCCATCTTCTAAGATCTTCTTTGATTTTTTTCCTTAGAGACTTGAAATTCTTATCATACAGATCTTTCATTTCCTATGTTAGAGACACACCAAAGTATTTTATATTTTATATTATTTGTGAGTATTGTGAAGGATGTTGTTTCCCTAATTTCTTTCTCAGCCTTTTTATCCTTTGAGTAGAGGAAGGACACTGATTTGTTTGAGTTGATTTTATATCCAGATACTGCACTGAAGTTGTTGATCATGTTTAGGAGTTCTTTAGTGGAATGTTTTGTTCATTTATATATACTATCGTATCATCTGAAAATAGTGATATTTTGACTTCTTCCTTTCCAATTTGTATCCCCTTGTTCTCATTTTGTTGTCTAATTGCTCCTGCTAAGACTTCAAGAACTACATTGAATAGGTAGGAAGAAAGTGGGCAGCCTTGTCTAGTCACTGATTTTAGTGGGATTGCTTCCAGCTTCTCTCCATTTAGTTTGATGTTGGCTACTGGTTTGCTATATATTGATTTTATTATGTTTAGGTATGGGCCTTGAATTCTTGATCTTTCGAAGACTTTTATCATGAATGGGTTTTGGATTTTGTCAAATGCTTTCTCAGCATCTAACGAGATGATTATGTGTTTTTTGTCTTTGAGTTTTTTTAAGTAGTGGATTATGTTGATGGATTTCCAGATTATAAACCATCCCTGTGTCCTTGTAATGAAGTCTTCTTGATCATGATGGATGATCGTTTTGATGTGTTCTTAGATTTGGTTTGTGAGAATTTTATTGAGTATTTTTGTATCAATATTCATAAGGGAAATTGGTCTGAAGTTCTCTGTCTTTCTTGGGTCTTTGTGTGGTTTAGATACCAGAGTAATTGTGGCTTCATAGAATGAATTGGGTAAAGTAAATTCTGTTTCTATTTTGTGGAATAGTTTGAGGATAATTATAATTAAGTCTTCTTTGAAGGTCTGATTGAACTCTGCACTAAACCCATCTGGTCCTGGGCTTTTTTTTTGGTTGGGCGACTATTGATGACTACTTCTATTTCTTTAGGGGATATGGGACTGTTTAGATAGTTAATCTGATCTTTATTTAACTTTGGTACCTGGTATCTGTCTTGAAAATTTTCCATTTCATCCAGGTTTTCCAGTTTTGTTGAGTATAGCCTTATGTAGAAGGATCTGATGATGCGTTAGACTTCCTCAGGTTCTTTTGTATGTCTCCCTTTTCATTTCTGATTTTGTTAATTAGGATGCTGTCCCTGTGCCCTCTACTTAGTCTGGCTGAGGGTTTATCTATCTTGTGGATTTTCTTTTAAAACCAGTCTGATTTTTTTTCCTACTCCTTTTGGGTGAATATGCTTCCTTTTGTTCTAGAGCTTTTAGGGGTCCTGTCAAGCTGCTATTGTATCCTCTCTCTGGTTTCTTTTTGGAGGCACTCAGAGCTATGAGTTTTCCTCTCAGGAATGCTTTCATTGTGTCCCATAAGTTTGGGTATGTTGTGGCTTCATTTTCATTTAACCCCTAAAAAGTCTTTAATTTTTTTTATTTTTTTTTCCTTGACCAAGTTATCATTAAGTAGAGTGTTGTTCAGCTTTCACATGAATTTTGGTTTTCTATTATTTATCTTGTTATTGAAAATCAGTCTTACTTCAAGGTGATCTGAAGAGATACATGGGATAATTTGTATATTTTTGCATCTGCTGAGGCCTGTTTTGTGAACAAATAGATGGTCAATTTTGGAGAAGGTACCATGAGGTGCTGAGAAGAAGGTATGTTCTTTTGTTTTAGGATAAAATGTGCTGTAGATGTCTGTTAAATCCATTTGTTTCATAAGTTCTGTTAGTTTCAAAGTGTCTTTGTTTAGTTTCTGTTTCCAGGATCTGTCCATTGATGAGAGTGGTGTGTTGAAGTCTCCCATTATTATTGTCTGAGGTGCAATGTGTGCTTTGAGCTTTACTATAGTTTTCTTAATGAATGCGGATGCCCTTGCATTTGAGCATAGATATTCAGAAATGAGAGTTCATTTGAGAGTTCAAAGATTTTACCTTCAATGTGTATGAAGTGCCCCTCCTTGTCTTTTTTGATAATTTTGGGTTGGAAGTCAATTTTATTTGATATTAGAATGGCTACTCCAGCTTGTTTCTTTGGACCCTTTGTTTGGAAAATTGTTTTCCAGCCTTTTACTCAGAGGTAGTGTCTGTCTTGGTCCCTGAGGTGGGTTTCCTATATGCAGCAAAATGTTGGGTCCTGTTTATGTAGTTTAGTCGATTTGTTTTTATTGGGGTATTGAGTCCATTGATATTAAGAGATATTAAGGAAAAGTAATTGTTGCTTCCTGTTATTTTTGTTGTTAGAGTTGGGGTTCTGTTCTTGCATCAATTTTTTAGGCTTGTTGAAGTATTACTTTCTTGCTTTTTCTAGGGTGTAATTTCCCTCTGTGTGTTGGACTTTTCCATTTATTGTCCTTCAAAGGGCTAGATTCGTGGAAAGATATTGTGTGAATTTGGTTTTGTCATGGAATTCTTTGGTTTCTCCTTCTATAATAATTGAAAGTTTTCTGGTTATAGTAGCCTGAGCTGGCATTTGTTTTTATCTTACAGTCTGTATAACATCTGTCTAAGATCTTCTGGCTTTCATAGTCTCTGATGAGAAGTCTGGTGTAATTCTGATAGGTCTGATTTTATATGTTACTTGACTTTTTCCCCTTAATGCTTTTAATATTCTATGTTTATTTTGTTCATTTGTTGTTCTGATTATTATGTTCCAGGAGGAATTTCTTTTTTCTGGTCCAGTCTATTTGGAGTTCTGTAGACTTTTTGTATGTTCATGGGCATCTCTTTCTTTAGGTTAGGGAAGTTTTCTTCTATAATTTTGTTGAAGATATTAATGACCCCTTTAAGTTGAAAATCTTCATTCTCATCTATAACTATTATCTGTAGGTTTGGTCTTCTCATTGTGTCCTGGATTTCCTGGATGTTTTGAGTTAGGATCTTTTTGCATTTTCTTTGATTGTTGTGTTCATGATTTCTATGGAATCTTCTACATCTGGCCTTCTCTCTTCCATCTCTTGTATTCTGTTGCTAATGCTTGCATCTATAGCTCCTGATTTCTTTCCTAGTATTTTTATCTCCAGAGTTGTCTCCCTTTGGGTTTTCTTTATTATTTCTAATTCTATTTTTAGATCTTGCATGGTTTTGTTCTATTCGATCACCTGTTTGGTTGTGTTTTCCTATAGTTCTTTGAGGGATTTTTGTTTTTCCTGTTTAAGGGCTTCTACTGTTTGGCAGTGTTTTCCTGTATTTCTTTAAGTGAGTTACTAATGCCTTTCTTAAAATCCTCTACCAGCATCATGAGATGTGATTTTAAATCTGAATCTTGCNTTTTAGGTGTGTTGGGGTATCCAGGAATCCCTTTGGTGTAAGTAATTGGTTCTGATGATGCCAAGTGGTCTTGGATTCTTTTAGTAAGATTCTTACATTTTCCTATTGCCATCTGTTAATCTCTGGTGTTACATGTTCTAGCTGTCTCTGGCTGAAGCTTGTTCCTCCTGTGATTCTGTTAGCCTCTGTCAGCACTCCTGGGAGTCCAGCTCTCTCCTGAGTCCAAGTGGTCAGAGCACTCTCTTCAGGCAAGCTCTCCTCTGGCCGGGAAGGTGATCAGAAGTCTGGGTCTCAACTCTGCCTACTGGCTGAAGATGAAGGCCCAAAGGGACCCTGTCCAAGCTCCATTGCTCCTCTGGCTTCTGTGCTCTCCTGTGCAAACTGGGCTCTGAGACACCAGAGATACAAGATGAAGCCCTCACCTGAGTCCTGTGGTCAAAGTCCTCTGTACACCAACTCTCCTCGGTGATCCTAAGATCCTGGGTGTGCTAGGGCACCTGAGGCATGTAGAGACCTCTGGGCACAACGGGACCATCTGCCGAGTTCATGCCCAAGGTGGCCAAGGCCTGGTGCTGACCCAAATCTACAATGCTGTTTCTTATCAATTAAAGATATTGACCTAAGATACCAGTAGTCCAGGCAAAGGTTTATACCTCAGGCATCAAAATTCTTTCATCTATGTGGAATGTTCTGAAGTAGAGCTTTGTAATCTTTTTTCCTGTGTGGTTCTGTTTATCTACCAGGATTTCATTCATAGTCAGAGAAAATAGACATGATTCCACCTGTCCTCAATTATGCCATGATTTGAAACACGATCTATCCCATAGAAAGCACGTAGTCACTAGGTTAACAGCACCAGTGCTCTATGCTGATGTCCTTTCCACACAGCGTGCACTGCTCTCATTTAATTCCTTATATGATCTGTGAGGAGCTAGCAGAAATGAATGTTTGGGGAGTTCCCTCTTGTAATCCCAAATGCCCATCAGAATTAGGATACAATTGCTAACAAATCAACCTCATATCTTATGTGCTGAACTCCAAAACTCATGGCTTCAAGTTTCATGTACAATAAAAGTGTTGAGAATCTCATGGGAGGCAGGGACTTAAAGGTTAAGTTTTCAGTTTCTCGAGAACAAATGAAATTTAGGCACAGAAAGAGCAAACAGTTGGGTAGAGCAAAAAAGCAGTGAAAAGATGAAGTGAAAACAAGAATGTGGCTATCTGCAAGCCAAGGACATTACAAGAAAGCCACCATGGGACAAAAGAGTCAGAGCATGTAGGAATTCTAGTGCTTTTGAAAATTAGGATATCATGATTATATTTCAGTGAAAATAACAAAGATGGAATATACCCTGGCAAAACTTCATCTGCTCCTATTTATTTGAGCCCTCTATGTGTATAAATATTTTAACCAGATTGTTCATGGGATTGTTTTATTTTTCTATCATTTTCAATTCTTTTTTTTCTACTGTCAGAAAGACTTCTTTCAAAATAAATATTTTCCATACAATCATGAGGTTTGGGTAAAGTGGGGAAGAATGAGGTCTGTCTCCCCACCTCCTCCACTCCCCACTTCTTTTTATTTTTATTTTATTTATTTATTTATTTATTTATTTATTTATTTATTTATTTATTTATTTATTTATTGGTTTTACCTAGACAGGCTTTCTCTGTATAGCCAGGTGACCTTGAACTCAGAAATACACCTGCCTCTGCCTCCTGAGTGCTGGGACTAAAGGCGTGCGCCAACTCCACCCAACTAAATACAGGGTTTTTTTTGTTTGCTTGTTTTGTTTTGTTTTGTTGGTTTTTGTTTGTTTGTTTGTTTGTTTTGGGGGGTTTCGAGACAGGTTTTCTCTGCATAGCCCTGACTGTCCTGGACCTCACTCTGTAGACCAGGCTGGCCTCGAACTCAGAAATCTGCCTGCCTCTGCCTCCCAAATGCTGGGATTAAAGGCGTGTGCCAACAGGACTGGCTTTCCCTCTTCTTTTTAACCTCTCGCTTTGCTTTTTTCCCACTTCTATTTCCCCCCTTTCCTTTCTGCTCCTCTTCCTTCCTCTCCTGTCCTGTACCACGAAGATACAGTCATTCAGCATACTGACTTTGTAGAACAGTTTCTTCAGGTTTTCAAAACTATGGATTCTTCATTTATTTAATTAATTTATTTACAAGTTTTCAAATGTTGTGATTTCCTTTTACCCCTCAAATTAATCCCTTTTCTCCTCTCCTTTTGCATGTTTATTGTTTATTTATTTGAATGTATATTGTTTGGTTGTTTTACAGGCCAAGAGTTTTGGTGGGATTATAATTTACCTTCTCAGTTTTCAAATTGTTTCTGCCTTATATTTCTGTTTCCAAATAACTTAATGTGCACCCATTTGTACTATTCTTTTTAGACTAACTTAATTTTCATTTTTTATTATGATGTTGAAAATAAATTTGATTGTTGACTTACATATTTCTTCCATTCTATTATGTCCTTTGAAGTCATAAATTTCCTTCTAAACACTAGGCTAAGCTCATCCTACAAAGTTTAATAAGACACATTTTATTTTAATTTATTTAATTTAAATTTTTCTTAATTTTGCCTGAGATTTCATACTTGGCCAATACATTTCTTAAAAAAAATTAACTTCAACATGTATGAGGATGTTTTTTTGTTTTTGTTTTTGTTTTCTGTTCTTGTTGTCTTATTTTATCTTTAATTACGCTTTGGTCTGAAAGTAGATGAGATGAAGTATGTTTTCTAGCTTAGGATATGCTACTTTGGAGTGACATTGACTTGGGAACTTACTAAGAATTTGTAATCTACGATTATTGGATGATAATCTATAAGTGTCACCTATAATTTTTTATCAATGATACTGCTGCCTTTGCTAATGCTCTTAGCTGATCCTTGCTTTTTAGATCTATTTCTGAGGCAGTGATTTTGAAATCACCAGTCCTGTTGGGGAATCTACTTATTCCATCTTGCTCTTTTAGTTGATTGTCCCACAGATAGTGAGACAAAAATGCAAGGTGAACTCAGGTTAAGAAATTTGAAATCTGAAAAAAAATCATGTCTTTATAGTTATGCAGTACCCTCTTACTCTAATACTATTCCTTGCTTTGAAATCTGTTTTTCCTCAAATTAACTTAAATATACTTATTACACTTTACTTGATTAGCATGATTTTTTTTCTGAAACCTTTTATATGCATTTAGTCTATGTAATTTTCCTTTGCCATCTGTTTAAAATGCACTAGATATATGGCACATAGATTGTACATGCACACAATGCGTGGCTAGCATGTAGGTAGGGGGCTCCACCTTCCAGTTCCATTGTTTTTATTTTCATTTTTATTAATTTATTACTGTATTATTTCATAAACAGTATGCACTTGCTGTACTCCTCTTTCCATCCTGTTTATTTTCCTATCACCTTTTTTTTTTGTGCTCTCTTTTCAACAATTCTCCCTCATCACACTTTCATGACTTTTTCTTGTTTTTTTGCTTTGTTTTGTTTTGTGCCTCCCTAGGTTCTACCAGGACCACACTCATAAGCTGGAAGTAAAACTATCCACTGTAAAAGGAGAAACCTACAGTTGTCATATCACCCACAGAGGAACTTCATTATCAGCAGCTCCTGTGGGCAAGGTCCTATGGGCCCCTTTCCCATCTATTACAATGTTAAACCTCTCAGTCTTGTTCAAAAAATTTGCAGATGCTATGACTTCCTGAGTTTGTCCATGTTATGGCCATAATACTCTCTTCCACATTCTTCCAACTTTCATCATAGTCTGGTTCTTGCATTTGTCCAATATCTCCCCGTCCACAATATTCTTGAGCCTCGGAGGAACTGATATGGATGCGCCATTTAAGACTGACACCTCAACAGGCATAGTGTTTTCAGTTCCTAAATAAGCAATGAGACTTTGCATCAACTGCCATTTGCTTCAGAGAGAAACTTCAGGATCAAAGCAGAGGACCTCACTTGGGTGTAGGTATAAATGTAAGAATTTAGTAGAAAGTTTGAAAACATGTCTGCTTAGCAGTATGTAAGTAGTAGATCCATCCCCAGTGCCTATGAATTTACCAGTTCTGAGCCTTTTCTCACCTCCACAGGACTGGGCATAGGCACTCTCTTACAGTAATGGCCTTAGATATAATATAAAATCAGCTGGTTATGCAATAACAATGATGCCACTAATGTACCAATAAACGGGAAAGTTTGTTGTGGATCAGTTCCAGCAAGGTTTTTGTTTGCAATCAAAGTGTATAGTATCTTAGATTCCAATTATAGTGAGTAATCATGTACTATCATTTTGAGGGGCTGGAGCTTTCCTGGCCAGCATATTTTATGAATCATCTATATTATTTACTGAGATTTTCACTTAATAACTCCAGGCTTCTGGAATCAGTATTATCCACCCATGTATGGCATCTTTGTTCAAAGTTTTGGTTAATTATGTTTTAATTAGTTTATAAATTGGAATGCGTCTATGTGACAAGTTTCTATATCCTTAGATTCAATTGATCCTTACCTGTGACCCAATCTTGTCATCTTCATCTTCTTTCCATTCATCACTAAACCTTGCCACCAACAATATCCCTCTCTCTGACCCAAATTCCCCACAACCATAAAGCCTGACTGACAGCATTCTTCATAGCTGAGTAAAAACCCATTGTCTTCCCAGAAAAAAAGTGTACCAATTGTTAATACAATACTAAGTATTCGGCTCTGGTATAGCACCCAATAATAATTATATAGACTAAACAAGTAGTGTTTATATTTTAAGGATATATATATATATATATATATATATATATATATATATGTATATATAGATAGATAGATAGATAGATAGATAGATCTATCTATCTATCTATCTATCTATCTATATGTATATACATATATATATCTTTAATTTTGTGATATATATCATAAATATATATAATTATACACATACATATATAAATATATATTAAAGAGTATCTTAAAGAAATTAAAGAAAAGATGCCATTCATTTGAAAGAGAGTAGGTAAAGGAGTAAATGCAGGGTTTGGAGGAGGAAAGGGAATAGGAAAATGATCAAATTCTATTATAATCTCAAAAGATTATGACAAAAACCAACTGTTCACTAGACCACATTTTCTTCATTCATTCATCTCTTGATAAGCATTTACATAGATTGAATAGTGCTGCAATGAATATGAATGGGTACATATATCTTTGGTGTGCTAACTGGAAATCACATGGGGATATACTCATGAGTAGTATAGCAAAACCATACTGTAGTGATATTTTCAGGAACTTCCAGACTGAGTTCCATACTAGCTGTACCAATTTATATTCTAAACAGGAGTTAACAAAGATTCCTATCCCCTCCACTACCATTTGTTGCTATTTACTATGTTTTAAATAGACAGTTAATGGGAGTTGGAATGCACTCTAGTTGTGATTTGCATCTTCCTAATAGCTGACAATGTTGACCACTCTGTCATATATTTGCTGTCCATTTTGTTTTTAAAAAGATGTTTAATAAGTTCATTTGCCTTATATTTTTAAATTGGAAATTTTAGAGCTTGGGGAGAATATCTCTCTCTCTCTCTCTCTCTCTCTCTCTCTCTCTCTCTCTCTCTCTCTCT
>NC_034594.1:7455406-7466544 GCF_900095145.1 Mus pahari | reverse complement strand
TGTGTGTGTGTGTGTATTCATGAACTCTATATATTAATTAACTACTGTCATGAGTATATTTAGTTGGCAGTGATTTTTCTCCCATTCTATAGCCTTCCTTCCCTATGCTATTTCCTGTTCCATAGTATTTTTTACTCTTTCTTAGACTCCCATTTTCCTGCTTGCATTGCCCACCTTCACATGAATTCTGTCTTCCTCATTCATAGCAACCTTTTTAGTTTCTTAATCTCAATTGTTTCAGATTCATCAACTAAGAATAATTTCCCATCATGTGTGGTTCAAATGTGTGTTCTTTCTCTATCTAACTTTGTTTTGGAATAGTTCAGCCTTGTTTACTCAGTAAGTAGGCATTTTGTGCCAAGTAAAAGTAACTACTTTCTATAACCATTTTGGCATCAACATCTACAATGATCTAGTGAGAAATACAGATTTAAGATCTAGTCTTAACTACTGAGTTAGATATTCTGCGGGACTGTCTATTACCTTTTATTTACCTCATCAGTGGTGATTCAGGAGCCTGTTGAAGTATGAGGTCCATGGTTCTATTTCATATGGGATTGAATCATCTCAATGAATCCTTTCCTCCATGGTAGAGTTTTACTGTAAGGAATAAATTTAAAGAGTAAGAGGATGAAAATTGGGAACTGTACATCCAGTAGTATTGGGAACACAATTTCTCCCTGTGGAGACTTAAATGCCTCGTCAAAGTAATTGAAGAGACAGGAACAATGTTTTAACAGCTCTGAAAGACTTAACTGAACACATTGACCTTAAAATCAAAGGTGTTTAATTGATAGGAAAAAATATAGATATTTCACTCTGCTCCAGGCTGTCATTCTTATAATTCACAGCTTAAGAGATTTCCTTTCAAATGAACATCGAAGACGTGGATGTGCTAAATGTTAACAGTTCTGAAGTAATTTGTCAGCCTTGCCATACATGGGCAGAGTGAAAGTTTCTTGAAGGGCCATGCACTTACTGTTGCATGTGTTTTTAATGATTGTTAGGTATTTAGCAACTTGGCTGTGTTAATATACAAAATTGAATTTTCAGTAAGTACGATGGTGTATTAATGCTTTTTAACTATTAATAAAACTACTTATTTAACACTAAAATGCTGTTTGGGGATGTTTTTGTTCTAGATGAAACAATGTCGTGGGGAAAGCACTTTATCTTATTTTGATAACCAAAGAAAATGCTTGAATTGCTGGTGCTCAATTTTTATGCCAAAAAGTACAGCACGGAAAGCTGGGGAGAATGTAGTCTGTAATAGTGCCTCCTATACATGCAGGAGGAAGTGACCAAGCATCTCACATCCCACAGGTCCACAGCTCCCATGTGGCAGTGCACATTCTTAACCTCAGTGTTTGAGAAGAGGAGAGCAAAGACCCTAAAACGCAGTGGCAGTTGAACCTAAACAAATGATAAGTGTCAGCTTCAGGTTGAGATCCTGTTTCAAAAATGAAGGGTGGAAATGAATGAAAGAAAGACACTGGACTTTGATTTCTGTCCTCCATATGTAAATAAGCAACATTAACAGACACATACACACACACACACACACACACACACACACACACACACAGAAACACAGAAACAGACTCTCATACAGACAGAAACACATACACAGACACACATATAGACAGAAACACACAAACACACACATTATTGCTATGTAGTCTATTGGACCTTATAAGTTAAAGGAAATTGCATCATATCCAGGGTCATTCAGGTTCAAATTTTGTGTCCCCTTGTCTGGGTGTTAAAGGCTCAGATTCTATGGCTAAACCATTTTTACAGGATCCTTTCTGGTACACCTACCACTTGGAGAAATCACAGTTCACTGACCAGTATGAGTTACTCACTAGCTATTATTAAAATGACAGTTTTGAATTATTTAACCCTTGTCTAAATAAACCAAGACCAGTTTTCATGAACAGATTACACATCCAAGCGTTAGCTCTGACACACTAGCTATTTGATCTGCCGTTAAAGCATAATGGCTTCTTGTAAGGAAAAGAGTTCTGCCAATCTTGTATTTTGTAGTGTTTTCCCTAAAGTTTACCACACACAGTACTAACAGTTTGTGATAACATAAATAACAGCTCTATAGCATTAAGTAGTGTATAAACATAGGAAGGAAAAAGAAAAAAAAAATCTCACGTTTTTTTTGTTTTTTTTTTTTTGGTTTTGGTTTTGGTTTTTTTCCCCAAATAGCAAATCACTGTAACCTTGCATGGGAAGCTTACACAAAGTGAGGCAAGCTCTCCCCCCACCCCCCTATCTACTGTCTGCTGTTTACTACTACTAAGCAACCTAAACAAAGACTACTCAGCCATGGGAGCATGTATGTTAGCACCATTCTTGTTTGCGGTTTGATTAGGCACAGGGGAAATGCCATAAAACCCCAACCCTAGACAAAGCACTAAAAAATGCTGAAAACTGGAGAATGGACCTCCAAAGCAAGAGCCCTCAAAGTGGCTCTCTAACACCAAATGATCAACCCTGAAACCATATGCATGTATGTCATACAATTAACTTTATATGGTCTGAGCAGATTATATTAATATAATTAGGAGTATGTGTCTATATAATTATTAATAATATATTCTGAAAAAATCTTCTTAGTATCATTATTGTCTTATAAATTTAAATACACTTGAATTTTCTTACATTATAATACCTTCAACGAAAGGTTATTTGTTTCTTCTTTTTCTCCTTCTTTTTAATTTTATTGTTTTCTTTTATGGTCCACTAAGTTTAACCAGGCAGCTCACATGAGAATAGAGAGCATGATTATGTACTTTAGCATGAACAACTAGCCAATAACTACACCTCTAATGACCATGGTCCTCCGTTCCCCTGGCAACCATTTACTGCCAGTAGCTCCTCGGAGAAGGATGGGAGTCTTATGAATTCCTCCCTCTCCTCTTTCTCTTAAACTCTATTCACCTATTTCTCTCCATACTAAAGTGAAGATAATGCTTCTAATTTGAGCAAGATCTTCCTGAGAACAGGAAGGAAATCTAAGTAAAGCTTTGTGACAGTAACTGTCACTGAGAGATTACATGTATAATTTCAGTTTTATGGCATAATTTTTTAATTGTGGCAGATATAAAGAAATAAGTGATCAGCGATTAAAAATGGGAATAAACACCTTTTTGTAGGAAAATTGCATTAGTTGTTAAAATCAAGAAAAAAATTACAATGTTGTAATGGTTACTTTGGATTATTTGTCTTTATAAGCAAGTAATTTCAGCTCCCAATTTTCCTGATACTCTGTCTCCCTAGGACATTTCATCTGCCTTATGTTGTCACCAACTTTCCCTACACTAAAGCAGTCAGGATTTATTTTAAAATATTCATTTCATTGAACTGTTAAAATTCAAGCTCTCGTATCTCATCACCTACTGTATTATATATATGTATAATATATATAATATAAAATATGTATAATGTATTCTTGTGTTACTTCAGATGATACAAACTTAAGATATGCATAATAAATCACTGGAACTCACTACACTGTTAGGCATTTGAACAAGTGATATTGTCATCCTCAGGCCCAAAATTAAAATTAGTGACCATCTTGACATCTTCCATGTATGACACCATCATGTCCAGAAAGTCTCTGTGTCCCACCTGCAGGCTACAGTCATCCCTACACAGGGTTCTCTTTTCTCTATGTTGGGTCTCCTTATCTCTATGTTAAAGGCTCCTTTCTCACTCTACCTCTTACTCTGCAGGTTCCTTTCTTATGCAATTAGTACTTGGTGAGGTCAGAGTTCACGGATGTTTATGAGTTACTTACTGGCTTTTATTAAAATTGGACAGTTTTGAAACTTCTTTTACACAGATATATTTTTTTTCTCACCACTGAAGACAATTTCTCCTTTCCCATCTCAGAGGTCGATTAAGCATACAATTGTGCTGTTAACCAAGCGGACTGCAGATTAGGTACAATGGGTGGAACCAAGGATGTCCAATCAGAACACTGATTTAAAGCATATTTTAGGTATTGTGGAGACAAAGCTCCCAACAATATTCAGTAAATAATATCCCACATTGGGGTTTTCTGTCGTTAACCAGTCAAACCTGGGAAGTTCACTTTCAGATTAAAGGGAAGATGAAGAAAGGTCTTTGGGGCAACCTTGTGGGCTCTGAAGGTATTAGTGTATGTGGTAAGTTTTTGTTCTATTTCCAGCTACACGAGGTTCCAGTGCTATGTAAATGATAAGATTCGTTCTTTTCTGCTTCATTGTCATGGTCTTACATTTGTTTTCAGTACCCAGCTCAACATATCTCTTATATAACAATCCCGAGGTCTTTCCCACTGGCATGACATGAACACATTCATGGACAAATGAAATAAAACCTAAATGGGCTTTATGATTGGTTATGAGCACAGTATTGCGTGATTAGTAGGATACTGTTAGATTTACCTTGAGAACTTTTTGAAAAGGTTTAAAGGTCTTCTCTGATTATATTATTACATAAAAATAAGTCCATGGAAATTAATTTGTTATGTTTTGAATAGGATTTGGCATTTTCCTGAAATAATTAGCAACATAGGGAACCTACATTGGGGAAGTCCCACTAGTACTAGAGTAAAATTCTTCTATGAGTTGAAGCCTTGCTGTTTTAATGAGATATACAGCTTAGGTATGTTAATAAATTTTCCTATTTGATAAACAGGTGTGCTGAAAACTTTACAGTCCTATGTGAAAGTATATTCCATCAACTTCGATATATACTCCTGATTTCTAAGTTCAGTTAGTGTTCCATGGTCAACTCCCCATTGATGTTGGTCTTAATTGTTACACATAGATGTAACATTAGTACTATCATCATTAATCTGCTGAACACTTAAAAATTAGTAAAATGTTATATAAGCAGTTTATACATTATATCATATACTACTTTAATACATTTGCAGTGAAATTATTCAAATACTATTTTAAGAACTTAGAAGTTACAAAAATTACAAATAAACTAAATCATACAGCTAGTAGATCATGGACCCAAAACTGAAGCCCAAGAGTGTATGTGTGGATGCCGATGCTGGATGTGACTCTCACCAGTCACTTCTTACCTGGATAATTAAAACTAGTGTCCAGCTTCTATTTCTTCTTTGCTTGGTGGTGTTTTTGTTGTTTCTTATTAACCTCCCTTATTCTACATAGAGTCATAAGTAAAAGAATGCATGTCTGGTCTTGTAAGTTATTTTACTCAAACTGTATTGACCACTAATTACTTCTAGTATAGAACAAATATTAAATCACTTCTAATTTGGAGTTCAGCATAGTGTCACATGGTAAAGGCCTAGGAAACATCTCATCATGGGCTTCTACCAATTCTAATTTCTACTGCCTGATCCTTTTGCTATACTAATTTTATTTACTAATATGAAAGTTTTTCACCTTATCTCACGCAGCTTCTGGTGATGCACTGCAAGGAAAAACATTCTGGTCTAAATCCAGAAGATGAGGCAGAACTTTCCATGGCAACTCTTGCCATATTCATTCTGTGTTAGACACCCCTAATCTCCCATGTGTATCTTAGAATCAGATGAGAAATTTAAGTCTCCACAGGAGAAATTGTGTTTCCAATATCACTAGATATACAGTTCCCAATTTTCATCTTTTTATTCTTTAAGTTTATTCCTTACAGTAAAATTTATCATGTAGGGAAAGTATGAGTTGAGATTATTCAATCCTATATGAAATAGAACAACAGACCTCATACTTCAAGGGGCCCCTGAATCACCACTGTTAAGGTAAAACAAAGGTAACGGACAGTACCCCCAGAATATCTAACTCAGTAGTCTAGTGTAGATCTAAATCTGAATTTTTCTAGGTCACTGAAGATGTTGATGCCAATCTCCCATATGTATCTTAGAATCTGAAAGCCATGGACTTGAAGAGGTAATATCATATATCTAGTGTTATAGTTATGAAATTAGTACAACCTTAAAACCACCGGAACAAAATTTGTTCATGGTCAATATAAAATATTTATTAATTAAAGAGATAACAACCTTCAGATATTCTGAACAAAATTTTTATTTCATTTAAATTTTTAGAAGAATATATTAAATTTCCTACAATGTCTGGCTATAATTAACTCCCATGTAATATTTATTTATTTTCATATTTCACTGACCACATTTAGAACACTCATTTAAATATTGTGTTTTAAACACTTATATCAGAGCTCACTATCTTTTCTCCTTTATAAGAACCCTAGTAAATAAGACCTAATTAAGTATTTGTTGCCTGTCTAATTAAATAGATTTTTAAAATTAGACAAATGGCATTTATGATGTAAAATCAACAGGAATAGCATGCATTTAGGTTTCTAAGACGCAAATAAATCAAATAAAAATAGAGTTCTGGACTTTGGATAAGATGATAATAGTTCTCCCAAGAGTTTATGGGGTGGGTGAAGGGCACATGGAATACTTGGATAAAGGGGAAAACTCTCTATGTTGTACTGGATTTACAGTGAAGTACAAGATCTGTATTATCAGAGATGGAAGAGAAAGATTTGGAAACTTATGTTCTAAAAGGATTTGGAACACTTTGAGCGTGAAGAGCCAAGACGTCAATGAGGGAGAAATATCAAGCCTGCTGGGCAATGGTCAGAGCCAGGTTGCATCTGGTTGGTACAGACATTAAGAAATCTAAGTCTCCTTAGCAATGGATAGTTCCAGCATGGATATGGGCATAATGAAGGTGGCCCTCATCATTGATTCCATGAGAAAGATCTTCAAGGACAACAGAAAGTGAGAACATTGAACAAATAAATGCAGGATATAACTTTACTTTTGCATTTTACATTAGACCTGCTAGGTCCAGATGATGATACATATGTTTTTTTTCAAACCAGTTCCTTAAAATTTCCAGTTATAAATTGCAGATTTATTATTTCCACAGTATATATTTCATAGGCAAAATCTACAGAACTTACTAGATAGTTTTAACATATATTTAACATACAGCTTACAGAAAGGTTGTATTTTGTGTTAAAATGTACAATTAATGTAGTATCTGAAATGTTTTTGGAATCCAATATAGAGAAGGAATTAAATGATTACAAGTAATGTCAAAGTGTCTTTGTTTGCTCAACTACTTAAGGAATAACAAATTTAAAGGGAAGAGTATAGTTAATGAAAAAATAAATCATCATTTGGATTTTGCTTTAGAATCAAAATAACATGAGAGATAAGGAATTCAATTTAGTCAATTAATCTACATAAACATAATCTATTTTAAAATAACTAGCAGGCTCTTTAAGTAATTCAAACAAAGGTTATGTTTACCTTTTTACCCTACATCTCCTTTACTTGTATATAGTTTTATAGGATAATAGTAAAAGAAGAAGAAAAGGCAAGTATTGAATAAATGAAATGCTGAGGATAGGAAACAGCATAAGCAAGACCACGTATGTGATGTATTTATGCATAAAGTTAAAGTACTAATTATTTATGACTAATTATTTTGAATCTTCTAACTACTTTCAAGACTCTCTGAACTAGTATTACAATGAAAAGTACAAGGGGAGGTCCCAAAGCCTGACACTATTACTGAGGCTGTGGAGTGCTCACAAAAAGGGACCTATCATGACTGCCCTCCAAAAGACCCAACAGGCAGCTGAAAGAATCATATGCAGATATTTGTACCCAATGAATGGACAGAAGCAGCTGATCCATGTTGTTGAATTGGAGAAGGCTGAAAGACCCTGAGGAGAAGGGGAGTTCTGTTGGAGGACCAGCAGTCACAATTAATCTTGACGCCCAAGATCACTCATACACCAGCTGATATGAGGACCCCCAACACACATACAGTAGAGGACTTCCAGGTCTGGGTGCATTCAGAGATGATGCATTTAACCCTCAAGAGACAGGACGTTCCAGGAAATTTAGAGATCAGGTGGAGTGTGGGTTGTGGGGAATGATATTGGAACAGTCAAAGGGTGGATGGGGGGGAAGGATAAAACATAGAGTATATAAAAAAAGTATTCATGGATGGATTCATTTTTCCTCCCACTGGATTGCTTTATTCATACTTGATATAATGGCTTTTAGGTGTCTTACTGAATATTGTTTTCTCATGTATGGTTTTGCCTCTTGGAGGCCTGTTCTTTTCTAGAGTGGGAACAGAGTATCAGGAATGGATCTCAGGAGAGGGGAGGTAGAGTGAGCTTGGAGGGATGGAAGGAGGGGAAACTTGTCCAGATGTGTTATATCAGATAAAAATCTATTTTCTATGAAAAAGAAAGAAAAGAAAGTTTAATTGCTATTTTTCATCTTAAAATCTTCACTTCTGTATTTGCCAGTCACTACGTAGCCTCACAAGAGACAGCTATATCAGGGTCCTTTCAGCAAAATCTTGCTGGCATATGTAATAGTGTCTGTGTTTGGTGGCTGATTATGAGATGGACCCCTGTGTGGGGCAGTCTCTGAATGGCCCATCCTTTGTCTGAGCTCCAAACTTTGTCTCTGTAATGCCTTCCATGGGTATACCTGGCAAATAGAGAAGTGGATGCTAACTGTCCCCTATTGGATGGAACACAGGGCCCCCAATGCAGGAGCTAGAGAAAGTACCCAAGGAGCTGAAGGGGTCTGCAACACTATAGGTAGATCAACAATATGAACTAACTAGTACCCCAAGAGCTCATGTCTCTAGCTACATATGTAGCAGAAGATGGCCTAGTCAGCCATCACTGGGAAGAGAGGCCCCTTGGTATTGCAAACTTTATATGACCCAATACAGGAGAACACCAGGGCCAAGAAGTGGGAGTGGGTGGGTAGGGGAACAGGGCAGGGAGGTATAGGGGGCTTTCCGGATAGCATTTGAAATGTAAATGAAGAAAATATCTAATTAAAAAATGGGGAAAATCTTCAGAGTTAGAAGGAGGAAGAAGAAAGAAGAAAAAAGGAGGAGGGGGAGAGAAGAAGTAGAAGGAGGAGGAGGAGGAGGAGAAGGAGAAGAATATGAACTGTATGCCCAGGGTGACCAAAGAAAGGGCTGGGTTGATTTATATACTGAAAATAAGTAAATTTATCCATTAGATGATATTTACCCATGAGTAAAGTATATGTAAACATCTGGTTTTAGTAACTTTGATTGTATTTTAAAGAATTACAGCAAGAATTCACTTCAATAATAGAGTTATAACTATATTAATGCACAAAATATGGTCTGCTCTGGTGCCCAAAGAATGCATATATTTACATATATCTGCAAATTATACAAAATTAAATTTGGCATGTTATGCAGAGATATGTTCCCTGAGCTAGTGCTCCTGTCCTACCTTGCCTCTCTCAATTCTGCCTCTTTAGGGGAAAAAAAGAAACAAATTAAGTTACTAAATTTAGTTGCCTGATTTTTTTTCCCACAGGAAGGTAACATAAGAGATATCACTGGGTTTATCAGCACAAAAACTAACCAACCAAACAGACAAACCCCAGAAAATCAGCTAGTTTCTTGGAGGACATTGGTGGCCCAAGCCTCTTGTATTTGGTCTAGAAAACAAGCCTCAATGAATCCCAACCCATTCTGTGCCTTGAAGTTCCTTCATCTTCACTACACTTCTCTCCATGACTCTTTCTCCTTGTCAGTTTTACTTTTTTGAAATTATAATGACTTCCCTCCAAACTCTCCAATGATATGTCCTTCTTACTGTCTTTCAAATTCGTAATCTCTTTTTTAATTAACTCTTGATAAACGTTCATATACATATACATTTTATGCAACATATACATCTTTATATACATGTATTATATAAAGCACACATACACACACACAGAGACATATATATATATATGTCTTAGTCAGGGTTTCTATTACTGCACAAACATCATGACCAAGAAGCAAGTTGGGGAGGAAAGGATTTATTCAGCTTACACTTCCATACTGCTGTTCATCACTAAAGGAAGTCAGGACTGGAACTCAAGCAGGTCAGAAAGCAGGAGCTGATGCAAAAGCCATGGAGGGATGTTCTGCACTGGCTTGCTCAGCCTGCTCTCTTATAGAGCCCAAGACTACCAGCCCAGAGATGGCACCACCCACAAGGGGACCTCCCCACTTGATCACTAATTGAGAAAATGCCTTACAGCTGGATCTCATGAAGGCATTTCCCCAACTAAAGCTCCTTTCTCTGTGATAACTCCAGCTGTGTCAAATTAACCAGTATATATATATATATATATATATATATATATATATATATATATATGTTTTCAGGGCTGGCCATTTGATATTGGAAAACCAATTGGTGCACTCTTCCCCACAGTAGACTAATCTGCACACTCACCATGCCTTAGTTGATGATATTTTAGGTAGGGTTGAAGCTGTAGAGTATTTCTCTTTGGCATGTCTTGCTGATGTCCTTGGTAAGTTCATGTTTAGGCAATCATGTTGGTGAGACCTTATGATGCAGCTTCTGATGTTACTAGGAGACACAATCTGAGCTCAAACTCCATGATCCTCTGGTGCTTACAGTCTTTCTACCTGTTTTTCCACAATGTTCACTGAGTTCAAGGTGCAGAAATTGTTTTGGTAGATGCATCCATCAACTCCAGAAATCAACATTTTGACTGTCATTCTGTTCATTTTCTTGCAAAACTTTTCTTTGATGAAGGGAATGACAAATATTTTTAATGTAATTCAGAGATTATTCTGTTTTAATAATGTGGTGGTTATAGGGTCGATCTCCAATTTCTATGACTTCAATAGTCCTGGAGTTTCACTAGATTTCCAATAGCCGAAAGGACTTGCACCTCATTAGTCAGGTCATAAGTCCAAGTAGAGTTGTTGATTACCACCAAGGTAAGCAGGCTGCTACTACATCTGACGATTGTCAGGCCAGGCTGGTAGTTGGGGTTCATAGGTGTCATGGACAACACAGCTCCGTTTCAAGTATATTCTCCTGTCCTGTCTGCTGAACATAATTCCCATCCCACAGAGACAGTTCTCCCACCGAGCAGAGTGGAGCTGGTTATTTGTAGCTTACAGACTTTGGTGTCTGAGAAGTCATTCACGTGTTACTTTTTTTTGTCATGAGTGAGTGAGTGTGTGTGTGTGTGTGTGTGTGTGTGTGTGTGTGTGTGTGTGTGTGTGTGTGTGTGTGTGTGT
>NC_034594.1:7454172-7455395 GCF_900095145.1 Mus pahari | reverse complement strand
TGAGGGACATCTGGGTTCTTTCCAGCTTCTGGTTATTAAAAATAAGGCTGCCATGAACATAGTGGAATATGTGTCCTTATTACATGTTGGAACACTGCTTGTGGACGTTGTACATCGTGGTGCGGACTAGGCTCCGCACCACGATGTACAACGTCCACAAGCAGATATTCACTAAAAAATTATTTCATTAAATTTTCTAAAGTCAAGGGAAACATTTCAATGACAGTATGCAATGAGAGCTCATATCATCTGAGGCACTAAGAATTATTTACTGAAAATATATGGTTTTGTTTTCCCCATAATTATTGCTGCTATTGTTTTGTGTACATTTTTCAGACCTGGGCTGCAAGAATGAGCTCATAACTATGGCAGGGTATAGAAAAAAGAGATATAAATAATGGAGAAAAATAATGCATTGCTATTTTTCATCTCTGATTCTATTTCATACCAGACCTTTTCATACAGACAATACTACTTTCTGTTTATGAGTGCGTATTGGTAAAAAGCACTACAATTCTAGAGATTTCTTATCATAATTTTAAGTAAGTATTCTGTTATAATATTAAAAGTAATATTTGTCTTAATTTTCTTCAAAACAAATTTAATAGCTTTAGATCCATCAAGAAGTATGAAATAAATTAAGCTGGATATGAAAGCATACAACTATAACTAAGACACTCACTGTGCTGAACAGCAGGATGGTTAAGAGGTTGAGGCTAACTTTGGCCATGTAGAAAGTTCCAGGCCAGATGAAGATATGCACAAAGACCATTTCTGGGAGAAAAAGCACAAGCAATCAAAATACAAAGGCAACATAAAAATGGTTGTATGGTCAGTCAGAAATGTTCCAAAGAAATTGATCTATTGTGAGCTTGAAAACTGAATTTTACATATTATGTTGAATTAGTATAAAATTCCAAATACCATGATTATTACAGTTAATGCCATATTTGTTTTTTTTTTTAATGGTGATGTTATTTTGCTAGATGAGAAATCACAGAGAAACATTTCACTCTGCTGTCCAAAATACAATAGAGAAGCAGCTTTGGCAAGTTTTATTATAACTAGTTTGGCCAACTTGTCATAAACAAGGTAGGTTCTTCCTTCCTTTCTATCTTTCTGTCTTTGTTTCTTCCTTCCTTCCTTCCTTCCTTCCTTCCTTCCTTCCTTCCTTCCTTCCTTCCTTCCTTTCTTTCTTTCTTTCTTTCTTTCTTTCTTTCTTT
>NC_034594.1:7444323-7449458 GCF_900095145.1 Mus pahari | reverse complement strand
CCTTCCTTCCTTCCTTCCTTCCTTCCTTCCTTCCTTTCTTTCTTTCTTTCTTTCTTTCTTTCTTTCTTTCTTTCTTTCTTTCTTTCTTTCTTTTTTCTTTCTTTCTCTTTCTTTTTTTGTTCTTTCTCTATTTCTTCTTTCTTCCTTTTATACTTATTTTTTCCATTTCATTTTTATTAGATATATTTTCATTTACAATCCAAATGCTATCCTGAAAATCCACTATACCCTCCCCCACCCCACTGCTCCCCAACCAACCCACTCCCTCTTCCTGGCCCTGGCATTCCCCTGTACTGGGTCATATGATCTGCACAAGACCAAGGGGCCTCTCTTCCCATTGAGGCATACTAGGACATCCTCTGCTACATATGCAACTACAGACACTGTTTGGGGGGGGGAGGGTACTGCTTAATTCATATTGTTGTTCCTCCTATAGTGTTACAGACCCCTTTAGCTCCTTTGATATTTTCTCTAGATCCTTCCTTAGGGCCCTGTGTTCCATCCAATATAGGACTATGAGCATCCAATTTTGTATTTACCAGGCATTGGTATAGCCACACAAGAGACAGCTATATCAGGGTCCTGTAAGGAAAATCTTGCTGGCATATACAATAGTGTCTGGGTTTGGTGCTTGTATATGGGATAGATCCCTGGGTGGGCAGTCGCTGGATGGTCCTTTCTTCCATCTCAGCTCCAAACTTTGTCTCTGTAACTACTTACATTGCTATTTTGTTCCCCATTCTCAGAAAGAATGAAGTATCCACACATTGGTCTTCCTTCTTCTTGAGTTACATGTGTTTTGCAAATTTTATTATGGGTAGTCTTAATTTCTGAGTTAATATCCACTTATCAGTGAGTATATATCATGTGTGTTCTTTTATGATTGGGTTACCTCACTCAGGATGATATCCTCCAGATCCATCCATTTACCTAAGAATTTCATAAATTCATTGTTTTTAATAGCTGAGTAGTACTCCATTGTGTAAATGTTCCACATTTTCTCTATCCATTCCTCTGTTGAGGGACATCTGGGTTCTTTCCAGCTTCTGGCTATTATAAATAAGGCTGCTATGAACATAGTGGAGCATGTGTCCTTGTTATCAGTTGGAAGATCTTCTGGGTATATGCCCAGAAGAGGTATTGCTAGGTCCCTGGTGGAATTTTTTAGGGTCATTTATATATACTATCATATCATCTTCAAATAGTGATATTTTGAATTCTTCCTTTCCAATTTGTATTCCCTTGATCTCCTTTTTTTTTTTTTTTTTTTTTTTTTTTTTTTTTTTCCTTTTTTTTTTTTTTTTTTTTTTTTTTTTTTTTTTTGTCTAATAGCTCTGGCTAGTTCTTCAAGTACTTTATTGAACAGGTAGGGAGAAAGTTGGCTGCTTTGTCTAGTCACCGATTTTAGTGGGATTGCTTCAGCTTTCTCTCCATTTACTTTGATGCTGGCTACTGGTTTGCTGTATATTGATTTTATTATGTTTATGTATGGGCCTTGAATTCCTGATACTTCCAAGACTTTTATCATGAATGGGTGTTGGATTTTGTCAAATGCATTCTCAGCATCTAATGAGATGATCATGTTTATTTTTGTCAGTGGATTACTTTATAAAGTAGATTATGTTGATGGATTTCCATATATTAAACCATCCTTGCATCCCGGAATGAAAGCTACTTGATCATGATGGATGATCATTTTGATGTGTTCTTGGATTCAGTTAGGAAGAGCATTTTTGGATTAATATTCATAAGGGAAATTGGTCTGAAATTCTCTTTCTGTGTTTGGTCATTATGTGGTTTAGGTATCAGAGTAATTGTGGCTTCATAGAATGAGTTGGGTAGAGTACCTTCTGTTTCTATTTTGTGGAATAGTTTGAGGAGAATTGGAATTAGGTCTTCTTTGAAGTTCTGATAGAACTCTGCACTAAACCCATCTGGTCCTGAGCTTATTTTTATGTATATAATTGTTTTGCTCACATGTAGTTCTGTGAACTGCTAGTATGCCTAATTGCAGTAGAGATCATCAGAACTCATCATACTTCCTCAAACTGTAAGTTTGGATGGTTGTGAGCCATGAATGCTGGGAATTGAATACAGGTCCTTAGCAATATCATTGTGCTTAACTGCTGAGCCTTCTCTTCAGCCCCCAGAGCACATTTCTTAATTCAATATTCTGAGCCTGTCTCTTTATGCCATATTAGAAAAACAAAACAAAACAGAAAGAAACCTTAGCTCGTGCACACTAAATTCTTTCTTTTTCTATATCTCTCTATCTCTGACCCTGACTCTGCCTCTGTGATCTTTGTCTGTCTCTGTCTCTGTCTCTCTGCCTCACCCTCTGTCTCTGTCTCTCTCTTGCTCTCTCTCTCTCTCTTTCTCTCAGAAATATACAATAGTTTTGTGGTCTTATGCAGTAGAAAAACCACATCATTTGTAGACCTGTTCTAACTTGAGATTAGAAAATCAGATAACTCAGTTATGCTTTGAACTACCACTGTTTTTGTTTTTGCTTCATTTTGATAAGTCTCACATTAGTCCTTTGTATCTTGTTGCAAACTCCGTTCTTCTTTGAAGAAGCCTTTGGTCATCCACAGCAGTAATTACTAATCTGAAATTGTATATAGAAGAGCAATCTTTGATGGCAGAAATCTAAGTAAGAATATGTATTGTAATGTCAGTGTCTTTTAAATTGCCAATCTGGATACCACACAGTATCTTGTATTATTTATGTCAAGCCATCATATTAAAAGTATTATTGCTTAAGAAAATAAGTAGGGTTACTATGCAATGAGTTTTATGAAAATAGAGGATGTGATGATGGGCTTTGACGTGTAAAAATCATAAAGGACCTTGCAAATCACCATAAAATCTATTTTGTAGCGTGATGCATGAGTATGTGAAATGAGCTAATTGATAGTTTTTAATATAATTTTTAATTGTTTTCTGAGGATATCATATAAGCATATAATATATCTTGATTATACTTTTCCCATTCCTATAACTAACTGCTTCCAGATCCACTATTCATTATCTCTTCCCAATGTTATGTTCCCATTGTTTTAGTAACTCAGTTATTCTAGTTTGTGTTGGCCATATTTAAGACACTAAGTACTTTGGTCATAAAACATAAGAAAGTCAAGTTGGTATCAATCTGGAAATTTCCTTTTTCCTGGTATACTTTCTTAGCATCAGAAACTACACTATATGTGTGTGTGTGTGTGTGTGTGTGTAGTTACAGCTGTGAAAATTGTGAGCTACAATAACAATCAGCATGACAAAATATGCCTATGGGTGAGATAGTGGTATAGATGTAGACATTGTGGAGTAACCAACCACTATTTACTTAGATTTAAGGCCCAGTTCACCAGAGAAAATACCAGCCTACCACTGTAAATCTTGCGAACATTGGCTCCTGATTTAGGAGCCATCAGGCCACAGGGATGAAATAAGTTCTCAGACACGATTAAACAAGTTTTTTTGTGCAATGGATGGCAGTTGAGAAACTCACAGCTAGGTCAGAGAATGAGTTTCTGAATTTCTCATCATGGAAGAACCATCATGAAAGAGAAAAAACAGAGAATGAGTTCAGGAAGGACCAGAACATCTTCTTGATTTGACATCCCGCTTATATTCATGAACTTGCAGTAGCTGTCATTGCCTGCATAAGACATGCTGCCAAAGATATCCTTGATTGATTATTGATGATATATGGCCCAATTGTAGGCAATGCTAACCCTAGGCTGATTGTCATGGGTGGTATAAAAAGGCAGGCTGAAATAGCCATGAAAGCAAGCCAGTAGCATTCCGCCATGGCCTCTGCATCAGTTCCTGCACCCAGATTCCTGTCCTGAATCCCTTCCTTGATTTGTCCCATCAATAGAGTGCTGCTAAGAGTTATGAGCTGAAGTAAACTCCTTTCTTCCAAGTTGTTTAAGGTCACGATATTTTAGCACAGAAGTAGGAGCTCTAACTAACACATCCACTGTGTGATTATGCCTTCTAGGTATTTTTTTTAAAATCTATACTTATGAAATTTCTGTAAGGCTGTCTAAGCAAGACTTGTGCAATTTCAATAGCAGTTAATATTCCAACCTAAATGAGGAAATCTTATTGATCCCCATCATTAAATGAAGAGCTATAAACAATTAACAACCAATAAGTATAGAAGAATTTGTCTTCCTCAGGATGTACCCCTGAATGATTATCTAATAGTAAAAGGTCAGTACTAAAAATATGTAAGTGCATCCAACACTGAACAGACTGAGCAAGTGACATTTACATGTTTGTATAAACAAATAAAAACAGTGGTTATAAAAGAGGTGGGCAGGAATTTGGGAGAGTCAGGGGCAAGTTTTGAAGAGTACAAGAGATGGGAAGGAGGGAGAAATGATCAAACTATAAAAAAATGTAAAACTAAATGTTAAGAAACACAGATTTTCTTATAAAAGAAAATTGAAGCAATTGTCCTCAAAAAAAGGAAAATGGGATTGGCCAAGGAGAGAATATTCTATAGCCTGGCAAGGGATTTTGCTTACATGAGATTCACATTCTTTAGTGGATAACTTAGGTTGGCGATGACTCTGTGAAAGAGATCACTGAGAAGGTATAGAGAGAAACGTGTTATCTACCATTCTTTTATTTATCAAATTCATGGCATTAATCAAAACAAGATTCCCAGCATCTGTCTGGAAATCCGAAGCCCCACATTGCTGCTATATCTTTTGCTTTTGTGAAGTTTCATATCTGTTCTGGAGCAGCACATGCTGGGCAATGTGAAGCATCTTCTATTTGCATAGCAACATCAACCATGACTTCTTTTCCTTTTATCCTCACTCAAAAATTTTCAGCTGTGATCTACTCTCAAAATATGGGTTATTGATAACACTACCCTGGCATACAGTGATACTCCTCATCTAATTCTCTTCCATCTATATTTTAAGAAAGAAATTAATATCCTGAAGAAGATTTTTTATTAAAAATCAAAATATATATGGAACTGTACAACTTCATACACACACACAAACACACACACATCCCCATATATATATATATATATATATATATATATATATATATATAGAGAGAGAGAGAGAGAGAGAGAGAGAGAGAGAGAGAGAGAGAAGTGTGTATGTGTA
>NC_034594.1:7416052-7442923 GCF_900095145.1 Mus pahari | reverse complement strand
CAGAAGAGGTATAGCAGGATCCTCCGGTAGTACTATGTCTAATTTTCTGAGGAACCGCCAGACTGATTTCCAGAGTGGTTGAACAAGCTTGCAACCCCACCAGCAATGGGGCATAGAATTTCTGAAGCTAATGTTTTGCCTTCTCTGGAGAAAACCGAAATCCTTCTTGCTTCCTCTGCATGCTGTGTCCCTTTTTTAACTTCTTCCTGTCTTCCCATCTCGGATCTTCCCAGCCTCTAGTGATAACCATTCAACTTTGTCTTCATTTAACAGCTTAGTTTATACAAATAACTAGAAAATATAGCATCTTTTTCTTCCTGTACTCTTAGTATAGAAAGATGTTTTATTCATGAAGAGCAATTCCCAGGAGTTACCAAGTACAGTAATTTTAATCACACAACAATTTCATTCAATAAGCTTATATCACTGAACCCCAAAGCATGTTCTCTGCACACAGTAATTTAAAGTCTAGATTCATCAAGGGAAAATCAGACACAACATATCCCTTAGAAACATGATCACACATAGGAAGACAGAGCTGGAATTTCATAGATCATGAGATTAATTGATACTACTAAGCTGTACTATCTAGGAATTCCTTATTACAGGAGCCAATGTGCTTGCCCTTGCACAGGATCTACTTCTCCAATATTTTTTTGCCTTTGGGATGCTGGGCAACTTTATAATAAATTTTGTTGGCATATAAATAAGCAGAGATGAATTGCTTATTCTTTCACATATTCAAGAACCTTAAATGATCTCATAAATGCATTTAGTGCTGCACAGATAAATGTTCCAAGGACAAAAACAGTATTTACAGGATGCCAGATAATTTCAGAATATCTCTTCTGTGAGTAAAGTTGTATATGTACCCAAAGTATAGAGTAATTAAAGAAACTCTATTATCTTTTTGGACCAAGTACACATAAAATCATTCTAAAGGCAAGGTGTAATATTAAATCATAGCTTCAGGTATGACTATATACATAAGTATCATTTGCTTCTCAAATGTGTCACGGTGATTCCATTGCTTTCTCTATCATGTTTAGCATCAATGATAACTGTCCATGCCCTGCATTTGTCTGTCAATCTCTCTTTTTCATAATTTAGTGAGATAAAAATGAAGAGAGTAGAGATTAATCTACCTCTTATATTTTCTCTAAGTCACTTTATAAAATAATATGAAGGTGGTTGAAGAAGACAATTATAAGATTTACTTTTCTCTCTGAGAAGCTTAAAGTACTTATCTGTTGTTATTCAATTGATTTTGTAAGATCCCCTTGAGACTTGTGGAAAACAGCTCTTTTGTAACAAGAGGAATTAATTCAGAAACACCACATACTGTGTTAGCCATAAGAGCAGAGTTATGAGTCACAACCTCTATGTTTACGAAATGTTCTTTAGCCTTTTATGTTACTCTGTGATTTGCTCAGCTGCCTCCTAGATAGGCTTCCATTATAGAGATGATCTGAAAGGCTAAATATTTTAAGGACCTCCTTCCTTGAAGTGAAAAAAAAATCACTTAGTGTCAATTATCTGTATTCATGGATTAACCCATCTTCACAATTCTCACTGAGGGTATGAAGATCACTGTCAAAATGTCAAAGCAGGAAGATTAGGCTAAGCCATTTAAGAAACATACTATCAAGAATTTATTCCTTTGTTAAATGCCTTGAGTTACTTTATTGTGTCTTCCAACATCATAGGCTTTGGATTCTTTGTATTTCTCATGCATCTTCTTCTGCTTCTGTTTTGTTCCCTATGAGGTGGACATTATTTGGTCTTCTACTTGTTTGTGGTTTGATGTTGTTTGATCTCTTATTACTTTTACCTCATTCTTTTCTCCTTACAGAACTTCCCATCAAATCAATCCTCCATAAAATTTCAAAATTAGTTACCTTTCTCACTTTTAAATTTAAGTTACATTTTTATCTGATGTTGGGGTATTAATACTTTTTTATGCACTCTCTTCTCTTCTTTTGAAAATTATTTCAACTTATTTTGCCAATTTCTCTCAACCTATCTCTTTTGGCCTATATGTATCTCAAATGACAAAACAGCTTGCTTGTTTATTAATGTGTTCTTTGTTACAATGTTTAGAATCAACCCTAGGGCCTCACATATGCTAAGCATGTGTTCTACCACTGGGCTAATAACCAATGCCAACACAGTGTTTGTCTACCTACCATATTGGTAGTAAAAAGACAATGAGAAAATGTTAATTTACCAGCTGTCATAAGTGAATTTGAAACTAATATAATGCTTAGGAAACCATTAAATATTTTTTAAATATTGATTTGCATCTATTAATATAAAATGAGAAAATTACACATTCTTATAATTTTAAATAAAAGTACTTGTATAGTCAGATCTTTTTAGGTAGTGTTACATACATGATGCCTTTAAACAATAGCTTAGTTTATACATATTTTTCAGATTAAATATTCCAAACACTAATACATCCTTTATATTGATATTAATCACAGCTTTCTCAAGTCTAAACTATATTATTTATCAACTAGACGATTTGCCCTGTTGCTTATTCAGCCACAAACCCAAAGATGTTCAAATCCACGTGAAAATTTTATTCTTGACATTTGATAGTCACATCCACCCATAATTCTTACTATTACTACAACTATTTTGTAAGGTGACAGCTGGTCTTGTTCATAATTGTGACCCTTGTTTGCAACTGTTTGCTCTATAGTACCTTAGGTCACTTCATTTCTCTGAGCTTTTTCTATATAGCTCACTGATTTCTTAATCTAAAAGTCAACAGCCAATGAAAAATATTTCTCCAGAGCTATTATCATCAGTGTACTGTCCTAGCTGATACTGGCAAATTCACAATAAACAACAGAATATTTATGAAGTCATAAAATATGTGTCATTTTATCAGGCTATTCCAGTCTAGAATTTTATCCTAAAAAGCAATCAGAATTATGCACTGACATTCATGTATAAAGATGCTAGTTGTAGCATTATTTTAAATGTCAAAATGTTCTGAATCTAAACAAGGCAAAGAAATGTACTCTATTTATAAACATAGTAACATATTAAGTTAAGGATATTTTAGAAGAATATTTTACTGCAAGCATAAATGGGGCCAACAAATCTTATATGGAATACTTTATATATTCATTTATTCATGTGTAATTTTTAGCAGTTTATCTATCACATGAAATTCAAGGCATGCTTTAATCAGACATAAACAAAGATGCTACCCTTGTATGGTTTATGTTTACATGGTGAAAACAGAAAATAAAATGACAAGCAAATAAATATTGTGTTAGATATTAATAGTAAAAATAAAGAGAGCTCTGATTCAGGTGATATTTGCCCAGATGACCAGAGAAGACAGAATCGGTCAGTTGAGCCTATGGGAAAATGCACTTCAGATGAAGCAAATATTAAAGGCTAGATATTGAAAATTGCTCAGCACTAAATGATGTTGGCATTCAAAATGAACAAATGAATGAAAGAATGAATTATTCAAGTCCCTGAACTGTGATCTTAGCCTCACATAGCTTTATTGATTAACTATAGATATTTACTTCCTACTTTAAGAATTAGTTCTACCATTAACCAGGTAAAGTGTTAAGAATCCATAGAACAGAAAAGTTCTGTTTTTATGCCTCTACTTTTACATGGGAACTGAGAGTTAAGCTAGAATATGTATGTTTCCAAGTCACTCTAGGACTTAAACTCAGCTACATACACATCTCATATTCAAACTCTTTCTGCTGTGTCTTACTGGAATTATATGACCAAAGATGTATGAACATGCTTCCAGGAGACAAGTAGTGAGGCAGATTCCCTGATTGGCAGACTAAGGTAGGCAGAGGTACGATGAATCGGAGTTAGTGATGGGTGAACTTCCAAAGTAGCTGGCTTCATCTTCTTCACTCTCCTGATCTGAGACAAAAGCCTGGTAGCTTGAAGCAAAGGCACAGCATAATTGTTCTTTCATCAGTAGTGCTCACTGTGTGGGCTGGTTCCATAAATTCGAGACCAGACCAGACATGTGAACTGGAAATTTAAGGTTTCTTTGGAGTCTGTTGTGTTGGATAGTGTTTTGCGGGGGCAAACAGGTGAAGGAGTGTTTCCCTGAAGTGGACATGGGTGAAACACTAAGTCAGGCTCATGAAGGAAATAATTCACTGAAGCAGACACAGGAGAGAGGTTGTTCTGCTAAAACAAACACATGAAAGGACACGTGACAAAGGGTTCTTTGCTAACAACATGCAAGTACATTTCATAGTTGAGCTCCATTTCTCAGGACTCCTTGTACTCTGGATGGGTGGATGCACATGCTTAGGCAAGACAGGTGCTAGGCAAGACCCTTGATGAGGCAAGGCATGTGGAGGACATGTGATGTTTAGATGGTATAAACAGGACTCCACAGAGTGATGGAGACAGAGCTTGGCTTACTGGTACAGCTAGCTGGGCAAAGCTTATGGGTGTCACGTCTTTGTTCATCTATGCTTCCCTGAGAAAGGCACAGCCTGGAACTTTTGATATCCCTGCTGGTCACTCCTGCTGACTCGTGACATGGCTAAGCCATGGCTGTCTCTGCTAGGTCTGCCATCACTGTTGCTAACCCAACTCTACAGAACTGGACTTCTGGAGTATGAAATGTTTGCAAGTGGATGGAGCTGCCTCTGCCTGCTAACCGGTCAACTGAACTACCGATACAACACAGACTGGAGTTGCTCCAAAGAACCTTTATAAACATGGGGGCTTCTCCTTTCTTATCCTTTCTTTCCCATTAATTCTAGTGGGTGCTGGGCTGCAAGAGAGGTTAGAGCTATTTAAGAACCATTATGAAAAATTGTATTTGAAATAATTAAATTTACAGGCATGTTTAAATAGCAGCTGTGGGTCAGTCAGCTATCCTTTCTTCAAACTGAACAACACTAAATTTAATGAAGAAAACTTTAAAAACACTCAGCCCTGGTGGGAAAATCCTGGCGTGTGTGTGTGTGTGTGTGTGTGTGTGTGTGTGTGTGTGTGTGTGTGTACGCATGCATGCTCACTCCTGACCATAATGTCTAATTAAACTAAAGAAAGAGCAAAATACCCCACTCAGATGCCCGCACATTTCTGAAGCAGAAAATGTTAATATGGAGATCCAAAGATTCACTAAATTATAAAATGAAATAAGGAAAGAGGAAGAAAGGGAGGCAGGGTTAACCATGCACAAAAAGAAAAAACACAAATCCCAAAAGAAGACATAATGTTGCCATAACATCAGAATGATTTTAAATGACATACAATACCATGGAGGACAAGGGATATTTTATTCAATTTTATATGGTAATGTTGACTCTGGAATAATGAAGGGTAAGTATAATGTAACATGATTTCCTAATTTTTACTCTTTAACTCAGTATGCCTCCTTTATTAATTAGATAAAAAGGGAGAAACTAAATTTTGCTGAGTTTTGTTAGTTTGTTGGTCTGGCTGGCTGGCCCTGGTCTGTTTCAATCAATCCCATGGAGAGGCTAACAGACAAACCTTTCCCTACTAGCTCCTGGCAGCACACCAAGGTGGGTTTGTTGTTGTTGTTTGGTTGTTGTTTCTTTTTATGAAAGAGCATCATTCTGCTCTTTCAATTGCATTGATCTGGAGCCCAGGAACATGGGATGTACTTAAGAAACAAGTCCTTACTGAATTACAATTAAACATAATATTCTGTAGAACCCAGGAGGGGGAAATACAAAGATGCCTTATTAATATTAGGTCTCAAACCTAAATGAGTCTCCCCGGTACATTTGGTAACTCCTAGTATTCCTAAACCTGCCCTCTACCCTAAACTCTCCAGCCTACAGGCTGGGCTTCTCTTCTCCCAGTCTCTGGTCGACATAAACAGCCATTTTGGACACACTATCTCTGGGTTCTGCTTCCTCTGTTTGCCTCTTGTTTTTTTTTTTTTTTTTTCTTTTGGCCTCTTGACCTCTGTGTTCCCAAAGACCATGTTCAGTCTGATGTCCATGATCATTCTGGACCATTCTACGTGCTTCTGGATGTTTTCTTCCTCAAATCTACAATAAACCTTCTTTTCAACCAATACCTCTCATCATGTCCGAGTTTCATTTTTGATTTTTTTTTCTCGTTTCCCTAGTGCTGAACCAGAAGTAATTATAGAGACAACTAGGTTGACCAGTATTTTAGCATCAGCAAAAGGGCCAGAATGTTAGTCTAAAACTCAGGAAAATGGCTAAGATACCTATTATTTAACATATCAAAGGAATGCTGGCTTCTTGAATTCTCAGCAACTATAGGCCACAGAATCATACTGCCCGTCATACTAAATCATCAACCTTAAACTCCCCAATTACTCTGATTCACATATAACTAAGACTTCTTGGTTGTGCTGGTCTCCCGATTCAGGGACAGATCCACTCATGGATCTGTCTTTGTCCATTTGTTCTTCCTTCTCTCTCTCTCTCTCTCTCTCTCTCTCTCTCTCTCTCTCTCTCTCTCTCTCTCTCTCTCTCTCTCTCTCTCTCTCTCTCTCTCTCTCTCTCCCTCCTCTCTAGCTGATCTTGTTCTGTCTGGACCCTTCCAAATGTCTTTAGCTGTATTCTACCTCACAAGTACAATAAGCCTGCTCCACCACAATACCGTGGAACAGTCATGTCTTTAGTGTTTTGTTTGTTTGTTTTTATTCAATTCTAACTGGATAGCAGATGGATCACAGTTTAATCGGATAAAGATATCTATGAACACTGTACAAATGCTCCAGAAGAAGGGTACAAGAGTCAGTGCTCAAAGCATGACTTAGAGCCTGGGTTGGGGAAGGTTGAGCTTAAAGCTCTGGCTAGGATGGGCATAGGCATGCTGCTGGCATAATCTGAATCACTGACATCAGGGAAAACTCAAAGTTTTCATCTCTCGCTTTACCAGCTCTCCATGGAGATTATTTGCAGAGTGGATATAGGAATTGCTTCCACTCCTTGAAAACAGCTTTGAACTTAGAAGAGCCTTTCCTAACACATTAATATTTCTGTCTTACCAGTCTGCCATCCTCTCTCTATTAATACTTGCAGTATCTTAGAATCTTCTGTAGGGTTTTTTTTTTTTTTTTTTTTAAAAAAAAAAAAAAACCTCGGGGCTAAAAGGAGCCTCTTCCCTGAAGGCAAGAGAATCTTCTGTCCAGGAGGTTGGCATGTTTTCCTCTTCAAATATTTAGAATATTACTGACTATATATATATATATATATATATATATATATATATATATATATATATATCCAAGTATATATAAAACTATCCATACAAGAATGTTGACACCCACCTTTTGTAGAACATATGGCTAGCTGCTTTTTCTGCCCCTGCTGCATTCTTCAGCACAGCCATGAGAGTGGGCTTTCAAGTGGACAGGTGTAGCTTTGGTGGAAGAGTAGAGGCAGAAATAGGGTCTGACAACCTGGTTAAGAGATTCCCAGCACTCACAAGGAAGCTCTTCATCATCCCTGCTTTAGAGGTAGTAGATTCAAACTCCATTTCTAGTCTCTCCCTGCTCCAGGCATGCAAGTGACAGGCAGACTTAGATGTAAAAACAAACATATAAACAAACAAGTGAAGCACACATAACTTCTTTTAATTAAAAAAATACTTATTTTATCTTTTTCTCCCTGCAATAGTTTTCTTTGGCTTAGCAGTTCACTCTCTAAAGATTAGATTATTAAATCCCACATTCATCAGTATCCATGAAATTAAGATTCCTCAAGGTTTCTTTTTCCATATAATTTCTAGTCCCTTTCCTGATTTTTTTTTCAGGATTCTAAACATGTTCTCCACTGTCAACAATGCCTGCTCTTTATTACTACCTTGCCTAATAGTTAGTGGTGCTTTGCATGTTGTAGAATTTCCATACCACCAACAGTTACTCTCTCAACAGCACGTTAAAACCCTTCTGTTGTCTTTCAAACCTTATATCACTATGCCTCTGTGGATTTCTAAATTCTCTGTTTCTAAGCATATTGGAAACTTCTGGGAAAAAAATAATATGTTGCCTAGCACTAAAGTATCTTAGTTACAGCCCACTCTTTTTCTACCTTACTATGTAAAAACCTGTTCTCAGTCTTGTGCATTTCTGAATAGCTATTTCTCTCCAATACAAAGCTATTGGAAAGGATTGAGTATTTCTGATTATTACTGACTTGTGCATCTTAGTTTTTTTGTAATTTTTTTTTGTTTTTTGCAATAACAAAATGCCATCAACCCAGTGGCTTACAAACAACAGGTAGCTACTTCTCTCTATAAGAAGGAATGCAGAATCAAAGGTACCTGTATAATTCATGTCTGAAGGGGACATGCTTCTTTGCTCACAGGTTGAGCTTTCTAACTATGTTCTTATGCCATGAAGACCAAGGCAGCTAGCTTTCTGAGACACTAATCTCATTTGTGAGGGCCTTGGCCTCATAACATCTGCACTAACTTTGCGAAGGCTCAAACTCTTAACTCTCCTTCATTAGGGATGAGGATTCACCATGGACATTTGTAGAATGGTGTTGTTTTATAACCAAACTCATAGATGATTAAAGTAACCAATATCTGTCTATCTCTTTTACTTTAACAAATTGCAAAGTTATTATATTCATGCACTCTATACTCTCACTTCCATATTTATGAGATAAGCAATTTTCTTGTCTTATTTTATGATAACTAATTCCATTATAAAATAACTCAGCCATATTTTCAATTTAAAATATATTATATATTTGATTATAAAATAATCCAGTTATATACTGTTAGAAATTTCTCAAAAGTCAGTGGACTATGAAGTGCCTGGGGATCTTACTTACCTTAGTTTGTGTTTTTTATTAGGACTGGAGCATAGCTGGTAATTCATATAAGTTTTCTGAATATTGGTTGACCTCTTTATTCAATGACCATAGCAATACTGTCACAAAGCGCAATCTTAATTGTTCTTTAGTTTTTTTTTTCTGGAATTGGGTTTTGAGGACAACAGTACATGGTTCCCAGGACATGGGAGCTAGAGCCCTGCTGTGGTCTCCTAATTCTCTCCTAATCACGGGAGGAGATGTTTGCTTCTCCTCCTCACAGAAAGGTTTACTTCTCTGCTCCTGTTGAGTTTGAGACAATTTTCTTGTCTTATTTTATGATAACTAATTCCATTATAAAATAACTGACTGCTGAGAGTTAGGTGACATTTTGGAGGCACAGTCCTGTTCTGGCTATTCGGGATCTAGCAGACATAGCTTGCTGCATTTCTATGGTGAACTCACCTCCTGACTAGTCATTGTTTGCTTCAAAGTGATTCCCCAAGGTCAGTATCTCTGTCTTAACTTCTCTGAGGCTTTGATTATCTCATAGGAAAAAAAATAAACAGCCAAATATGTTGAGTTCTACCTCTTTCATGAAAACAGCTTTATATATCTTACTGTTTTTACATCCCCTTACATACCCAACACATCCTATACCTTTAAAAACTAGATATATTTTCCTGTTGTGTTTTATTTTTAATCACCATAGGCAGTTGTTTCTCCCTACTTAATGATAATTTTTCATTCACTTCACACATTATTTCTGTCTCCTTCATGAAAACATGTCAAATCAGGTCATCACTTACATAGTTATCTTTTCTGATCATGTACATGGTGCAGGCAAAACATGCCACATACTTTTTATGTGTCTCATGTGTGCACTCTTCAAAAGGAAGAACTGTTTTTAATCATAGATTTTCTGTTATTAGCATAGCTATACATATTATTAATGCATATTCATTAGTAAAATAAATAAATAACACAGAAATATACACTATTAAAAATGAGCATTAATATCAGCAACAATAATTAAAAGTGAGAATATGTAACTCCTCACTTTGATCCACAGCTACCAGCAACTAAAACTAAGAGAAAATAAATTTTGCTTTTAATCTACTTTATCTATAAAAGTTTGGTGCATCAACTCAAGAAAAGTAACATACAGAGACAAAGCAACAGAAAGGGAGTGAATGAGAACATTTGCATACAGAATGTCAAAATATTCAGTGGGAAAATAGTCTTCCACAACTTGTACCAGGTCAAGTGGGTATCAACCTACAAAAGAATGGAGAAGGTTGTTATGTAACTCGGAATAAATCATGTGTCTCAGTGTACAAAGAGAAACAGAACTACACAGCTTTGTGACCTTGGATGAATAAGTGGTTTCTGAGACATGACTCCAAAGGTAAAATAGAAAACAAAGGGGGTGGACAAGAATATAGACAAATTATACAAAACAATTCTTTCAACTTATGCTTCAGAGAATATAATCATAAAAGTGACTCAGACCTCAAAGAAAGAGTAGCTGTGTCTGAAATCATGATATCTACAAGGGCTTAGGGGGTCTAGCATGCCCTGTGAACTCATATCCCTGAACAATATAAAAATAAATCAATTTAAAAGTGGCCAAAATTTACATGAATTTACATTTTATAACTATATATATATGTATGTATATGTATTTATATATATATATATATATATATATATCATAAATACATATTAATGCCAGTAATTTGAAAAACTATGACTCATAACTTACATGAGCTACTACTTAGCTTCTAGGATGACTATCATCAAAGGGATAATCACAGTTTTGACATAATTTTGACAGTTCTTCAAAAACCTAAACACAGAATTACCACATGACACATCAGTTTTACTCCTAGGTAAGTCTACAAATTTAAAATGTCTGCATCAAAATTTCTGCAAAGATAATCATAGCACCAATATTTATTATGTCCATCCAGTAATAATTACCAATAAGTCCTGCTTTTTAACTGTAAAACAGACAAACAAAACAAGATTTACACAGTAGAATATTATTTTATAATTGAAGGAAATCGAAGTACTAAGATTGCTTTGACCTGCACAGATCTCATAAATGCTAAATTAAATGAGAGAGGAAAAATAAAGATTACACATAATATCATGCAATTCATATGAAAGACCATATGTATACTAGTAGTTGCCAAAGACTAGTGTAAGGGAAGAATATGCAGCAGCTACTAAGAGGTGTAAAAGTTTTCAACATGACAAAAATTGTGTGATGATATCTTGGTGGTCCTTGTATGAGTTCATGATTTAATCTATGTTTTCAGTTTTTGTTTTGTTTTGTTTTGTTTTGCTTTTTCGAGACAGGGTTTCTCTGTGTAGCCCTGACTGTCCTGTATCCTCTCTGTAGACCAGGTTGGCCTTGAACTCAGAAATCCACTACCTCTGCCTCCCGAGTGCTGGGATTAAAGGCATGCATTAACACTGCCCGGCTCATGACTTAATCTAAAGTGGATACAATACAGCTACTGAGAATAAAACTCAAAGTGGTGGTTTTAGTGATGGTAAACAGCAGATCAGTTTTAATGGGAAATATTATGAAGATGCTGTGCAGTCACAGTAGAGAGGTTTGATTAGATTTTAGAGGACTAGGAAATATTCTACAGGTGGAAGCCAAGACCAGGAGATAGGACATGGCAATAAATGTGAATGTGTGTGTCAAATAATGACTGAACAAACTTTTGAGAAAGTATATTAGACTTCATTGATGTGAACAAATACCTGGGAGAAATTAATGAACTAATTAATTTAAAGAAGTCTCATAGTTTCTGAGGTTGTATCTTGAAGTCATTTACCATGTGGCGGTTTTGACCTTGAGACCTTATTGATGGAGAGCATTACATATGAGAAGGCAAGTGGAAAGTGTTACTTCATTTGTGGTAGACAGGAAGTGGTGGTCTAACTTTCAAAGACAGGCCTTCAGACTTCAATGATATATTTCCTCGAGCTAGACTTCACCTTCTTTCTCAACATTTATTTTAATATTTTATTTTGATAACTACACATATGAGTAGTTATTTTTCATTTTATTGTTTATTTCATTTATTGAAATTTCAAATATTATCCCCTTTCCAGTTTCTCCTCCAGAAGACCCCCTAGCCCCTTACCCCCTCCTCTGCCACCCATAAGAACAGCAATGAGTAGTTATTTAAACCTTTTCTACCCCATATTTTTCTCTAACATTTCTCATTTCACTTGCAAGTACCTTTGAACTTTATGATTATTTCTTTGTCAATTAATGTTATGTATGTATTCTAGCCAATCCACTTAGTTTTGCTTTTATGTGAGTATGTTTAGGGATGGTCATTTGAGAAAAACTGTGTACAACTAATGACAGCTAAGGGGAGTTCTTCAGGGTTGTCCCACGTAGAGGTTGTCCAATCCCAGCAGAGACACACCTTCTACCTGCACAAACAGCACTCACTACCTGTAGGAGACCAAGCAGTCGGGATGCCAAAATGTGGGACATATTCATATTCAAATTACCAGAGGTATTATGGTGTTAGGTAATACACAGGTTAAAGGGCGTTGATGAGTCTTTAGGAAGTGGGCTTTGAGGTCTCAGAAGTTCAATCCAATTCTCTACATGTATATCCTTATTTAAAACTCTCAGGGGCACACCTTCCCCACTAGAGGAGAGTCAGCTTCCAGGGAAGGCTCTCACCCCAGGATGCAGCTGAGAGGGCCATCTTGTATCCTGGGTCTCTCAGAGACCAGTCCATGAAGGAGAGCATGCTGGGCCCAGAAGCAACAGAGCTTCTTGGACAGGGTCCCTTCGGGCCTTCATCTTCAGCCAGGAGGCAGAGCTGAGCTCCAGACCTTTGTGAACCTTCTCTGCAAGAGGAGAGCTTGCCTGCAGAGAGTGCTCTGACACCTGGGACTAAAGAGTCAGACTCCCAAGAGTGCTGACAGAGGCTAACAGAATCACAGGAGGAACAAGTTCTAGCCAGAGACAGCTAAAACATATAACACCAGAGATTACCAGATGGCAAAAGGCAAATGTAAGAATCTTAGGTTAAGTCTTAGGGTTTCTATTGCTATGATAAAAACACCAACTTAGTGAGGGAAGGGTGATTTCCTCTTATAGCTTGCAATCACCATCCAGGGAAGAATCAACATGAACTCAGAGTAGGAACCTATGGGTAAGAACTGAATCAGAGGCCATAGAAAAGTGCTGCTTCCTCCTCATGATTTACTTAGCCTGCTTTCTTATGACATCCTGAACCATCAGCCTCTAGTGGAATTGCTCCCAGTAAGGTGGATCTTCCCATATCAATCAATCAATCAATCAATCAATCAATCAAACAATCAATAATAAAATGCCTAGCAGGCCTTCCCATGGGTCACTCCAGTGAAGGCATTCTCTCATTTGAGGCTTCCTCTTCACAGATGACTCCATCAAAAAAGCACTGACATGCATCTACATATATATATCTTTCTTATTTTATCTTTTGATGCTACTGTAAGTAAAAATGCCTTAGCTCCATTTTCCTATGGTTCACTGCCAGTGTACAGAAATACAATCAATTGTTTATGTGTGCCAACATGATGTTGAAATTGTTAGTTCTAATAGTTTATAAATGTTTTAGTTTATTGATGGTATAATTGATGAATGGAAATTATTTGATCATTAAAAAAAATCTTACTAACAAAACTAAGACCACTCGGCATAACCAGAAACCAGTAGTCGCAACACAGCAAGTCCTGGATACCCCAACACACACGAAAAGCAAGATTTGGATTTAAAATCATATCTCATGATGTTGGTAGAGGAGTTTAAGAAGGGCATTAATAACTCAATTAAAGAAATACAGGAGAATACTACTAAAAAGGTAGAAGTCCTTTAATAAGAAGCACAAAAATCCTTTAAAGAATTAAAGGATAACATAAACAAACAGGTGATGGAATTGAACAAAACCATATAAGATATAAAAATGGAAGAGAAACAATAAAGAAAACACAAAGGGAGATAGAAATCCTAGGAAAGAAATCAGGAACCAAGCATCAGCAACAGAGTACAAGAGATGGAAGAGAGAATCTCAGGTGCACAAGATTCCATAGAAAACATGGTCGCAACAATCAAAGAAAATGCAAAATACAAAAAGATCCTAACTCAAAACATCCAGGAAATCTATGACACAACAAGAAGACCAAACCTTAGGATAATAGGTATAGATGAGAATAAAGATTTTCAACTTAAAGTGCCAGTAATGATCTTCAACAAAATTACAGAAGAAATTTTCCCTAACCTAAAGAAAGAGATGCCCATGAACATACAAGAAGCCTTCAGGACTCCAAATAGTCTGTATCAGAAAAGTAATTCCTCCAGACACATAATAATTAAAACAACAAATGCACTAAAAATAGATAGGATATTAAAAACAGTAAGGGAAAAAGGTCAAGTAACATATAAAGGCAGACCTATTAGAATTACACCAGACTTCTCACCAGAGACTATGAAAGCCAGAAGATCCTGGAAAGATGTCATATAGACCCTGAGAGAACACAAATGCCAGCCCAGGTTACTATACCCAACAAAACTCTCAATTACCATAGATGAAGAAACCAAAGTATTCCATGACAAAATCAAATTCACACATTATTTTTCCACAAATCCAGCCCTTTAAAGGATAATAAAGGGAAAACTCCAACACAAGAAGGGAAATGACGCCCTAGAAAAAGCAAGAAAGTAATGTTTCAACAAACCTTAAAGAAGATATAGCTAACATACATCCTAAAATGATGTAATCTGCTCTCCTCCCTAAATACATATGAACTATAGATATATCTGTCTTTTTAGCAAAAACACTTTCTAATTTATGGAGCAAAGATGCATATGTTTGTGTAGCCATATTTATTTTTACTAAAAAGGACCACTCTTATTCTGTCTGTATAGGTAGCAGTTTTACGCCTGGAACAATAAATATATGTAAGTGATTTGAGATCTTCATTGCTATCTACTTGAGAGTATATTGTATACGAATTCAATATATAGCTATGAGAAATAATTACTTCCTTTTTATAGGCCTAAAATTGGTTTTAATAATACATTCCTCTGTAAAGGAGCCAAATTATGCTCCCATATCTTTAATAAGTAAAATCAAAATATCCACTGAGGATATTAGCAAGTTACCGAGATTAATTTTGCTATATTTATTAAGAATGTATATTTTGCACATTTTAAACAGAATGGGAGGACTATTGAACTTAATGCAAAATGCAATCGTTGGAGATATGAAGCAGAATAAAATAATCCAAGGTGAGCATGGGAATTAGATATTGTGAGGATAAGCTATATTTATTGCAAGTTGGTCTAATTTTAACCCTTTATATAATCTGCATTTAAATATTTAAGATGGAAATTTACCATATATACTTTGTTTGTACTATAATAGTAAAAACTATCACAATACCTTCAACTTTAATTTTTTTAAAAAATTCACAACTGTTACATGATTTTGAGCAAAGTTTATATTAAGGAATTGAAAGACCCTTTCTCTGTTTCAGGAATATTTAATATTCTATAAATCTTAGTATTTAGCTTTTTTAGAAGGGATATGGGTAAATATTTAATTGATGTTTTATTAAAAGAGTTAAGAAAGAAAGGCTATTATTATTTGACTTTTTATGGTATATTGACACTTGCATTAAAACCTTAGAGAAGGCTGCTAAAGTATGAGCTTAGTATGCATGAAGCTTGTTTCAATATCTAGCATGATCATAAAAGGAAGGAAAAGATATATTATTCATGTGTTAAGATCTTTCTCCTTGAAATTTCACACATTTTTTTCCAACTCTTGGCAGATTTAGAATTTAGTCAATCAGTGCAGAAATTCTGAGTTCTTGCAGAAATTCTGTTGTTTATTAACACAAGACCCATATGCTTTAAATACTTAATGTGAGAAGTTGAAAGTTACATCTCTGGATAATGTAAAAGTTGTCCTTTAGTTTCATTCATGGGGAATGCAGGAGATTGTATTGAATTCAATAGAACTATCTAGAAATTATTTCTTGTTATTATAAAATTATTATTTCAAAGAAAAATTTTGACTCATTATATATGGACTTTACCAGCTATGTATAAAAAGATTTAAAAGTCATGAAATCAAGAGAAAAGTGGTATGTATTGTATGCTGTTCCACAGATGAAAACAGAAGGATCTAATGAAAGGAAGGAGAAAAGTTAAAGGAGGCGCTGGGAGATCAGAGATAAACATGGGCTAAAGGGAAGACAGGGGATAACAGTACACATGTCTGAAATTTCCCTGTGAAAATAATGTACTTTTATTCCAACAGAAATTGACAATATTTTAAAAATTAAGACTCTATAAGAATATTGAGTAATATGGTATTTTAGCCAGTCCTTTGTAATTTGAACAGTTATAATGTTACTGATATTTCTGTGTATTTTCCCTGCAGTGTCAGAGCCATTCCAGAACTGTACATAAAAAAACAAAAAAACAAAAAAACAAAACAAAAAAAACTTTTATGTGGTTTTGACTTCCTGTTGAGTTCCTTAATTATAGAATGTTTCCACAAGAGAAAGAGGGCCTACCCACACTTGTACTCAACACCTACATCATTCTAACAAATCCTATACAAATTTTCAATACTGAAAGTAATTGCTCTATTGCCACTATGATCTGTACTATTCAATGTGTAAAAGTTAATATCTGAACATTATAAGAAGAAAAAATATTCTAAGTGTACTAGATGATAAATAATAAATTGATCATTTTCATATATGTAGACAATATATACTAATTTAGTGTTAAAACTGATACATTAGGCTGAGGAAGTAAAAACATTAAAAGTATTCTATGCCAATGTTCCATTTAGGAATAAGCACTCCATCATTCTGGGTATATTTTAAAACTTATGATTATATATTTTGTATTATTTAAAACAATTTTTAAATTTAAATATATTTTGTTCATATTATTCCACTCCATCTAGTCCTACCAGATCCTCTCCCCCTCCATACCCAAATAACTTTCAGTTCTTTCTCCAAAAACAAACAAAAACACAATACAACAAATCCCACCAAAACAAAAAAGAAAATATCCTACCCCCAAAGCGAACAAACAAAAACCCACTGAAATGTAACCAAATAAAAACACATATTCACACACACATACACACAATGTGAAGTCCATTAAATGTTGGTTTACTCCTGAACATGAGGCCTGTTCTGGAATGGTTTAAATATTCAGTCTCTCTGTCTCTATTGGAGAAAACTGATTTTCCTTCTCCAGCAGGTATAAGTGAGAGTTCATTTATTAAAATTTATGCTATTGGTTAGATTTTCATTCACTCATATTTTGATATATAAAATAAAATAAGAAAACAAAAACTATCATCTTGGAATTGAACAAGACAAAGCAACAGAAGAAAAACAGTCCCCAAAAGGTCCAGGAAACAGAGACCCACTCAGATCCTTCCTTGGGAAATCCATCAAAAGACAAAATTGGAGGCCAAAGAACATACACAGAGGACGGGGGCAGAATGGTGCGGATCGCATGCATGCTGCTTCAGTTTCTGTGAGTTCATACAATCTTTGCTCGGTTGATTTAGAGGGCTTTCTTTTCTTAGTGATACTCATTCTCCCCTAATTCTTACTCTCTTTGTACCTCCTCTTCCACGGGGTTCATTGAGCTTTGTTGGAGTTGGGGAAGGGGAGGGATTTAATGGAGACATCTATTTAGGGCTTGGTGTTCTAAAATCGCTCAATTTCCATTTAATGTGTGGCTGTTTGTCACAACATCTTCACAATAGCCCCAAAATATATGAAATATCTTGGCAAAGCTCTAATCAAGCAAGTGAAAGATTTCTTATTGAAGAAAATTGCTGGGCAGTGGTGAGACATGCCTTTAATCCCAGCACTTGAGAGGCAGAGGCAGGCAGATTTCTGAATTCGAGGACAGGTCTACAGAGTGAGTTCCAGGACAGCCAGGGCTACACAGAGAAACCCTGTCTCGAAAAAATAAACTAAAAAAAAAAAGGAGGAGGAGGAGGAGGAGGAGGAGGAGGAGGAGGAGGAGAAGGAAGAACAAGAACAAGAACAAGAACAAAAAAAGAACAAAAGAAGAAAATTAAAGAAGGAATCAGAAGGTGGAAAGATGACCCATTCCTATTAGTCAGTAGGAATAACATAGTAAAATGGCCATCCTAGTAAAAGTAATCTTCAGATACAATGAAATCTCCATCAAAATTCCAACACATTTTCTCACAAATCTTTAAAGGACATGTTAAGCTTCATATAGAAAGCTTAAAGCAAGCGTAAATCAAAGCAAGCCAATACGAAAGAATGATCAAGAGAGCTAAAACAATCCTGAATAAAGAACTGCATGGCATATCATCATCCCCAACTTCACGGTCTATTACAGAACTATCATAAGAAAAAACAGCAGCATGGTATTGGTACAAAACCAGACATGATCCTTGGAACAAAATTGATCCAGACTTAAGTCTATACACTTATAGATGCCTGATTTTTGATAGAGGCTAGAATTAAACACTGGAATAAAGGATATTAACCCCCTATCTCAACTCACCTTCCCATGATTCTATGAGGGTACTCCCCCTCCCAACTACCCAATCCCACCTCACCATCCTGGCATTCCCCTATACTGGGGCATAGAACCTTCACAGGACCAAGGGCCTCTCCTTCCATTGATGTCTGCTACATATGCAGCTGGAGCCATGGGCCCCTCCATGTATATTCTCTGGTTGGTGGTTTAGTCCCTGATAGCTCTGGGAGTACTACCTAGTTCATATTGTTGTTCCTCCTATAGGGTTGCAGACCCTTCAGCTCCTTGGGTCCTTTCTCTAGCTCCTTCATTGGGGACCCTGTGCTCCGTCAAATGGATGGCTGTGAGCATCCACTTTTGTATTTTTCAGACACTGGCAGAGCCTCTCAAGAGAGAGCTTTATCAGTCTCCTGTCAGCAAGCACTTCTTGCTGTCCACAATAGTGTGTGGGATTGTTGTCTGTATATGGGATAGATCTCCAGGTGGGGCAGTCTCTAGTTGGCCTTTTCTTCAGTCTCTGCTGCACCTTTGTCCCTGTATTTCCTTTAGACAGGAGCAATTTTTGGGTTAAAAATTGGGAGATGAGTGAGTGTTCCAACTCCTTGACCAGGGACCTTGCCTAACCTCTGGATACAGTCTCTACAGGTTCTCCTCCTCTTGGTTGGGCACTTAAGCTAATCTCACTCCTGTTGGGTCCTGGGCATCTCTTGCTTTCCTGGCATTTGGTACTTGCTGGTGGCTATCCCCAGTTCCCCATCCTCCATTGTTACACACTTCTGGTCAAATTCCTGACCCTCTGTTTATCATCCCTCTCACCTCCCATACCTGATCCTGCCTTTCTTTTCCCCCATTTCCCCTCCTTTCTTCCTTCCAAGTCCTCCTTCCTTCTACTTCCTGTGATTATTTTGTTCCTGCTTCTAAGAAGGACTGAACCATTACACTTTGGTCTTCCTTCTTCTTGAGCTTCATATGGTCTGTGAATTGTATCTTGGGGATTCCAAGCTTTTGGGCTAATTTCCACATATCAATAAGTGCATACTATGTGTGTTCTTTTGTGATTAGATTACCTCACTCAGGATGATATTTTTCTAATCCCATCCATTTACCTAAGAATTTCATAAATTCATTGTTTTTAATAGCTAAGTAGTACTCCATTGTTTAAATGTACCACATTTGCAAGCTCGTACAACCACTCTGGAAATCAGTCTGGCAGTTCCTCAGAAAATTAGACATAGTACTATATAAGGACCCAGCTATACCACTCCTGAGCATATACCCAAAGATACTCCAACATGTAATAAGGACACATGTTCTACTATGTTCATAGTAGTCTTGTTTATAATAGCCAGGAGCTGGAAAGAACCCAGATGTCCTTCAATAGAGGAATGGATACTTCTGCCTTAAGATATGTGGCCTCACATAAAGAAATTCCAATACTATCTGCTTCCAGGCTTGAACACATCATCCTGTGTTTTCAAAGAATACCAGAGAGACAGGTTTTAGAAATAACAAACACATCCTAGACTTCCTTAATTCAGCATAACATTTTTTACTGGCTGTTGTCTGACTTAGCACTTCCTTTATTATAATATTATAGGCAATATATAAAAAAAGATAATAATGAAAGTGTAGTGACTGATGGAATTGTAGAAGATTAAATATGTCATCATTTCTATGCTACTAAATTAGAAAATTATTTTAAAATAGAAAAATAACATTTGGATAATGATTGAAGGCTGTTTATACACCAAATATAAGAATTGTTAAAGAGAGATATCATATACACATATAATAATTCACAAATATTGTACTTATATTGTCTTTTTTTTATAGTTATTCTACAGTGGGTTATAGTTGGCTGTTAAATCAGCATAGCTTAAAATTTGTGTGTGCTTTGAAAAGAGTGTAACAATCACTAACATTTGTTACTGAGAGTCTGCAAAGATGACCCTTTCAAAAGTGTAGCAGAACAAAATATATATTTAATAATTCTCTAAACTTTTCTATTATTTTAACCTTTGGCCTAAAACGTTCATATGATGAAAAGAAAAATCATTTCAGCACAGTTAAGTAGGTCAAACTGAACCTACTGTATAAAACACTGTGTTCTGACATTTTCCCAGCATCATAGTACCTATGTCAAGAGTCTTGACTATAACACTAAGCTTCAAAAGACAAAGAAAATTAACTTACACTGGTATTCCACTCAATCCAGGTATATTAACATGGAAGAGAGCAGAGACTAGTTCACTAAAATGTAGAAATTGAGAGAATTAGAAACAGCTTTAGCTATTTGTGTTAAGCTCCCTTTAATGATTTTGTCACCTTAATATGAGGTTATCAATGTAGCATAAAGGAACCAAAAGCAAAGCAAGGCAAAGTGTGTATTTTAAAAGGAAAATTGACATTAAGAATCCTGCTAGCAGGCTGGAGAGGTGGCTCATCAGTTCAGAGTTCAGATTGCTCCAGAGGACAGGGTTTGATTTCTAACACACACAAGGATTCTCAAAACCACCTATAGCTCAAGTCCCAGGAAATCTGACAGCCACTGTACACATGACACAGACATACACAGAGTCAAAACACCCATACACACACATGCAAAAGATGACAACAAAGTTTTACAACTTTATGAGCAAAATAATAATAAAAACCTATGTTGAAGTTACAAAATAATAAATATTTTATGAGTTTTTGTACTTCTGATCTTTGTAGAAACTCTTTCCTAGTTGTGATAACAATTTTTAATTGTTGAATTGAACTGCATATGTAATTAATTGAACCCAAGAAGGTGAGTACACCTGTGAAGGACTTTTTTTTTTTCTTCATTAAATCATTTGAAATGAGAAGACCCACCTTTTAAAGTATCTATATGCTTCATTTCCCCTGTAAACACACATAGGAATTGTAAATCCAAGGAACCACATAAGCTATATCCTTAACCACTTGAAGAACTGTCAGGTTGTTTTTGTTTCTTCTTATTAAAAAACAAAAACAAAACAACAACAACAAAAAATCTTCTCCTATATCACATCACAATCCAAGTCCTTTGAGTCCCTCCTCACCCACATTCCCCCTCCTCCAGATCCAGTTCTCCACTAAAAAGGGACAGCCTCCCAGGAATATCAACCAGACATGCCATACCAAGGTTTTGGAAGACTAGGTGCCTTCCCTCATATCATGGCTAGTAAAGACAACCCTAAAGGGGAAAAAGGAACCCGAGAGCAGGCCAAAGAGTCAGAGACAGTCCCCACTTCCACTTTTAGGAGTTGTACAAGAAACACCAAGCTATGTAACCATAACACACGCACAGAGGACCTAAGTCAGATCTATCCAGTCTTCCTGATCATCAGTTCAGTTTCTAGGAGCGCTATAAGCCCTGGTTAGCTGTGGATTTTGACCTTGACTCCTCTAGTTCCTACAATCCTTCATGCCTCTGTTTCACATGATTCCCTGAGTTCTTCCTAATGTTTGAATGTGGGCTTCACATCTGCGCCCATCAGTTGCTTGCTGAAGCCTCTGATGACTACTGAGCTAGGCACCAATCTATGAGTATGGCAGAATATCATTAGGAGTAATTTCATTAACTTTATTTACTTACTTACTTACTTACTTACTCACTTATCTTGCCAGTCATGTTTCATTCTATGCTAAGTCTCTGGGCTATCCATTTCTGGCCCTCGAGACAGTGTCACATGTGGGCTTCCTCTCAAGACTTGGATCTCAAGATGGACCAAATCATTGGTATGCCACTTCCACAATTACCGTACTATCTTTATTCCAGAACATCTTACAGAAACAAAAAAAAATTTTAGGTCGAATGTTTCGTGGCTGTGTTTGTGTTCCAACACCTCCACTGGAAGCCTTGCCTTGTTACAGAGATGGCCAGTTCAGACTTAATATCTGTCATTACTAGGACACCCTCATAGATTTCTGCAAGTTCCCATTGTACTAGGTTTCTAGTTTGTCTAGATGCCCTGTTCCACTGATTCCAGTTGTCTCTCCCTCCATCTACCTACCAGCCCCAAATGATCCCTCCATTTTCACCCCACCTGACCCCAGTCCACCTATGAAATCTACTTTATTTTTTTCTTCCCAGGGAAATTCATTTGTTTCCTCTGGAATGTTCCTTATTAATTAGCCTATCTGGGTCTGAAGCATGATTCAACTCTACTTTATAGCTAATATCACTTATGAGTCACCATATAACATGTTTGTGTTTTTAGGTCTGGGTTTAGCATATTAAGGATGATTTTTTTTTTCTAATTCAATCTATTTTCCTACAAACTTCAAGATGTTATTTTTTAACAGCTGTGTAAAACTCCATAGTGTAAATGTACCACATTTTATTTTAATCCATCCTATGTTTGAGGGACATCTATGCTGTTTCTAGTTTCTTCTTACTACAAATAAAGCTTCTATGAGCATACTTGAGCATATATATAGTGGTAAGATCTAGCATGCCTTGGGTATATTTATGGCAAAGGGAGGGCAGGAGGACAGGGAGGGAAAAACGGAAAAATAATCTGGTATTATATGTGTATGTGGGGACTAGGGGGAGGAAAGAATTGAGGCTTTGATGGTCATCAGAAAGAATGGAAACAGGCAACCTCAGGAGGTAGGTGGGGGGGGGGGACACTGTAGAATGTACAAGAGACCTGGGATTTGAGAGACTCTCAGGACTCAAAGAGAGGGACCTTGAATGAAGTGCTCTACAGTGGGGAGGGGAAGTTGTAGAGTCCACCTCCAGTGCTGTGTGTGTGTGTGTGTGTGTGTGTGTGTGTGTGTGTGTGTGTCTGTCTGTCTGTCTGTCTGTCTGCCTGTCTGTCTGTATGTATGTGTATGTATGTGTTAAGGCCTCTGCCATATAAATATGTCAAACCTTTTATAAACTAATAAAAATAAAACAAAGTTTATCTATACAATTGGCTGTGAGAAGTTTTCCAGAGAGACATAAGCACTTGCCTAATAAACCACAAAAATTATGGCTTAATAAAGCAAAATACCATCAAGAGTATGACAAAGAAATATCAAGAAATTGTTCCATGTACTGATATTTACATTATAATTTGAGCTATTTGTTCTCTTCCTTAGATATAGGAGAAATAGCACTTTAACTACCTAGAGAACTTACAAACAATTATAGCTATTTCAACAGGATTGTTTTTTACATGGTAGAGACTGTGTAGTTAAAAGGAACCATATATGGAGAAAACTTATGCAATATAAACATTAAAGCAATAGTCCCAACCTTTTACACCCAACCTCACATTCCTAAATAACACAGAGTAAACCAGACTTGTGGTTGGATATGTTCCTAATATACATGTCTGCTGTTGATTTGACTTGAATATTCTAGAAGATATAAACCAAATGTGTTTTTAGCACTTCAATTTGATATTGAAAAGTGATGATCTTGATTTTTAAAAATGAAACTGAAACTGTAATATATTTTTGCTTATTGAAGCACTTCCTGTGAAGATTTTCAATTACATTCCAGTAGATAACTTAGATAAATTTTATAGATTTATGCACATTTTGATAAATTTACATTTTGTGAAGAAATTGTTTCTTGAATAGCAGTGAGTATATAAATACGTTCTACAACTTTAGAGGTTTTATATTTTCATAATTTTATCTAATTTTGAATGGAAATATTAAGCTATATTTCAAAATGTCTTTTTAGAAATGGTGCAGTAAATAATTTTGATGTCAAAATTGTGATCAATTTGTTATGCAGATGTCTGAAAACATGCTTTATAAGTCTATTCAGTAGGTTTATAAACATTAGTAGTCTCAGATAAAACACATGTCATCTGAAATACCATTGCATAAAAAAATCATTATTTATAGCTATTCTTGTTACATTTGATTTTAGTGAAATAAAGCTTTGGAATAAGAAACTTACAAGAATTCACATGCATAGAAAAGTAAAGGAATATGATATATAAACAAAAAGGTGAAAAACAGTCCTCATGATTTCAAAATGTATTTATACTCACTTGCTTCAAACATTAAAATAAAACCCAGAAACCCTGTTAGTTTAGATTATCTCTTAGATGTTATTCAAATTAAACATTTTTTTAATGTGTGAAATCACATTAAACTCTCAGCAATTAAGTTATAGGGTATGGGTTGATTCTTGGTTGTTAAGGGAATTGTTAATCGCACAATGTTATGGATCTAATTGTATCAAATAATTATCTCTGTACACACACACATACACACACACACACACACACACACAGACACACAAATCAACATCAATAGCAACAAAGCTGTTCTACCAACACAAATAACACAATTAAGACACATACACACACACACACACACACACATAAACACACACACACATCAACATCAACAACAACAAAGCTGTTCTACCAACACAAATAACACCATTAAGTTCGGTCAACCATCCTGCTACACAAGCCAATGGTCCCAATGGGATGGGTGCAACATATTTTCACTCCTAGAAGAACAATTAAATACACATTTGCAGCTGTTGGCAGTTCCACTGTGGCATCTTAATTTAGAAAAGTATCTTCGAAACAGAGGTAACTAAGGAAAAAAATATGCCTACAGAGAAAAAAAAAAGTCCAGAATCCAAAATGAGCCCAAGAGTAGAGTCAAAATTGCTCACCGCTTAAAACCACAGCTATGTGATTATTTTAAACTTCTAATCAGTTCTGGGACATAGTTGATTTGAAAGCAGAATCCTTTAGTTCAACTGGCTCAGGATAGTCAGACTATAAAAAATATCAAGTAAGTAATTAAAAGTGTAACAGGTGTGTGTACTGAGCTATATGGACCTGTAGCCTCTCACTAGGTACTAGACTTTCTCTAGTTTTTCTGTGTTTTGTACAGAGATGCATTTCCTGCCTTTTACTGCAACTGAAGAGTTGCCTTCTGGGTCATAGATCTCAGAGCTCTCTTCCATAAACTTTCCTTTTGCTTATGACATAGGTGCGTAGGAGGCATGTGAAACAAAGGAGTTTAGAGGTTCAGACAGTAATTTGTCAGAGTTTCTGCTCCTCAATTTTGTCCTCTGAGCCATAAAGCACTTATAAATAACAAACAAACCCAGCAAACCCTTGGTCAACATTTTTCTCAGCAACCATCAGACACAGACTTTCAGTAATCTGTTTAGTTCTATTCTTCCTTAATACATCCATCTAATGCTGGGCTCATTTTTCCTCCAAAATTGTCTCCAGTAGAAAGAATATTGTAATATTCATTTTAAGCTTATTTCAGAATCATTTTATTGAAGAAAACTCATGCATGGAAACCTGTACCAATAGCAAGTGTTTTGCTGGATGCAATTTCACAAGTCGATCAATGAAGCCAACATCCAGATTCCTTAGCATCACATAGGGCTCACTGTCCTCGGGGTGAAAAATGACCTTGTTTTCTAATGCCAAATTTACCTGGTTATTTTAGTTGAATTAAATTGAATCAAAGAATGAATACTTTCAACCCTTTTGTAATCCTATTTCATTATGTTTATTTTATGTGTAGAAAAAATTTAAAAAATGGTTCCTTTATTTTCTGAATAGATAATTAGATACTTAGTAAACTCCTTGTTATTTAACAAGTTTCTTCCAAAATAATTTCTGATGTCAGTAGATCCAGATACTCATGCTAACTAATATAGATAATAGCTGCAGAAGATTCGTCTAAGCTATGGACGCTATCTGCCCTATTCCATCATTGTCTCCTTCCCATAAGGATGTTTTAAGATGTCCTCCCTGAAGCACGTTTATAGCCTCTATTTCTCACTCAAGTTAACTCAAATATCGTTAAATTATAGATAGATCTATAAGAGAGTTGGACCACCTCATTTATAATGTGATTCAGACTGATATTCAGAATCCAAATATACGGGCCTATGTCCTACAATCTGTTGACTTATGCACCACTTATTTATGCACGTTTCCTTTTAAAATTCAGTTTGACTTTGTTTAAAGTACTAGGATCTGTAGTACGTGATGTAATCACTTTAAATAAAGCAATTAGTTTGAATATTTATTAAAAGATCCACTCTCAAATTATAATAACAATTATTCATGAGGCATGTAATACAGTTTCAATGTCAATATTTAAACTTTTTTATATTTTTCCTAGCACTTCCCCTTTTTTCTGTTCCCCCACATAGTTACTACTTATCTTTATGGCTTTTACTTTCCGTGTATAATTGTTCTATATTCATTCATTCTCTGATTTCCCCCATAGTCTTCAACATGGCAATTGTTTTGCTATCAGCTCTTTCAAAATCATTTCTTTCCAATGTAGCAGTTTGAACTCAATGGTCAACCTTCTGATGTTAAAGTTGTACACATATAGACACACACACACACAAACACAAACCAAGTCTTTTTTTTTTTTTTTTCAAATTTTGCCTTCCCTGGATGCTATAGTGTGATGCATTTGTTTTCCTAAAGAAGATCAGGTCTTTTAAATCAATCTAACCAAAAAAGATGAAGAAGAAGAAGA
>NC_034594.1:7412156-7416002 GCF_900095145.1 Mus pahari | reverse complement strand
AGAAGAAGAAGAAGAAGAGAAGAAGAAGAAGAAGAAGAAGAAGAAGAAGAAGAAGAAGAAGAAGAAGAAGAAGAAGAAGAAGAAGAAGAAGAGAAGAAGAAGAAGAAGAAGAGAAGAAGAAGAAGAAGAAGAAGAAGAAGAAGAAGAAGAAGAAGAAGAAGAAGAAGAAGAAGAAGAAGAAGAAGACAGAAGAAAACTATATATAGGTGGGAATAAAAGTAATATCTTGTCCTACTATCATTACACATGAGATTAGATAAAACTCTTAAACATTTTAAACAAGCACAGTGCCTTACATACCAACATTTCTGTGAAGTTAAGGGTATCTCTTTATAATGTATGTTTGTCTTGGCTACTTTTCTATTACTATGATAAGGCACTATGATATGACAGAGGCAACTTATAAAAGAAAGTGTTTAATTCAGAACTTAATGTACCTGAGGGTCAGAGCCCCTCTTAGCACAGCAAATGCATGCAAGCAGGAATAGGTGGAAGCTTTTGTTTTGGTATAAAAGCAGGAGGCAGAGAGAGAACACAGTAAGGATGGCAAGTCTTTGGAAAGCTCAAAGACTCCCCCCATACCAATGACACATGTTTTTCTAGTAATACCATGCTTAATAATAATACTTTCTGACCAGTTCCACTAACTGGGGATCAAGTATCCAAATATACGAGCTTATGGAGAGATTCTCATGCAAACTCTTACAACTTTATGCCCATCTTAAAAGTCAGCTATAAAATAACAGATGGTAAGACCAGATGTGATTACCATTCTAAATGTAATGGGAACTGATAGAAGGGAGCTAATGAAGGGGCAGAGAAAAGTCTCATGCAATAGCCAAATTTATTTAGAACATCAGCCAATTTATACTCTGAGAGTTAAGTAGAATTGCATGAGTGAAGCATACCATCACAAGGAAAAGGTGCATGTGATGGACAAGTCACATGTGACCAAAACATGTTTTTCCATAACACATACAAACAAATAACAATAGACAGGTATAGTGAATAATCTGAAGTAAACTCCCTCTTACCTGCTATACGTGAGAGGATCACAAAATCATAATCCAAGAACAATTCTTGATTGAGAAGAAGTTGAGTCACAAGCCTCATCTTATTTCTTGGAGATTTCTCCCAATCAGTCAGAATTCCCTACACAGGCCTTCATTCTTGAATCTTCTTTTGACATAGTTGTATCATTTCAATTATAACATGAGGCAATAAGGACACTTACCATATAAAAAAGTGCCAAATGCACTCTATGTAGTGAAACAAGCACGCTTTAAATAATGAAATGCACTAGTACACTATCTAATTTGTTTTGGTTGTGTTCATGTGAAAAAGGAATGTAAGAGGGTGTTTACAGCCAAATTATAGAACAGGCATGAATAGTTTACAAAGTGTAAGAAATGTAAAGAAATGTAAAGAAATGTAAACAAAGCATGGGAATATCAGCAATGCAAGTAAAAGTTTAGCAGGTGGGTACAACTTTAAGTTATTCATTGTGAGTTAATATATCTGTCTGCATGTAAAGTGTAGCTATGTACACATGTGCATGTGGAAATGGAGGTTCGAAGTAGAGAGATGTAGGCAGTCACTTCCCCCCTTACCTTTGAGGGACAGTCTCTCATTGAACACTGGGCTCACTGATTTGCTGTAATGCCAAGCCAGCCACTTCTTTACCACCAGCACTAGTGCCACTGACATATGTGGCAATGCCTGGGTTATATGTTGGCTTCTAGGATCCAAATGCAGATCTTTGTGTAACAAGAACACTGTTTACTGAGCTTCTCCCCTTGCTCATATGAACTTTTAATTTCACATACAAATCCATAGGATTAGTTATAGCATTTGTATTTTTCTGTAAAGAGGCACCATGACCATGGCAACTCTCATAAAGTAAAGCTCAAGTCTAAGTGGATCAAAGACCTCCACATAAAACCAGAGACACGGAAATTGATAGAGGAGAAAGTGGGGAAAAGCCTTGAAGAAATGGGCACAGGGGAAAAATTCCTTACCAGAACTGTGCTATAAGATCAAGAATTACCAAATGGGACCTCACAAAATTGCAAAGCTTCTGTAAGGCAAAAGATACTGTCAATGAGACAAAAATGCCACCAAAAGATTGGGAAAGAATTTTTACCAATCCTAAATCTGATAGGGGACTAATATCCAATATATACAAAGAACTCAAGAAGCTGAACTCCAAAAATTCAAATAACCCCATTAAAAAATGGGGTACAGAGGATGGACTTGTTGAGTATCAATGGGATGAGAGGCCCTTGGTCCTGTGAAGGCTAGATGTCCCAGTGTAGGGGAATGCCAGGGCAGTAGGGCGCAAGTGGGTGGGTGGATAAAGGAGCACGCTCATAGAGGCAAAGAGGGAGGATAAGATGGGGGTTTTCAGAGTGGAAACCAGGAAAGGGGACACCATTTGAGATGTAAATAAATAAAATAACCCATAAAATATCTTTTGTATAATATATTGTATAATATATATTTTCCTCTCCCACAAATCCTCCCTGATCATCACTAACCTCCTCAACTTTCTTCTCTAGCTCCTTTCCCACTCATTCCAGCTCTTTTCATCTCTCTTCCTCTTTCTATTCATATATATATATATATATATATATATATATATATATATATATATATTTTGCAGGGGTAGATTTCCATATGATTATTCAAAAAGTCTTCAGTGTTCATTGTCTCTCCCCCATATTCTCTCTTTTTCCTCTTCCTCTTCCTCTTCCTTCTTCTCTTCCTCCTCCTCGAATTCCTCTTCTTCTTTTTCTTCTTCTTCTTCTTCTTCTTCTTCTTCTTCTTCTTCTTCTTCTTCTTCTTCTTCTTCTTCCTCTTCTGCTTCCTTCATTAAAGCCACAAGTATTTCTGTAGATTCAGAAAAAAATGATAGTAGTAAAATGTTACAATATTATATAAAAATAAAACATTGGACAGAAATGCCTACATTTCCATTGCCTAATTGTGTAGCTTATGAAAGGGCAGCCTTTGGGTAGTTACAAATGGCATTGAATCTCCAATATTTTTATTCTTAAAAGAATAATATGAAAAGCACTTCTGTTGCTATGGCTTCCATGGAAACAAGAAATGAACATGGTACGTATACATACCTGCAAGCAGACACTCATATATGTAAAATTAAAAAAAATACATGGTTAAGAGTATTTGCACTTGATAATATGTGACTAATGTGTCAGTCTAAAAGAATATTTTGATTTGTGCTTTGTTTTGTTTTGTCTTGTTTTTCAATAGAAATCCACAATACTGACTTGGGAAGAAAGAGAAATTAACTGAAATCCTGACTGAATGGACTCATTTATCTGACTTGACTCTGGGTTGATTTATTGAAATATTTGGAAACCTGCCACTCTGTGATGGTTACTAAGAGATAGAATTAAACTCTGACACCACTAATCTAAAAGCAAACATTTGCTCATGTCAAGTTTTAGTAACCTGCATGCATAGAACATACTGAAATAGGTAATCAGACTCTCACCAAGGTCTTAAATAGGGAGTGATTCAAAGAAACTGAAAGTGGAAATTTTATTCTTGTAGGAACAATAGTGAGCTACATTGATGGAGGTGTTAGTGATTATATCAAAAAGCTGGATGCATCTTTTTCAAACTCATTCTGTGGTTTAACTATGTTCATTTTGTAAGCCATTGAATTTCAATCCTTCTTTCCAGTCACAAAGAACCAGATTATTGCTTAGTCTTAAGAACTTAAAGGCAGCACCTTTCCCCACCCAAGGAGGGGTGTGCGCCCGAGAGCAGTACTAAGGCTTGGTCCGGCATTCGGGGCCTTTTCCCGCCCGAGGAGAGGTG
>NC_034594.1:7410632-7412145 GCF_900095145.1 Mus pahari | reverse complement strand
AACTTAAAGATCCTGCTCCCTGTTTGGATTGGGCTCTAAAGCTGACTCTTTCAATAGTAGATGTAGTGAGTATCAGCGTTTATGTCTAATATCTCCAAGTTGCTTCTAGAATTGCTTTAGATATACTTGCTTAAGTTACAATCACAAAACTTGGAGCAAATGTAATTGTTTTAGTTTTTAAAGAAGGTTGCTCCTTGGTAATTAACTATAGATATAATGATAAGGAAATACCCCTGGTTAATACATCATATTAGGATTTAACTTCTAGACATTCAGAGCAAGACCAAGAATGCAGACCTTTTCTATTAAAAAGATGATTACAAAAGAACAAATACTTAGGATAGTAAAATATATACTTGTCCAAGACAGTAATTGTTGAGTTTTCAGAATTGAAATGAAAACTAAAATAAGTAATTAGAAACATTCAATGCAAAGCATGAGTTATCATAGGAGGAAGAGACCAATATGCATGAGATATTAGTACACAAATAGGAAAAAACATTAAGTATTTTACAAGAAATGTATATATTCCATGTCATTTTGAAATATTCTATGGAGACAGCATATTAAACACATACAGAAAAAAGAGAAAATAATGAAAGATTGTTAGGACTGAGTATCTTTGATGGTTCAGATATGAGGAACTACAATAAATCAAAACCAATAAGATAATAAAGAAAATATAGGAACCCCAGCAGTGGCCTCTGCACACTCCAGAAGACTCTCCACACCACAAGTCCTTGGGATCATGGGTGAGTTGAACACAATCAAATCCAGAGAATCCAGGAGGGACTTCTGCAAGCAGGAACAGGGACAAAGGAACACCGCCTGCCCAGAGGCAGGATTCCAGTCTTGTCTGGGCCTCCCCTCCATCTCTCTCCTGAACCCCAGCTGAGGCAACTGAGCACTCTGGAGGAATCTCCACACCACAGGTCCTTAGGATCATGGCAGAGGCAGCAGAGAGCTCTGGAGGACCCTCCATAACACAAGTAGTCAGGACCATAGGAGGAGAGTCAGCCTACAGGGAGGGATCAAACTCCAGACTCCTACATACCTGCCTGGCAAGAGGAGAACTTGCCTGCAGAGAGTACTCTGACCAGAGGGACACAGGGAAGAGTTGGATTCCCAGGAGTGCTGACAGAGGCTAATAGAATCACAGGAGGATAAAACTCTAGCCAAAGATAGCTTGAAAATTAACACCAGAGATGTCCAGATGGCAAAAGGCAAATGTAAGAATCTTACTAACAGAAACCAAGAACACTGGGCACCATCAGAACCCAGTATGCCCACCAAAGCAATCTTTGGATATCACAACACACCCAAAAAGCAAGATGTGGATTTAAAATCATATCTCATGATGGTGGTAGAAGATTTGAAGAAGGGCATTAATATCTCACTCAAAGAAGCACAGGAGAACACTGCTAAACAAGTAGAAGCCCTTAAAGAGGAAGCACAAAAATCNCACAAGGAATTACAGGAGACAACTGCTAAACAGGTAGAAGTCCTTAAAGAA
>NC_034594.1:7407628-7409417 GCF_900095145.1 Mus pahari | reverse complement strand
AAAATTGACTTCCAAACCAAATTTATCAAAAAAGACAAGGAGGGGCACTTCATATACATCAAAGGTAGTATCTACCAAGATGAACTCTCAATTCTAAATATCTATACTCCAAATGCAAGGGCAGCCACATTCATTAAATAAACTTGAGGAAAGCTCAAAGCACACATTGCACCTCACACAATAATAGTGGGAGACTTCAACACCCCACTCTCACCAATTGACAGATCCTGGAAACAGAAAATAAATAGAGACACATGGACACTAACAGAAGTTATGAAACAAATGGATTTAAGAGATATCTATAGAACATTTTATCCTAAAATAAAAGGATATACCTTCTTCTCAGCACCTCATGGTACTTCCTCCAAAATTGACCATATAATCGGACGCAAAACAGGCATTGCCAGATACAAAAATATTGAAATTATCCTATGTATCATCCTATCAGACCACCACGGACTGAGTCTGATCTTCAATAACAGCATAAATAATAGAAAGCCAAAATTCACGTGGAAACTGAACAACAGTCTACTCAACAATACCTTGGTCAAGGAAGTAATAAAGAAAGTAATTAAAGACTTTTTAGAGTTTAATGAAAATGAAGCCACATCATACCCAAACATATGGGACACAATGAAAACAGTCCTAAGAGGAAAACTCATAGCTCTGAGTGCTGCCAAAAAAGAAACTAGATAGTGAACTCACTAGCAGTCTGACAGCACACCTAGATGCTCTAGAACAAAAGGAAGCAAATTCACCCAAGAGTAGTAAACGGAAGGAAATAATCAAACTTAGGGCTAAAATTGACCAAGTGGAAACAAAAAGAACTATTCAAATAATCAACCAAACCAGGAGCTGGTTCTTTGAGAAAAAACAACAAAATAGATAAACCCTTAGCCAGACTAACTAGAGGGCACAGGGACAGTACCTGCCAGACTGAGCTACAAAAGGGATTGATTGTACATTCAGTGTGGATACTGTGTCCAATTCAGGAGATACCAAGTTCATGACAGAAAAATTGCCCATGCTGTATCCTTGCATGTCAAATATTTAATTACTGCTAAAATACTATGGATGATAGTGTTGAACAAATTAATGGGAAATACATCAGGATTTCTGAAATGTCTTTCAGAAAATAAAAACATATTCTAAGGGAATATAAAAGGTGTCACAATACACAGATATGTATCATTATGGAGCCCAAACCCTTTACAAAGGCAAAGATCCATCTGTGTCTGATAGGTTTGGGATTTCAGATGGAGACACCACACCTGAATAAAGAAGTTTCTTAAGACTGAAAAAACAAAAACAAAAATAAAAAACAAAACAAAAGAAAAAGAAAAACAAAATCAGAAACGAAAAAGGAGACATAACAACAGATCCTGAGGAAATCCAAAACATCATCAGATCCTGCTATAAAGGGCTATGCTCAACAAAACTGGAAAACCTGGATGAAATGTACAACTTCCTAGACAGATACTACATACCAAAGTTAAATCAGGATCAGGTTGAAGATCTTAGGGAACTTTCGGGATAGCATTTGAAATGTAAATAATGAAAATATCAATAATAATAATAATAATAATAATAATAATAATTTTTATGAATTAGCATTATTAAGCAATATTAATATATATATGATTTGAGCGGATAAACCAAACAGCAGACCACGCCAAGGTGATTCCACGTGAGAGGTTTATTAAGCAGGGATGGGGAGCGGCAAAGTGGGTAGAAGAGTAGAGAAGAGAGAGAGGAGGGGGAAGGGGAAAAGAAGAAGAGAAGAGAGAGG
>NC_034594.1:7392554-7407617 GCF_900095145.1 Mus pahari | reverse complement strand
GATCCAGCAATACCTCTTCTGGGCATATACCCAGAAGATGTTCCAACTGGTAATAAGGACACATGCTCCACTATGTTCATAGCTGCCCTATTTATAATCACACGAAACTGGAAAGAGCCCAGATGTCCCTCAACAGAGGAATGGATACAGAAAATGTGGTACATTTATACAATGAAGTACTATTCAGCTATTAAAAACAATGAATTTATTAAATCCTTAGGCAAATAGATGTATCTGGAGGATATCATCCTGAGTGAGGTAACCCAATCAAAAAGAACTCACTTGATATGCACTCACTGATAAGTGGATATTAGCCCAGAAACCTAGAATATCCAAGATACAATCTCCAAAACACAAGAAAATAAAGAATAAGGAAGACCAACACGTGGATACTTCATCCTCCCCAAAATAGGGAATAAGATACACATTAAAGATGTGGCAGAGACAAAGTTTGAAGCTATGATGAAAGGATGGACCATCCAGAGACTGCCCCACCTGGGGGTCCATCACATAATCAGCCACCAAACGTAGACACTATTGCATATGCCAGCAAGGACTTGCTGAAAGGACACTGATATAGCTATCTCTTGTGAGGCTATGCCAGTTCCTGGCAATTATAGAGGTGGATGCTCACAGTCATCTATAGGGTATAACACAGAGACCCCCAATGGAGGAGCTACAGAAATCACACAAGGAACTAACTGAAGGGGTCTGCAACCCTATAGGTGGAACAACAGTATGAACTAATCAGTACCCCTCCGAGCTCGTGTCTCTAGCTGCATATATAGCAGAAGATGGCCTAGTCAGCCATTGTTGGGAAGAGAGGCCCCTTGGTCTTACAAACTTTAAATGCCACACACAGGGGAATGCCAGGGCCAAGAAGTGGGAGTGAGTGGGCAGGGGAACAGGGTGGGAGGGAGGGTTTAGGGGACATTCGCCAAAGCATTTGAATTGTAAATGAAGAAAATATCTAATAAATTAATTTTAAAAAGAAAATATAAAAAGAGTTAATTGATAAAATGTGCTGGCTATGGTCAATTGATCCAAATTGACAAAAAATAATATCAATGCTCCCATCAATGTAATATTTTAAAACCTTCAAACTGGAATAGGTAATTCATGCATATTTGGGGTAAAGTCCAGCTAATGGAATTTGGGAAGCAAAAAAGTTGTGATGAATCTCTTAGTTGTCCTACTATATGAATGGAAATGTTTCTCTTACATTCTTTAGAAGCCATTCAATTTATTTCATAATGTGCATAAGTGAACTCTCAGTAAGAGGATATATATGTGTTTGTCTACATTTCTATTATACTAAGAGACTTTCTTTCTTAGCCCGTATCAAGTGACTGTAACCCATAATTTGAGAATTGCTGCCTAATGCAACACAAATTTCTTTGAAATAGAACTTGTTCTTCTTGTGAGCAAGCTGCTACCTGAAAGCAAATTAGACACTTTCCCACCTTGAACCAAACAATAATTTTAGAGCATGGGAGTAAAGTAATGCTTCTGATACTAAATGTATTCTCACATTCTGTAGGAATTGATTCAGCTTTCAAAGGTGCCTGACACTTATGAAATGGTTTATTTGCTGTAAAAATCAAGTTCTTGTCATTCTCTGGGCTTTTGACCTGTTATTCAACACTAACTTATTGAAATCTTTGTTAGCATTGCTTAGAATTCAACATCATCTAAAGAAAACTTCATTTTTCTATAGAATCTTCACATATTTACAAAAAGTATTTCATTTGTTTGAAATTGTCTAAAGCTATATCTGAAATTACCACACATAAGGAGACAAATAAATTTGGGGAAAATATTTCACTTTGCAATGACTTCAGTAAGTTATATTTAATCACTAATCTTCAAGAAATAGAATACAAAATATTTAATTAAACAAGTTGAGAAAACTGAACACTGTATAATCCATTAATATAGTTAGACATTAAGTTAAAATATGTTAAAAATTTCACAGTTTGACACATTATTTTAGTCAATAACATTTTCATAAAATTCATAATTCCAGTGTAGTCACATTATTAGTCATTAGAAAAATATGTTAATAATTTCCATGGTTTAAGACATTATTTTAGCTCAATAACATTTTCATAAAATTTATAATTCCAGTGTAGTCATGAGAAACAATTAAACCACATTGCAATCAAATCCACAAGCAACTACTTTTAAATGTTTCTAAAGATACATTAAGCAAGGACTCAAAAGTCATAGAAAAACTTGGAATGAATCTGATGCTAAATGCAACATATATCCTGAAACTGATAAATTATATTAATGAAACAACTTGTAGAATAGAGACAAAGTCTACAATGAATAATATTGTGATGATATTTACAATGAGAATTTTGGTTTCTTTAAAAACACAGAAATAGCTCCTACTCCTGCCTCTCTCTCTTGTTTCTCTCTCGCCTGTTGCTCTTTTGCTCCTTCTCTCTCACAATTTCCTCCCCCCCCCTCTCCACATGGTCAGGCCAGCCTCTAATTCTCTACTGTCTCCCTCTCTCTGCCTTTCTCTTCTCTACTACCCTCCTAGCTCCCCTCACCATGCCCTGAATAAACTCTCTTCTACACTAAAAAAAAACAAGCAACCAAATGAAACCAAACCAAACCAAACCAAACCAAAACAAAACAAAACAAAACAAACCAATCAAAACAAAACAAAACAAAACAAAACAAAACAAAACAAAACAACAACAACAAAACCCCACACAGAAATAGGAATGCAATTTCATTTTAATCCCAGGTGTGGGGATGTGGGGCTGCTTCAGACTGTCCACAGCAGCTGCTTATGGTTTGACACATACTCTAGCAAGGGTATAATTTTTGCAGGTGCAGATAGTTTTCATGATTCTATGATGTTCGAAATTCTGGGGACTTTTAGGGGCTTTATAAATACTAGGACCCTGAGAGACTTGGTGGACTTTTAAGGGGTTGTTGGTTAGTTGGTTGTGATTTGTTATGTATTCATGCACAAAGAAGAAACAACAAGAGAAAAAATTTATAAACCCTGACAATAAAGACAAATCTACCTCAAGGAACTTAATGTTGCTAATTAGCAGGCAGTAGTCTAATGACAATGTTGACACCCTTTCCAAGTCCTGACTTTTTCAAGGATCTATTTCTTCTTTCCACTCTATCCTTTTGTGTCCTGTCTAATATTAGTTGATTGAAAGTGTAGAAGCGAGAAGGACACAAAGTAGCCAATAGACAACTAGAAAAGTTTGTTAGTTAATCTTCATCACTGTGATATGTTATGTAAGAGAACAATTTAAGAGAGTGAAATTTATTTTAGCCTATGGTTCTTCTATTTCAGGTCATGTTTAGCTGGCTCTATTATTTTGATACCTGTGGTAAAGCAGAGAAACATTGTAGCATCTAGGACACAGAGTAAAAAGGGGAAGGAAGTAAATAAAACCTTCAGAAACACTTCTCATGTATCTACTTTCTCCAGTCAACCAAACCCCTTAAAGTCTATTTAGTATATAATCGCTAATGGACCAACCCATTGATAAGGTTAGCACCTTCATCTAATCAGTTTACCATTACACCTCCAGGTGTAGAGAGAGATTTCAATACATAAGTTTTTTGAAAGAGCCTTGATATTTAAATCTTAGCAATCTGCTCTTAGCCTCCAAAAGATCCATGACCATACCATAATGTAAAAAGCACTCAATCTATCTTCAAGATTACCCATAAACTTAACAGCAGCCTGAGTCTGCAGAAGTGGCAAGAACCTGCCAAAACATTACCAGAAGTTCTTTTGTTGCATTCTTCTCTATGATCACAATGATCAGCAAAGAATGGCAAGAGAAACCAATACCACACAACATCATCAGTGAAGACAAGCATCAGCAAACACCAACAAAGACTTGCAAAGAATAGCAAGGAGAAACAATACCATATAGTGTCAGTCCCTGTTTCTTAGGTTATAATTAGAGCCTTCCCAAACACCATGTGTTCTCTCAAACATCCACTCTAATGAAAAAAATCACATGTTCTTTTCCCAGGAAGCTTTCAGCAAAACACCAAGTGTTTGTTCTCAGCAAAACATCCTCCCATGTGTTTGCTTCAGCAAAAACATCCTCTGATAAGACAGTTTCCAGAAAAAAAAAAAAAATCACATGACACAACTGAGTCCACCAAGAAAGCAGAAAGTTCCACTTCACTTATTCCATTCATGTATTTTCACATTCCCAACTTCAAAGTATCCTATGAGAATAAAGGCAAACTATTAACTATGAGTCACTGTAGGAGAAGAGGAAAATTACAAAATTCTAAAACTCAGTGATTGGTCAGGGTCCATATTCCCATTCTGCAATAAGAAAATAGCAAGGAACATATAGACCACAAAATACTGAAATCCAGCAAAGAAAACATCCTGTATGTCCATGTTTGACATTTAAATTATATAATAGTATGATGTAATTTCCAAGATGCACTATGAGATTAAAAATTGCAGCTGATGTGGTCTCTCTCTTGAGATTACTCTGCTTGCTACCTGTGGTATTCCTTGGAAAATGCTCCATATTTCAGCATCGCTTACTTCCTATGGACTCCACTTCACTTTTACATGCCACAGTTTTATACATTTTTCTTTAGGAAATTTCTGCCAAGTCTCTGACACTCCTACACATTGCTTTGCATACCAGGCAAACCTTTGAAAGTATAGAGGTAGTTTCAAAGGTAAGTTGTCCATGTCACTGTAGCAAGGAGACAGTATGAGCAACAGCAAAAATTGCCAGACAGAACCTATCTTGCAAAGAAAGACCTGTACCCAACATGACCTATTTCTCTGGTCAAGCCCTAATAAGTCACTCAGTATGAACTAATTAATAGATCATTTCTTTGAGGAGAATAGCATCCTTTGATTCATCAGGAAATAAATCTGTGGAGAAGAATCACAATCTAAAATAACAAGAAAAAGGAGAAACAGAACAGGATCCATTTTCCTAGTGTGCAAATAGCTTCTTTGTTTTTTTTTTTTTTATTACCTAATAAATTATTAAACTCCTGAGCATAGCTCCACTTGATTGCATTTCTCTACATTTGCCATGATTTTTTCTTTTTAAAATGCAAAATACTTAAGGAAGCTGTAGTATGTAAAGAGTAGCTTCTGGGTTAGGGGTGGTTTATCATGTTGACTTCAACTTCACAGTACTGGGACCCCATCTGATTGAACCTGTGCAAGTCATGTGCATGCTTACACAACTTGAACTCTGGGAGTTTTTATATGACTTCACCAATCTTGTTGAGTCTGGAAGACACTGTTTCTTGGAGGCATCCTTCATCTTTTGGTCTTATAGTCTGTCTCTTGTTCTTCAGAGATTCCTGAGCCTTGAGAAACAAAGTTAGAAGAAGAAATCTCATTTTAGACTAAGTGATTCAAAGTTTTTCTTCTCCTTCTGTACATTGTCTAGTTGTAACATTATATTAAATGCCACTTTCTCTAATTCATAAATTACTAATTTTAGTGAGTACACACTCCAACATGCCTCCTTCAATTGACTTCAGTTGCTCAGAAAATAGTGCTTCCTTGTGTATCTGTAAGATGATGATTTCCACTATTGACAGTCAGTTAAATGTTAAGTTTCAGATGCAAGGTTTCATTAAAATTAAGCATTTTGGTTTACAAATGAGTATAATGAAATTGTTGCTCTTTATTCTGAGAATACAAATCATTGCTTGTAAGCTTGTCTGTTGATAACTTTTAACATATTATTGATGGAATTTATGATAACTATTAAACTAAGGTCTCTGCATGTCTAGTACTCATAATTAGTATCTTCATTAACATTTTAAATGGAATCTAGAAGGAGCTCAGAGTCCTCTTAATTGCTTTGCTTGTTTCCTTTGAAAGATTCAGGCAGTCTATGTTTTTGTAGTCTTACACTTAACCTATTTACTATATTTATTGGTTGTTTAAACTTTCTATTAGAATGCCTGATTTAATATTTTGTCTTTTAACCTGGTAAGCTCCATTTATATTGAATACTAACAGTTTGAAAGTTATTAAAACACACTTCTATACACATATTTCTTTTGAAAGTACATCTCAAAATTAATTTTAGAGCAGTGGTGGACATGTGTATTTAAACTACATTGTTTTGATTTTTCTACTTTAGGAAAACTTCATTTATATATAAAACATTTGAGGTTAGAAAGTGGTCTTTGGGCCTATAAACATTTATCAACAAAGTAGTATTAATTTCATCACATCCTTCCTCAAAACCATAATAATATGTTTAGAGTTTCAGAATTCTATACTATCTTAATGAAAAGAAAACATATTTATGTACAAGATATTATGACATTAAAAACTTATGTGACAGGTTAATGTATGAACTCTTGCAAAATAACAGAACTACATAAATTGTATATCCAGAATACAAAATTAGAAAATATATCCTTAGATCACTTAGAAGCTATGATATAAAAAGTTCAATATATTCTAAATGCATCCATTTTATTTTGCTTCTATGAGTTCTAATGTAGACTCATTAACATACATTTAATTATTCAGTTTTAATATTACAACTTTATATTTCTGCCATAATAAGTCAGAAATAAAGTAATCAAATATAATAATATGTAATCAGAATAGAAAAGAAAGAAATAACAATATAAAAATTGATTTACAGACATTCAGTCAAATGATTTTGACAGTCTATTTGAGTATGTTCTTTTACTTTCAAATATACTGGAAATCAGTTTTCCTTTAAAGTATGCAACTATATACAATAAACACATCAAAATAGAATTAGTCTAATACATTGATTTCCTGCCCATTTCAGTGGTATTCCAATTTAACAAGAGTAATCTGTCAAAATTTGTAAATCATTTTTTGTAGGACTAAATAAGTTTGTACTAAGAGTACACTCAAAAGCGGTTCTCTAGAGCCCCATGCTTCTGGGGCATGAATTCAGCGAAGGGTCCCAAGTTACTCAGAGGACTCTCCATGCTGCAGGCGCCCTAGCACACCCAGGATCTTGAGATCACTGGTGAGTGGAACACAGTATCTGTTCAAAAACCCCAGAGGGTCTTCTACCAGCAGGACAGGGACAAAGGAAACCCACCTGACCAGCAGCTGGGGTTCATTGCTGTTGGGTGCAAACTCAGAGGGCCATAGCACACCCAGGATCTTGAAATCACTGAGACCAGTCTACACAGGAGAGCACAAGGGCAGCAGAAGCAACAGAGCTTCTTGGACGGGGTCCCTTTGGCCCTCCATCCTCAGCCAGGAGGCAGAGCTGAGACCCAGATAACTGGAGACGTTCTCCAGCAGAGGAGAGTCTGCCTCGAGGGAGGGCTCTGACCCTGGGACTCAGGAGGTTGATCTGGGCTCCAGACTACTGTGCACCTTTCCTGCAGAAGGAGAGCTTACCTGAAGAGAGTGCTCTGACCATTGGGACTCAGGAGAGAGTTGAACTCCCAGGAGTGCTGACAGAGGCTAAAGAATCACAGGAGGAACAAGCTCCAGCCAGAGACAGCTAGAACATCTAACACCAGAGATTACCATATGGCGAAAGGCAAATGTAAGAGTTTTATAAACAGAAACGAAGTTCACTCCATATCATCAGAACCCAGTACACCCACCACAGTGAGTCCTGGATACCCCAACACACTGGAAAAGCAACACTTGGATTTAAAATCATATCTCATGATGGTGGTTGAAGATTTTAAGAAGAGCATTAATAACTCACTTAAAGAAATACAGGAGAACACTGTTAAACAGGTAGAAGCCCGTAAAGAACTACAGGAAAATACTGCTAGACACGTAGAAGACCTTAAAGAGGAAATAAAAATCCCTCAAAGAACTACAGGAAAACACAACTAAACAGGTGATGGAACCGAACAAAACCATCTAAGATCTAAAAATCTGAGATTGGATTAAAAATTAAAGCTCATGATGGTGGTAGAAGATTTTAAGAAGAGCATTAATAACTCACTTAAAGAAATACAGGAGAACACTGCTAAATAGGTAGAAGCCCTTAAAGAATTACAGGAAAATACTGCTAAACATAGAGGAGACCTTAAAAAGGAAACACAAAAATCCCTAAAAGAACTACAGGAATATACAACCAAACAGGTGATAGAACCGAACAAAACTATCTAAGATAAAAAACAAAAAATGGAAGTAGAAACAATGAAGAAAACCCAAAAGGAGAAGGCTCTGGAGATAGAAATCCTAGGAAAGAAATCAGGAAACATAGATGCCAGCATCAGCAACAGAATACAAGAGATGGAAGAGAGAATCTCAGGTGCAGAAGATTCCATGGAAAGCATGGACTCAACAATCAAAGGAAATGCAAAATTCAAAAGATACTAACTCAAAACTTCCAGGAAGTCCAGGACACGATGAGAAGACCAAACCTACAGGTAATAGGAGTAGATGAGAATGAAGATTTTCAACCTACAGGGCCAGAAAATATCTTCAACAAAATTACAGAAGAAAACTTCCCGTATCTAAAGAAAAAGATGCCCATGAACATACAAGAAGCAAACAGAACTCCAAATAGACTGGACCAGAAAATAAATTCCTCCAGACACATAATAATCAGAACAACAAATGCACTAAATAAAGACAGAATATTAAAATCAGTAAGGGAAAAAGGTCAAGTAGCATTTAAAGGCAGGCCTATTAGAATTACATGAGACTTCTCACCAGAGACTATGAAAGCCAGAAGATCCTGAAGAGATGTTATACAGATCCTAAGAAAACACAAATGCCAGCAAAGGCTACTATACCCAGCAAAACTCTCAATTACCATAGATGGAGAAACCAAAGTATTCCATGACGAAACCAAATTCACAGAATATTTTTCCATGAATCCATCCATTCAAAGGATAATAAAGGGAAAACTCCAACACAAGGAGGAAAATTCTGCCCTAGAAAAAGCAAGAAAGTAATCCTTCAACAAACCTAAAAGAAGATATCCACAAGAACAGAATCCCAACTCTAACAACAAAAATAAAAGGAAGCAACAATTACTTTTCCTTAGTATCTCTTAATATTAATGGACTCAATTCCCCAATAAAAAGACATGGACTAACAGACTGGCTACATAAACAGGACCCAACATTTTACTACATACAAGAAACTTGCCTCAGGGGCAAAGACCGACACTACCACAGAGTAAAAGGCTGGAAAACAAATTTCCAAGCAAATGATCTGAATAACCAAGCTGGAGTAGCCATTTTAATATGGAATAAAATTGACCTCAAACCCAAACTGATCAAAAAAGACAAGGAGGGACACTTCATACTCATCAAAGGTAAAATCTTTCAAGATGAACTCTCAATTCTGAATATCTAAGCTCCAAATGCAAGGGCAGCCGCATTCATTAAAGAAACTTTAGTAAAGCTCAAAGCACACATTGCACCTCACACAATAATAGTGGGAGACTTCAACACCCAACTCTCACCAATTGACAGATCCTGGAAACAGAAACTAAACAGAGACACACGGACACTAATAGAAGATATGAAACAAATGAATTTAAGAGATATCTACAGAACATTTTATTAAGAAACCTATCTAGCCAAAAAAGCATCTATATATCTGTATATGTCAATTTCCATGTGATATCAGTAATGCTGTGATTTCAATGAAAAATGCACTGCTACCTCACACACATACAACACACATGTACACACAAACACACACACATACAGAGAGAGAGAGAGAGAGAGAGAGAGAGAGAGAGAGAGAGAGAGAGAGATGCTCAAGCGCTATGTGCCAAATGCTTCAACATTGATAGTGAGGCTATTTCATCAAGTTTTTGTTCCTTTAAAGGAAAGACAGGAAATATCACTGGGTGCATCATTATAAGCTTATACATTGTCCCTAGTGCCTTTGCCTCCACCACAAGTCTATCCTGAGGTGAAAACTTCCTTTTTCCAGATGCTTCAGCAGTAATGTACAGTGATCCTCAGATCTATAATAATAAAGCTCCTAATTATGAGTTGAAATCTTAAAAAGAGATAAAATACATTTCTTTAAAATCATTCTCTCAGATAACCATACCAATGCAAAAGTAACTAATACAGATATGAAACTATAAAGTAGAATGAGTACTATGTAATTATATGACAATTACAATAATAAATCATAGTCAAGGTGATATAAACCTGTTTAAAATATAAACTTTCATAAGAATTTAGATAGATATTTAGGCTATTCTTGTAATTGTACCTAAATTCTCAAGACCTTTTTACTCTATAATAAGCAACCCAAATAATGTCTGAATCTGCATGGGAAAATATTTTTAATGAAGACAATGATAACTAAATATACATGAGCCTGTGAAGTTCAATGTTAGCAAGCCACTAAATGACATTACAACATTTCTACTCTTGGATTTATCTCAACCATAAAAATATGAAATATAAGAAACAGCTTTCATATGAAAATTTAGCATTATATAAGTTTATATTGTATTAGACTCTCCCTTTGGAAATGTGAATGAATAAAATACATTCCTGTCTTTGTTAATGAAAAAACAAATGCACTATAGGCTTAGAGAGATTATTTCAAGGTTATTTCAGCTAAAAGAGAATATGATTATTGTATAAATCTTTCCTCATACAGCACAGATATGCTTTTTAGTTTTAAATTTCAAAATAACCATTAATATTTTCTAATTCCCACTTCTCCTGAATTTAAAAATCAAGCAGTTAAAAGGAAGATAAATTGATAGAAAATTATTTGCCCATTTTAAAATTAGACCATACAATTGTAACTTTAAAGGTAATCAAAATTAAAATATTGAAAAATATTTAAGCAATATTCCAGAACAGCACTATGGTTTTTGTCTAAAACATGGTCAATATAGGAAAACATATCTGCACCCATATACACATACATACACAAGCATACACATATGGACTGATATATAGACACATGTCCATCCAAACTAATGTACACATATGCACACAAAATGTTAGGTATTGAAAATTAATGAGACACATGAAGATGCTTACGCATCTATAATGTGAAATAATCAGATTCATAACAGTAGAAAGAGCCAAGAGAGAAAAGAGAATTCCTTTCAAGTATCATCACACAAGCATTATAAGTAATATTGATTAGTATTATAGTAGACCTGAGAGGACTAAGCCTGGCTGACTCCATGGCAGGCTACAAACTGCCACTTCAAGAATCTAGGCCTACATTTCTGTTTCCCAGAATTGATCTAGGCAAGTCCCTTCCTGAGAAAAAAAACAAAACTCAGCAGGCGGCAGCTAATCAAGGGCTACCTCCATCTGGCCTGCAGTAAAAATACTCAGAATGAGTCAGCAACAGTTTTCAAGACCCCCTCACCCCCAAGAAACAATTCTGGAAAGTCCCCAAAGCCCTCACATTTCCCAAAGACACTGATAACCCTAGAGACCAAGCCAAACAATCAAGATAAAAAGTCACCTAACAAACCCTGGAATCCCCTCTAATCCTTTTTAAATTGAGCCTGTGAGGTCACTTCCTGGTTTTCATTTACATGAATGGTAGCCACATGCATGCAGGCTTTCTGCAGAATTTAAGCTCTTTGCTTTCGCACACTATTTGAGTCTGGGTTACCACTCCCTGCGGATTCAAAGACCCTTACAGAACTATATTTAAAGCATTCCTACTTTTAAGCATATCTTTTAAAGTATAATTTATTTTAAATACTAGTATACTTCATTTTGCACTGCTCTCTCACACAGCATTGATTATTGCTCTATGGTTTGAATAAATTTGTATGTCAAGAATTTTAAAGCAGAATTAATAATACTAACCCTGGCAATGTAATTGTGCATAAAGTCAAAATTACACACACACAATTGTACATATTGAACAAATAGTAATTATTATTAATGACATTAATTATGCTTTATAACACTCTTCTTCTCTTGAGTGCTCACATTAATTTGTGATGGAGTCACAGAGCTTTGTGTATACTCTCCAGTAACTTAGGAGAGCAGGTTAAAAAGGTTAAGATCTGTCATGCTGCTTTTGAAATGAATGGTTATTACTATAAGAGGCAGTGTTTTGGGTAATGAAGTTACTAAACAATTATAAAAAAGAAATAACAAACAACAATGTGAAAAATGAAATTTCTGATTGGTCAAGGCCCAAATTCTCACTGAAATGAGAATTTAAACAAACCATACCAGCCAGATAAGATTTAATTAGAAAATGAAAAAAGCTGAATTAGAATGATAAAGGTAAGTATGAATTGAGAGACAAAATGTCAGGTTGTTCCTGTTTGAAAAAAAAAAAAAAAAAAAAAAAAAAAAAACCTGAAATCAAATGTTTGAAATGTCTAATTACAGGAGAATGGGGAGGCTGCCAATACAAACATCTACTGCTCCACAGTATTTCAGTGATGGGCTCTGGGAGGCAACACCTGCAGCCAATATAAAAAGCTAAAGTGCCACTGGCCTTGAATAAACAAAAGAGTACTCTTGTCATGGCTTTGAGTGAAAATTAATGAATGAAATTATGCTGAAACACAGCAAATAAGACTCTGGAATATAAGTGAAGTTACAAAATTAGAGTGTTTTGAAAAAACAGTGTTAGGCATAAAATGATGGATGCACCTGTTTTCACAATTCAGATAAACCACAGTGCCTCCAGTAATAGTCATCTTTGTTTTGAGCACTGGAGAGAAAAAAGAAGTACATTTTCAGGTTGATATTTTCTTAGAAATGATTTTCTTGACCATTTCTCATGTACATGGATAAAATAATTTTTGGAATGAATTTTATAATCTGTATGATAGTTACTATGTTTGGGATTCTAGAAATGACTTTATTTAATGTTATAATAAAAAGAAGGTAGTTCTAATGTATTACATTTTAGACATTCATAGGTATCCCTTTTGAAGTGTTTTCAAAACATGTCCTTACCACCGCAAAGCAGATGCATACAATGAGAAAGCCTATTCCAACTCAGAGCAGTTGTCTGTTGGCATAAGAGAAGCCATGTAATTGTGTCATATTTCAGTAAATGTTTCACAGAAATTATAGTTTTCATAACATAGGCTATACTTTATACTTTGTTTTGTCCATTTGTTTCATGAGACAGTTTTACATACTCCAGGCTGGAGCTCTCCTTGCACATCTCATATTGGTCTTGAATTTCTGCTCTTCCTACAATGCCTCTCAAGTTTTATGATAACAGAAGCATCATACTGTTCCTGATAATGCAGATATACGAGCCACAAAGAACTCACCTCAGATGCTGAGTTATCTCCTGTCAAAAATCCAGACACTGGAAGAAAGAAACTAACGTCTACAAGTTGTCCACAACATCTGTACACATGTGGTCTGTACACACACACACACACACACACACACACACACACACATTGTGCTCACACACAGAGATACAAGCACAGACACACAGAAACATTCATGCATGTATTCACACATGCAGCAGAACAAAAAAATATATTTAAAAAATCTGTTCTATCTACATTGATGTTTCTATATTTGTGGATATCTCTGTACACTGTGGAACAGCAAGCCAATGGGAACATATATTAGTAAGACTTCTTTTCTCACCTTCAACTGTTAGCAACTTTATTTTAATTTAAAACTTCCAAAACTAGTAGAGACAGGCAGTCATTGCACATATCTACAGATAGGACTGTAGCTATGGCAATCAAATATGGCTCATAAATAATTGAACATTCAAATTTGAGTAATGCACTCCATCTAGGAAAGATAAGCAGATATAACAATGTGGCCAGACTTTTATACTTTTCTTCCTACCAACCCAAGTCTCCCTCATACACATCTTACTCCACATTTCTCTTATGTTCCAGTGGAAGCCAGCAAAGGAGTCACTGGAGAGCAATCTTGACTTTATAGTGATTTTTATAAAGAAACTGAAATTTCCCACTCCACAAGTACACAGACAGTTAAATTATTCATTAAATAATTGGAATGTTTCATTGCTTTGCATTATTTTGTCTTACTAAATCAACCTTAAATTTTCAAAGTATTTATCACTACGTTCCTTACCCAGGTGCCCATTTAGACCCTAAGGGGGCTATGGGAACTCAAACACAACTCCTAGATTTGTAAAGGCTTATGGTGTAGCAAAAGATATGTTTAATATACTGGATGGATCATGTCGGTTCAGAAAATAATAAACTATCAAAAACATAAAATAAAGGAGTAGTGAAGTAGAAACTTCTAGTTTCTTTGGAAAGTCAAATGATGATTTTGCTGGGACACATAGGTGAAAAATGTCTTGCTAAAGCAAACATATTGAAACAATGTTTTCCGAAGCAGACACAGGCAAAAGGATGCTTGGGTACAGCAAACACATGAAAGGACCCGTGATGAAGGAATATATGACCCCACAGACAATGAAAGATGAGTACTGAGCATTGTTTCCTCTGGCTCCACCTCACTTTTCTTCAGTAAGTATAAACAAGGACAAACGTGTATTGCTGAGCTCCACTTGTGACATTGTCATTAGGAAGAACTTGCCAAAGAATTGCTTGTGAGGTTCCTGCAGCTTCTTGCCTTTATTGTGGCCTTGGGCATGTAAACAAGCCTTGTGGTTTCTTCAAGGCTGAACTACAGCTGCTGGTTTGTGCATGGTGTCTAACTGCAGAGAAGACTGAACTTCTTGTCTGGTGTCTATCTGCCAGGAGGACTATAGCTGCTGAACTGAATTATAGCTGCTGATTTGTATTTGATTTTCGCTACAGGACTGAACTGCTGACAAAGAAGATTGAGTTCTTTCCAAAGAACTATTGCTAAACAGGTCCATTCCCCCCATATCCTAAAAACTTAGCTTCCACTACCTCTGCTGGGTGGTGAATTAGAGGAGAGGTTGAACACTTTTTAAAATAGGCTGCAAAAAATTGTATGCCTATAAAGTAGAAGAATGTTTGCAGTTTATGCCTTAATGGTGATATTTGAGATTAAAATCAAAATCCCTGAGTGGAGTTTCTGTTCTTAAATGTTGTTAGAATCATAAGCCACCAAACCCAGATACTAATGCACATGTTAGCACCAGGACACTCCCAGGCCTGGCCCAAACATGCGACA
>NC_034594.1:7380054-7387554 GCF_900095145.1 Mus pahari | reverse complement strand
ATAAGCATGGTAGAAGTCAATGTCAGATGAAATGATATATTTTCCTAATAATCTATGAATTATGTGTTACATATCACTTTTCACATCAGTCATGGGTTTTTTTTTTAACACATGAACACATTTTATAGAGGAAGGTGCATGCCTCTGTTCTTTGAAAATGAACAAGAAAGACAATTCTTTATGTAGGAGATGGAAGAAATAGATTACTATTGAGATCTATTTTCGGTTAAGAGACAAAATTTAGAGCTAAGATGAAAGAATGGACTATCCAGAGACTACCACACCCAGGGATCCATCCCATCATCAGCCACCAAACCCATATACTATTGCACATGCCAGCAAGATTCTGCTGGAGGGACCCTGATATAGCGGTCTCTTGTGAGGCTATGCCAGTGCCTGGCAAACACAGAAGTGTATGCTCACAGTCAACTATTGGATGGAACACAGGGCCCCCAGTGGAGGAGCTAGAGAAAGTACCCAAGGAGCTGAAGGAGGCTGCAACCCTATAGGTGGAAAAACAATATGAATTAACCAGTATACCCTGAACTCATGTCTCTAGCTGCATATGTAGCAGAAGATGGCCTAATCGGCCATCATTGGGAAGAGAGGCCCCTTGGCCTTGCAAACTTTATATGACCCACAGGGGAATGTCAGGGCCAAGAAGTGGGAGTGGGTTGGTAGGGAAGCAGGGGCGGGGGGGAGGGTATAGGGAACTTTCAGGATAGCATTTTAAATGGAAATAAAAAAAAAAAAAAAAAAATGTAATAAAGACAAAAAAAAAAAAAAAAAAAAAAAAGAATTCTTCCTTGCACTTTCTTTTCTCTATATATAATTTCATAAAACCAAATTAAGATAAATATCGAAATTCAAAGAGCATTTGATCACAGCATATTAACTATGAATAATATTACTATAATAGGACATTTAATCTATTTTGTATTGAAGATCTGAACTTATACTATTATTCTATAATAAACCTCTTGTAGACCACAGACCTTTATGTATAAGGTCTAAGAACAGGCAGTGTTATAAAAGTTTGTCTCAAACTTTTGAATGCTAATTTCAATTCCCAGCTATACAGTTTAGTATAACAAGAGCCCCTCCCATTAGAAAGAATTCTCATACTTACATAAGATTAAAAAAAGAGTTTTATTCAGACATAAATCATTGTTTATTTTATAGTTAAATTAGCTGGTACTTAATTAATATCTTTGCAGGTAATTTATCTCATGTGGATAACTAGTATGAATCAGACAGTCAGTTTTATCTTTCAATAATAAGGACAGAAAGGGGCAGGCTTGAATTTAAAGGTGACTTTTTTTCTGGTAATATTTCAGAGGCCCTGGTGGATTCTTTTCTCCTTCCCATTTGTTACTATAATTAATGATAGTTGAAGTTTTTATACAGTTTTTCTTCAGGGAATTTCAAAACATGATAATATTGTTTATGCCTCTTTCAAGGTACAAAAATATTTTCTCAGTAACTTAAAATATTAATCATACACAACCTTATCATTTATTCAAGGACACTAGTATGACTCTATTAAAAGTCAGGACTGGGACCAACTTCACTGTTCGTATTTCAAATGTTGACACCCACATTCTCCACATCATTTGTGCCAGGAAAGAAATGCAGAAAACTTCTGTATAGAACTCATATTCTAATTTTGTGACAATCAAACTATTATTTTTCTGATTGAAATGTATGATTAAATGTTTGCCACATGCAGTAAAATCATTATGCAATACAGAAATAAACGAATCAAAGAAGCTAGATGTTATTTGATATTTCTTCTTACTTCATTACCAACTACCTTTCTTTGGCTTAGAATCAGATCCTATCAGAACAGAATTGAAGTAGCTCCTAAGCACAAGTTTCTCCTGTGTGTTTTATTTCTACATAAACTGGCAAATTTTTGCAATACTTAAGAAAGAAATAAAATCAAAGCAGCAATAATGCCCCTTGTTTCTTTTACTGTTCAAAGTAATACTGACATTTACTCAGAGAGGAGACTAAAAAATCATTAGTTCTTAATTATTCCTAAATTCAAATAACTATCACAAAAAAAGCAGATAGAGGCGAGGTGCCCTCTATTAGGTTACTAAATCGCGACACAGCAGCTAACCATGACCAGCATGATTAGAGCAGACAAATCCAAATGATTTCGTCTTCAGCAATTTGCAAATAGCCCAACTAAATTTTCATTGTAATTTCTGAAGCTTCTTGATTACATAACAGATTTCTTCAGACAAGTGTATTAGATTAATGCAGCAGTGACATCATCAAACAATTTAAAATATCACTAACTACCTTGGAAGCAGTTTTAATTAGAGTGACTTTATATTAACTAAAATGGCAAGACTATATAAGCAATACAGTTTAAAAGTTAAAACTAGTTATATTGAATCCAATGAGGAGCTGTTCCTATCTTGAGTATTGACAATAGCATCATTTAAGAATATACTTTTTACTCCTACACCCAAGGAAACATTTATATTTTTATATTCACCTAAATCTTTATAGGAGAACAAGCATAAGAGACTTCAGATGAAAACATAGAGGCTTGAAACAGCAAAACATATCACCCAAAGAAAATTATAAGAGTATAAAGAGAATTAGAACTTTCCTCAAAGTCCTTTCTCTCGCTGAGTAGTACTCAGCAATTATAACAATGAATGTATGAAATTCTTAGGCAAATGGATGGATCTGGAGGAGGTAACCTAATCACAAAAGAACCCACATGATATGCACTCACTGATAAGTGGATATAAGCCCAGAAACTTAGACTACCCAAGATACAATTTGCAAAATACATGAAACTCAAGAAGGAAGACCAATGAGTGGATATTTAGTTTCACCTTAGAATGGGGAACAAAATACCCATGGAAGGAGTTACAGAGACAAAGTTCAGAGCTGAGATGGAAGAAAGGATCATCCAGAGACTGCTGTACCCAGGGATCCATTCCATATACAACCACCAAACCCAGACACTATTGCATATGCCAGCAAAATTTTGCTGACAGGACCCTGATATAACTGTCTCTTGCAAGGCTATGCCAATGCCTGGCAAATACAGAAGTGGATGCTCACTATTTCATCTATTGGATGGAACACAGGGCCCCCAATAGAGGAGCTAGAGAAATACGCAAGGAGCTAAAGAGGCCTGCACCGCTATAGGAGAATCAACAATATGAACTAACCAGTACCCCCCAGAACTCTTTCTCTAGTTGCATATGTAGCAGAGGATGGCCTACTCGGCCATCTATGAGAGGAGAGGCCCTTGGTCTTGTGAAGATCATATGCCCCAGTGCAGAGGAATGCCAGGGCCAAGAAGCGGGAGTGGGTAGGTTGGGGAGCAGGGCTGGGAGAGGGTATAGGGGAATTTCGGTATAGCATTTGAAATGTAAATGAAGAAAATATCTAATAAAAAAAAAAGAAAAGAAAATTCAGCTGTATGGCTAGCTTCTGTCACTGGCATTTGGGATCTTTCAGTGATATCTGCTCACCCCTTCTAAACAGATGGTATTAGTAACCAAAGACAATAAAGTATTTCTGACAACTGAAAAAAACAAAGGTCATTTTATTTCCGAGGTTGAATTTTATGGCTTATCAATTTTACTTATGATTCAACTAATATAGCTGAGAATTTTGAATTAACAAGAACACACAGGATGAGGATCTTCAGACTCATCTGAAGATAATTATCTGAGAGTCAGTCAATGAAGAATGGTAGCTTCCCATGAACTTTGTAATACTTTAAAATTTTTCCAGATGAACACACTTGAAAATAATACTTCAACTCAGTCTTTTCTTTAACATAAAGTATACTTTTAATTTATGTAACAAATTTCAGATGAACATTTCAAAATATAAAAATGAAGTCATTTAAAAATAATCAAAAGTTAAAAGCAACAACATAAAAAGTTAAATTAAAAAATGGAGGAGTTGTACCTGTAGGCAGGGTTTTGTGTTGTGATATACTTGGGCATACTGTTTTGTCTTTTTGTCACTAGGGAAATTGCTTTAGAGGACCATAGCCCTATCCTCTTCTCTAGAGATGGGTAGGGCTACCAAAGGTTGGGAGAGATTGACTAGTGTCTGACATAAGTAGCTCATTCCTCACATGTTTAAAAGTAGGGCCTTTCCCCCTTGAATAAGTTGTTCCTTATGTTCTGGTAACTACACTTTTCGCTGAAGTTACCCAGTTGATATTGACTTCCAGGTAGTATGACTGGGTGGTACCGATTCCAAATGATACCAGTTAATAAACTTGAGTGCAGGTGTTATCACTAGATAATTTTGATTGCATGTTATATGGCTGGTATTGATTCCAGAGAGTGCTACTGGGTGACAGTGCTTCCAGGTGATGTCACCAATGTGTAGTGATTCCCAAGTGGTATTACTCTCTTGCTTTGTTGTCAATTCTATTTTCTTCCTTAACTCAACACTTGATAAATAATGTCAGATCACTCCCAAGGTAATCTTTAACTTATATTCTGCTTCAGGTCACTCTTTAAAGGAAGATAAATGCAGTCAAATATATATATATGATGTGATGCAATTATATTTATTGCTGTACCTTCTTAGCTTTACTCTCTATAACACTCCCTTCTCTTTTAGGATAATTCCAGTTTTGGTAATTGATTTACTCAAAGTTTATGGTAAGTAGCTAACATTTACAGTTTAAACAGAGATGTAAACTCAACATAGCCAAAGTACAGATTTAAAATGCTATATTAAAATTAAAATTGTTTCAAAAATTGCTAGTATTGTCCCTGATTTTAGTGGGATTGCTTCAAGTATCTATTTAATTTGGCTGTTGTTTTGTTTATATTGTTTTTATTTTGTTTAGGTATGGGCCTTGAATTCCTGACCTCTCCAATACTTTTAACATGGCCAGGTGTTGTATTTTGTCAAATGCTTTTTCAACATCTAATGAGATGATCATGTGATTTTTTTCTTTGAGTTTGCTCACTCAGTGGATTACATTAATGAATTTTCGTATATTGAACCAACCTTGAATCTCTGAGATGAACCCTACTTGATTGTCGTGAATGATAGTTTTGGTGCGTTCTTGGATTTGGTTTGTTAGAATTTTATTGAGCATTTTTGCATTGATATTCATAAGCAAATTTAGTCTGAAGCTCTCTTTTTTTGTTGGGTCTCTGGGTGGTTTAGGTATCAGAGTAATTATGGCATCATAGAATGAATTAGGTAGTGTTCTTTCTATTTTTATGTTATGGAATAGTTTGAGGAGTATGGTATTAACTCTACTAAGTACATACTTAGTAATTTACCTTCCCAAACTGAAAGAAATCAAAAGTTAATAGGTTAGTAAACGTGGAATTGTAATATATCATTAAATAATGTTTTTGGTATTACATAATATTTAATTAATACTTTGATAATTGATTTTGATATCATTCTTTCTCCAAACTTCTCTCAGATTCCCTGCCAACATACTACCAAAACAATTTTCTGCTCTGTTTTATTTTTTTTTTTTTGATATTTTATAATAAATTAAGTACAATTTGGGCCCCTCAAATTCTCTCAGTTGTAGGGTCAGCTCTGAGAAATGGTCTAACTATGAGAAGTCATACTATAATAAACAAACAAAAACAAAACCCAAACAAACAAAAATGAACAGCAAAACAAAAACAAAAATAAAACAAAAACTCAAAACAAAACAAAACAAAACAAAAACCTGACACTCCTTTTTCTCCAGCTGTCAACTGCCAATAGTTCCTCAGAGAAGGGTGGGGTTTCATGCTCATCTTTTTGAACTCTGATGAGATTTTGTCTGGCAGGAGCTTTTGCAGGTCTTGTAAGTATGAGATCACATGTGCAACTACATGATTTTATATATATATATATATATATATATATATATATATATATATATATATATATATATATAAAACATTATTACCTCTGGCAGCTACAATTTTGCAGTCTAATTAACCTTAATGATACCTGAGAGTTGCAGGGAAGAATCTGAGTTAGATATCCTATTTATGACTGAGCATTCTACGATATCTTATTGTTGGTATACTGATCAGTTAAAGCTGTCTGTGCTACTATCCATCTACTGTAAGAAGCTTTCCTGATGAGGGTTGAGAGATGCCCCAGTCTAAGTGTAGAACAATTAGAAGTCCATACAATTAAATCTTCAATGTACAGGCTAGGTACATTTAGCAGATTAGTAGCACTAGGTTCTTCCCTAGGACCTACAATCTATCCAGTCACAGTTCTCTGCTCTGATAACCATTCTATGTATGGGTTCCATCTGTTGAAGCCTGCCTTATAGGCAACCAGAAAGTGTTTGATAGCTTTCACGATATTTGTGCTACTCTTGTGCCAGTAGTCTTGCCTTGCCATAACATATATTGTTATAACTCACAGGTTTTACAGCTGATAATGAATTATAATAGATTTTACAGATTGATAATGCATTTTCTCTTCCCATTGTGTATGATCATGTATCTGTACCTCTTGACAAGTATATAGAACTCTTTGTGTATATGCCCAAGAGTGTTACAGCTCCATCATATGATAGATGAACAAAGGTTTTTGAAGAACATTGCACTTCAACCAGCCGTAAGTCTTTCTATTTTCCCCAAATCCAGTTCAACCCATAAGGGCATTTGTTTTGTTGACTGGAGTAAAATGAAATTCCACAGTACTTTGATATGCATTTACTGATGGATAAGTAGAAACTTTCAAAATATTTCTAAGCCATTTGTATTATAACTGTTTTGTTCCTCAATCCAACATTTAATTTGGTGGTTTGTGTAAATGTCACTTTGATTTACTCAGATGAAGGGATGAGAGCTGTACCTAAGCTGAGGAAATACATACCTGGGCTGAGCCCCGAGTATTTCCTTCTCTATTCTAAATATCCATATGCCTAGGCCTGGAAGCTTCTATCCTTCATACAATCTAATCTTCAAAGATGACTGATTCAATCTGGTTTCTCCAAGCTTCTGACTGAATTGCTCTGCCTGGCCTCATGCTAACTTTGGCAATATCTTAAGAACTTCTGGCTCCTTCTCATTTTCTGACTCATTCTGTCTTCACCTATGTCTAGCTTAGTCTGTCTACAATCTATCCCTGTACTGTCCCAGGAAAGCTTCCCCAATTACACACACTCTCTCTGAAGTCATTGTTTGCCTACAGTTCTTTGTTTAGGGCTAGGTCTATGTGAGATATTTTTCCCATCTGAGGTAGTTTCTCTACACATGTTTTACTATTCTCTATGAGGGACTGCTACAAGGTACTGTAAAACTTGCCACCCAAATATAGCTGGTGAGGGCACAGAGTCTTAGAGAAGAATATACCTCTTTAATTTTTAAAAACCAATATAATTTCTTTTTTTATTTTATTTTATTTTTTGGGGGGCAAATACATTTTTATTTTTTTAATATAAAATTTAATATAATCTTTTTTATTATTATTATTTTCTTTATTTACATTTCAAATGCTATCCCAAAAGTTTCCTAT